>NC_139025.1:155670681-156173181 GCF_964662115.1 Mustela nivalis
GCTCTGGCGCGCAGGACGCAGCTCGCCCAGTCCCACCCCTCGGGGCAGGGATTCCGCCCGTGCGACCCCTCGAACCGGCCGGTCCTCGGGCCAGGGGGACCCGGAGACCCACTGAAGGGCAAGGCGGCGGCCCCTGGGCGGTAGTACGGTCGTCGGAGGGCAGCAACTGCGCCTAAGCCCCCTTCCCAGCCCCCCGACATGGCCCGGGGCGGCGGTCAGAACTGGAGTTCCGGGGAGTATGACCGGCAGCCAGAGGAGCGCGTGGCAGAAGAGACCCGGTGAGCCGGCGGGGTCGCGTCAGGCCCCGCGTCAGGGGCAAGGGGCGGGGGGGGGGCGGGGGGAGGCGAGGGGCGGGGGCGGGCGAGCCGGGGGCGGGGACAGAGGGCCAGGTGAGTCAGCCATCGGGGTCCGGGGTCGGGGGCCAGGCAAGTCGGGGTTTGGGGTCCGCAGCCAGGCGCGTCGCCGTCGCGGGTCTGGGGTCGGGGGTCCGGGGTCTAGGGCTCTTCGGGTCGGGGATCGGCAGCCAGGCGCGTCGCCGTCGCGGGTCCGGGATGAGGGGACCGGGGTCTGGGGGTCGAGGGTCCGCAGCCAAGTCAGCCGGCCGTCGGGGTCGGGGGTCCGGGGTGTCTGGGTAGGGCTCTGAGGGTTGGGGTCCGGGGCTCGGGCTCGGGGGTCCGGGGTCAGGGTCTGGGGGTCGGGGGTCGGGGGTCGCCGTCGCAGGTCGGGGGTCTGGGTGTAGGGCTCTGGCGGGCGGGGATCCGCACCCAGGCAAGCTGGGCGTCGGGGTCCGGGGTCGGGGGTCCGGGGTCGGGGTTTGGAGAGCAGGGGTCCGCAGCCAGGTGAGCCGGCCGTCGGGGTTGGGGGTCGGGGTCCGGGGAACTGGGGTCTGCAGCCAGGCGCGTCGCCGTCGCGGGTCCGGGGTCCGGGGTCGGGGGATCCGGTGCCCGCCGCGCCCCCACCGCCCCGCCCGCCGCCAGCCCGCGCGCCGCCGGAACCTCCGCGAAGGTTCTGGGCCTTTGTGGCGTCACCGTCTCTCGCGGAACCTTCCGCCGGCGCCAAATAAAACCCGCGGCGGAGGAGCTGGAGGCCGAGTGCGGCGGCCCCGGGCGGCGGGCGGCGGGAGCCCAGGGAGGCGGGAGCCGGAGCCGGAGCGGGAGCGGGACGCGCGGGCGGGCAGCGGGAGGTCCGGGCGGCGCTGACCCGCCGCGCCCGCCCCGCCCGCCCGCAGGGACAAGATGGTGAAGGAGACCCAGTACTATGACATCCTGGGGGTGAAGCCCAGCGCGTCCCCGGAGGAGATCAAGAAGGCCTACCGGAAGCTGGCGCTCAAGTTCCACCCGGACAAGAACCCGGATGAGGGCGAGAAGGTGCGGGGCGGCGGGGGTCGGGGGCCTGGGGTCGGGGGAGGCGGGGCTGGCGGCGGGGCTGGCGGCGGGGGTCGCGGGCCTGGGGTCAGGGGCCTGGCGGCGGGGCTGGGGTCGCGGGGTTGGGGGCAGGCTGCGGGGGTTGGGAGACTCTGGTCGGGCAGTGGAGGGGCAGGGGTGGAGGGAACGGGGTTGAGGGGCTGGTGCAGAGGGCAGGCAGCAGGGGTTGGCGGCCTGGGGTTGGGAGACTTGAGGTTGGGGGCAGGCGGTGGGGGTCAGGGGGTTGGGGTCTGGGGCAGGTACTGGGATTGCTAGGTTGGGGACAGGCAGTGGGAGTTGGGAGACTGGGGTCAGGGCCAGTATAGGGACTGGGGCTGGGGACTAGAGTTGGGGGCAGGGGTCAGGGGTCAGGGGACTGGGGTTGAGGGGCTGGCGGCAGGGCTGTGGTTGGGGGACTAGGGTTGGACTCAGGTTCAGGACAGGTGGTAGGGGTCAGGGGGCTGGGGTGGGGGCAGGCGACAGGGTCGTGGCTGTTGTGGTCATTGGGGTGAGAGGGCAGATGGGGGGAGTTGGGGGGGTGGTTGGGGCTGCAACAAGCACCAGGAGCCCTGGAGCCCCCCACTCCTCCGTTGCCACGGCAAGCCCACATGCCACCCAATGTGTCCAGCTCCCGGGGGCATGTGGTTGGCACAGCCCCGGAGGGCAGGCCTGTAGGAGGGGCCGCTGGCAACCCCGGGAAACAGAGGCAACACCAGAAGTTGTGCACTTGCCGGAGCCGGTGGGTGGAATGGTTTGTGCTTCTTCCTTGTTGGTGCATTAGCACCGGGAACCCCGTGGATTTGGTCTGCGTGCCTGTCTCCCACCTGGTCAAGGTCATGAGACACCGAATAATCTCATTTATTAAGCAGGGACAGGGAGATCTCTACCCTGACACAGCACTTTATACGAATGGTTCAGGTTTTTTGTGGCAAATGACCCAGAGTCAATCTTCAGGACCCGCAGCGGGCGGGAATGCTGTGTATGGTGGCGACCGGACTGGAACAGCCACCCTGCTCTGTCCTAGGAGGCCCGTTACCCACTGAGCCGGTGACCGGCAGGACAGCCTGCTGGTTCTTGGGAAGGCTGCTTAGCTGTCCCAGTTCCTCCTTCCACGGTTTGCCGCTTTCTTAGAAAACTCTGCAGTCTCAGGTGGTGTAGGGGAGGGTCTCCTGCCGTAGGGACAGAGACCCCCAAGCGGTGGCTGAAGCTGCTGATCAGGCATGTAGAGGCAGGAGCCCCGGACGCCGCCCGTGTGTGCCTGCTCCCATGCTGGCGGCTGGCGGCAGAGCTGGGAGGTTATATTTAGCCACATGTGCCGAGTGTGGCTGTCACAAGTTTACCATGCTTTCCGCAAGACCGTTCGCTGCTCACTCGCATTCTCTCGTCTATATTTAGAGGTCACTGTGGCTGTTGGAGGGCCTGGCTTCGTCCGTAGTGTGGAGAGTCACAGACGTGCTTGTGGCCCTACTGGAGCTTGTCGGGGAGAACCTCCTCTGGGGGGGGCGGGCGGGGGGAGCGGGTCCAGGCTTCTTGACGGACGGCTTTGAGGCTGGCTTCGGTCAGGGCTCGGAGCAGCATCCAGGAGCGTGCTCAAGGCTGTGTGCGTGCCCTTGGAGCAGGTCTGCTCGAAAACTTTCACTTGACCTCCACGTTTCCCGGGGGGTGCTGCCTGTGCCTCCCTCTCAGTAGACCGTCTGGATTGCTCCAAGCTGGTACTTACTCAGAGCCAGGCACCGAACCGGTGTCCCATATGAGGCTTCTGTCGGCGGGCCTGGGGCGTGGGGGTCCTGTGATGTCCCCACCACTCATGAACCTTCAGTTCTGTGGTCCCAGCAGGCTAAGCCCTGCCCTGAGCCCCGGCCCCGTCCTCCTCCTGCCCTGGTGATAATTCTTGTCTGATTCCTGCACCCACCCCCACCCCCTGGCCCCCACGCTCGCTCCCCGGCCTGCTATCCCGTGCAGGGGCTGGAAGGTGGTCGGGCTGGTGGAGGGAATCAGCACACCCTGTACAGACACGGTCTGGGACGGCAGTTGCTGTGGAAGTGGGGTTGGAGATCAAAGGGTTGAGGTAACAGTTCATGGAAACTCTGCCGTTAGGTTCCCTGAGGGGAGCTTCCTCGTTCATTCACCAGATCCCTGTTTTTGTCCTTCTGTGTGCTGGGTCCACGATGTAGACGTAGACATTGTCTTTCTCGTGCAAGTCTGTGTGCGGGTCTTGTCCACCTTCTCTGTGTGGGAAGAACTGGTAGAACGTTTGTTGTTCCTCCTCAGTTTGTATTATTCATGTCTCTTCAAAAATAGATTAAGCCGGTGCTTTCACCCGGCAGGGAGGCGAGTGAGCCAGCCAGCGGGGGTGGAGGGAGTGGCCTTTGTTTTGTGTCCTGTTGTCCTGTGTTGCTAAGCATCGGGCAGCCGTGCTGGCCACCAGCCCCTCCTGGGGTGTGTGGGGCCCGCTGTGGTGGCTTGTCCACGGGGTGCTTGGCCGCGGGCCAGGGGGCCCCCCTTCGCAGGTCAGGGCTCTCACCTTCTACAGCTGGAGAGGAATTTGGGCTTTTGGCCAACTTCACTGTAGCTTTTCATTGGAATAATAGATTTTCAAGTTAAAAATCACACGTGAGGGGCACCTGGGTGGCTCAGTGGGTTAAAGCTTCTGCCTTCAGCTCAGGTCATGATCCCAGGGTCCTGGGATCGAGTCCTGCATCGGGCTCTCTGCTCACCGGGGAGCCTGCTTCCCTCTCTCTCTGCCTACTTGTGATCTCTCTGCGTCTGTCAGATAAGTAAATAAATAAAATATTAAAACTCACACAAGAGCGTAGCAGTATGAGAAGCGCAAGCCCGTAGAGGAGCGCCGCCACACATGGCACCCTGCCGCTGCTCCTGGGCCGCTGCGCACACAGCCTCCTGCGGGGTGATGGTGGTTTGCTCGCCAGCCCATGTCACACACACGCTTCCAACTTGTGACGTCATCCCGAAGTCCTGTTTTCCTAGCCACGCGGTGATCTCGGTCCCGCGACGATCTCGGTCCCGCGACATGACCACTGTCAGAGAGGTGAGCCGGTGAGAGCACTGAGCTCCAGCTGAGGGGGTGGGATGACCGGAATGGGGGGGAGGGCTGGAGCCGCAGGGGTGTGGCAGGCCTGGTCGGGGCTGTAGGTGCCCGCACCCTGCTGGAGATGCGGCCCGTTGTTAACTGCCCAAGGGACGGGGCGTTTCCGCTTCTTAGGTTGGTCATTGGGTGACTTTCAGGTGTTGGGAGGACTTGGGGAGTGGTCCTTGTGGAAGTTCCCGGGCTGCGTATTCATCTGGTGCCTGACGTGCAGCCGGGCCCGGAAGGTCGGGGTTCCTGCGCCCTGCGCCGCAGTCTTCCTGCTGTGGATGGGGTAGGAGTGAGGGAGGCCTGCTGCTTCGCAGAAACAGAAACAACGGAGCACAAGACGTGGCTACCTTGAGAGCGAGCCTGACATCCCTTGAGGACTGGGTCTGTTAAATTGGCTCGTTACTCGTTAGCTCGTGCTTATTGTTGGTTAATTAGAGTGGATCTCGCTCAGCGACCTGAGGAAACCCAGCTTCTCTGTTTGCTTCCATGTTCGGTTGCTTCTAGCACGTTCTCTTCTCCGGCTGTGGAGCCAGCCATGCCGTAGGCTGTTGACAGGGACCCAGTCTGACAGACTGGAGAGGACTCTGGAGGCACCCTACGTCCCGTACTCATTTCTGAACTCCTGGCCTCAAGCCATTCATCAGACACGCAGACGTGGCTCTGGGGCCCGGGTCGTGGCTGAGCGTGTGCCCTGCGCTCTCGGACTGGCCGCTTTGGTGGGGGGCGGGGGGCTGTAGGGAGCGCAAGGCAGCGGCTGGCCGGGTGGCCTAGAGTGAGGCCTGGCTTGGATTCCGGGGCCACAGGCCGCCTCAAAGAGCTGGGGCAGTGGGCTGGGTGCCGGCCAGCTCTGGGTGCCGTGGGCTACACCGAGGCCGGCACGTGGAGGACAGGTGCAGGCCACTGAGGAGCTCCGGCGTGGCCCTGGGTGCAAAGTGGCCTCTGCGGCGTGGGCGTGCGCTGTGGTGAGGACAGAGTGCGGATATTTCATAGTGTTCTAATTTTATTTTAAAAACATCCATGTCCCCCCTGCCCTTTGATTAAAAAATAAAACCTATGTACCCAGAGGAGCGTGGGGCAGTGAGTGCTGGGCCCCCTCCCGCCCCCCACAAACGTGGGGCGCCTGCTTCACCTCCCGGCCCTGATGCTCCCGTGCGGCTCTGGACGCACGGCCTGTGCGCGCCGGCCTCGCCGGAGAACTTGGACCCTGAGGAAAGACTCACCTTCTCCAGTCGCTCCAGGGCCTCCTGTAGTCACCCCCGCACCCCACACCCATCTGCGGTCAAACGTGGCACTTGGTTCCCTGGTCTGTCTTGCTGAATGTCTTTCAGTCTAGGTTTTCTGATACTTTTGTTTACAGCCGGATCCCTGTAGGACGCTGGTGGCAGGAGGGTGGTGTCTTAGGGACTGGAGCAGAGGGTTTGCTGCCAGATGAGGTGTGAGGGGAAGGGAAGCACGGTTTTGGCGCTGGCGGTACCGGAGACGGGGGACTGGGCCAGGCCCGGAGGACGGGTTCACACGTGTCGGCAGCACGCGTGGACAGGTGCCCCCGAGGCGTTTGCCGCTGCGTCCCTGTGCTGATGAGCTAGTGCACGGGGGGCCAGGGAGGCCGGCGGCCGTAGCCGGAACTGGGCCCTTGCTGGGCGCCGGGTTACACCCAGCCTGACCTCCCGGTCTTTGGCTTCAAGCTGGGTGCAGGTGAGGCTGGGAGGAGCGACCGCTCCCCGCAGGCCCCATGGCCCCCCGCTCCTGAGCAGCCGGGTTCCAGAGGGAGCGTGGCCTGCTGGGGAGCGTGACTGTGTGTGGAACACCTCCGCCAGCACCTCAGAGTCGTGGTCTACCGAGCGGCTCACACCTTCTCTCTCTCTCTACTTTAAAGTTCAAGCTCATATCCCAGGCTTATGAAGTGCTTTCAGACCCGAAGAAGAGAGACATCTATGACCAGGGCGGCGAGCAGGCCATCAAGGAAGGAGGCTCAGGCAGCCCCAGCTTCTCTTCGCCCATGGACATCTTCGACATGTTCTTCGGGGGCGGGGGACGGATGGCTCGAGAGAGGAGAGGTGAGTGCCTTTAAAGACGCTAACCAAGTTTCATAATTTTTGAATGCTACTGGTCATGAGAATCGGGGCAGGTCATGCCTTAAAAGGGATCATTAGCCTTAACTAGCTCCCCCACCCCCCAGCGTCCAGACCACCCCGAGCCTCTTGGCACCTGGACACGCGCCTGACACCTGCGGACACTACCCGACGGGAGCCCGCGGGTGTGAGTGGGGCGGGGGGGGGGGGAGGATGTTCCTTTTGCTGTCTGCGTCTCGCTCATGAGAGTCAGGCCATGGGGTGTCCTACAGGACATCACAGCACCTCCTGTCCCTGCCCCCCAACCCGGTCCGTGCGCTCCATTTCCGGCCGGCGCTCTGTGGGCTGTCTCACTTTCTCAGTCCGCGGGCCCCGTCCTCCCACAGGTGCGCAGGTGTGACCAGGTTGGTAAGAGCCTGCCCACCTCGCACTCCTCTGTGCGTTGTGGTTCATGGCTTTATCCCCAGGAGGTGAACGAGGGCCCCAGGCAGCTGTGCCGCCGGCCAGGCCACGCGCTGCCGCTGCTGGCTATTACACATGGTCCCCAGTGGCCCCTTTCCCTGTCCAGTTGACTGTGGATACTCTGCTTTTAGTCCAGATAGCCTAGCTTACTGAGATCCTGGGTAAAATGAGGAATGAGCTCCGCCCCGGGGTTTACGAAGGGCGGGTTGCGGGTTGCCGCAGCGAGAGGCCCTGGAGGGATGAGGCAGTGTCTGCCGACTTTGAGCTTCAGAAGCTTGGCCACCCGCTCTCGAACACAGGGTGCTGAGAATCCCGAGTCCCTCAGGAAGAGCCCTGGTGCCATGTCGGGGCTGCTGGCTCATGTACTTGACGATGGGCACGATGGAAACTGCGGGCCCCTCCTGCCTGGTGCTCTCCCTGTCTCGTGGTGAATAGCTCCCGTGTCTGTGTTGCCGGCCAGTGAACAGGACAGTGCGTCTTCACGACCGAGGGAGCTCCGAGGGAGCCCCTGGGCGCTGCGAGCCATCCCACTCTGGCCTGGCCCTGGGTGGACAGACTCCCTCCCCAAAGACACGGGGCCCACAGATAAGAGTTCAGCAGAGGAGAGAGTTCCCACTTGGCCACAGATTACAGAAGGGCTCTTTAGGACTCCTTCCGTGGGGCACTGGCCTCAGGTTTGTTTTTAGGAAATAAAGATGTAAGGTCTTTTGGTCGATGTCTATAAACGATTGAGGGATTGGCCCTTAGCTATAAAGGGTGTTCGTTCTCATGGCTGGCTGGGGTAGTGGGGGGGGTGTGTGGCCGATGCACCCTGTCCTGCCGGGGGGGAGTGAGCGCCCCACACGGCTCTGCAGCTGGAGCTCATGGCGACTGCATCTCCTGCCGGGTTACTCATTGCTCTGTTCCCGCTCTCCCCCTAAGGCAAGAACGTTGTCCATCAGCTGTCTGTAACTCTCGAAGATTTGTATAATGGAGTCACAAAGAAGTTGGCCCTCCAGAAAAATGTAATTTGTGAGAAATGTGAAGGTAAGCGGGAATGTCTGAATGAGTCCCATGGTTGTGATCCCTTAGACCTGGGAACAGTTCTGATTGTTTCATAATGGGGAGAAAAGTCATTTTTTGGTCTTTTCAAATATAAGGGTCCAACAGACTGCAAACTGGGGACCTAAGGGCCAGGTCTGTTTTACTGTGCCATGTACGTTCTTTATTCAGACTGACATTTATTTAACACGTAGATCATTATTTTAAACCCGTAAAAGTGCAGAGGGCTCACCCCACTTAGGGGTCAGCAAACCTGTCCTGTGACAGGGCTGGGCAGGAAGTGCTTCAGGTCCCCGGCAGTGTGGGCAGAAACGCGCAGAGCCGCCGAGACCCGGGATGCTGGCTGTGGTTTACAGTCCCTTGACTCGCATGCAAGTTTAATGAACACAGTTTTTAAAAACTAGGATTTTTTAAAAAATATTTTATTTATTTGACAGATCACAAGCAGGCAGAGAGGCAGGCAGAGAGTGGGGGGAAGCAGGCTCCCTGCTAAGCAGAGAGCCCAGTGCAGGGCTTGATCACAGGACCCTGAGATCATGACCTGAGCCTAAGGCAGAGGCTTAACTCACTGAGCCACCCAGGTGCCCCTGAAACTAGGATTTTTAAAGAAAAGTCGTCTTGGTGACCTCAGACGCACATGGTCGTGAGCTGGCCGAGTGGGGCTGCTGCCCTCCAGTCTCTCAGCCCAGTCCCCTTAGCCACCTGGAGGCCCAGCTGGTGAAACTCATGTAACGAATGTGGCCGGCAGGGCCAAAGCTGCAGATACTCACAGTCGCGTGTTAAGGTCTGGATGTTCCTTGCTGGGTTAGAATCCTCCAGACTATATACTGCCGACCAAGACTGCAGACAGAGTTCCAACCCCAGTGTCCCATGGAAGGGCTGCTGACCACCCTTGCTGGCCGGGGGCACAGGCCACGCGTGGAGGAGCCTGGTTCTTAGTCGCGCGTCCCCTGCAGGTGTCGGCGGGAAGAAGGGGTCTGTGGAGAAGTGCCCTCTGTGCAAGGGCCGTGGCATGCAGATCCACATCCAGCAGATCGGGCCGGGCATGGTGCAGCAGATCCAGACCGTGTGCATCGAGTGTAAGGGCCAGGGCGAGCGCATCAGCCCCAAGGACCGCTGCGACAGCTGCAGTGGCTCCAAGGTGATCCGTGAGAAGAAGATTATCGAGGTGCACGTGGAGAAAGGTGAGGCCGCACAGCTAGGCGCTCCTCCCCGCTCGGTGTGCTGCTGGCGGCTGACCGTGGGGCGCACAGGTCAGGCGTCTGGGACCTGGAGCGCAGCGTGGCAGACGCTGGTCCCGCCGCCCTGCCCTCCCGGCTTCAGTGCCGGGCCGGTCACCAGCCAGTCTGTGTGCTGCAGCTGGCTTCTTCCAGGTCAAAAACAACCCCTTTTGAATGAAGGTTTTACAGTGCTCTGAAAGGTGCTTGACCTTGAGTTTGGTTAACTACCCTCCCCCATTTCATACCATTCCCTTGGAATCATTCTTGACCGCCTTGGCCACTTGTCGGCCAGAGGGCTCGCTCCTTCCTGCACCTGGTTGCCCCACTGCCCAGATGCTCCCAGGTACCCACCCCCCCATCTCCGTGCGCCCGACACCGTCATTGTAAGGCCTTTCTCATGGTTAGCTGCTCTCCAGGTACTTCCACGCTATTCTGTGAGTTCCTACTCCGGTGAATATGAACTAATGAGAGATGAGACCAAAGTGTACAAATTAACACCAGGAGGGCATTTTTCCAGGACTTCTACTGAAGCACGTGACTGTGCATGCCCTCAGAGCCAGGCCCCGGGGTGCATCAAGAAGTGGATGGTGACCCGGGCGCGCGGTGGTGCGTGTGCGGGGGGAGGCGTGGTGATCCCAGCACTGCTCTGGTGCGCGTGCCCACGAGCTCAGGAGGTCTGATGCGTCCAAGTCCCCAAAGGGCCGTGTGCCGTCTTCAGAGCTTTGTAGAGTGCACGGTTTTTAAGAGAAATGCTAATCAGAAAGGATGATGTCTCACAGGTATGAAAGATGGGCAAAAGATTCTGTTTCACGGAGAAGGAGACCAGGAGCCTGAGCTGGAGCCTGGCGATGTCATAATTGTGCTTGATCAGAAGGATCATAGTGTCTTTCAGAGGCGCGGCCACGACTTGATCATGAAAATGAAAATTCAGCTTTCTGAAGCCCTCTGTGGCTTCAAGAAGACGCTAAACACGCTGGATGATCGAATCCTCATGATCACGTCCAAGTCGGGTAAGGTTTCAGAGGCGCGTCTCTGAGTGCTGGGCTGGGTGGGTGCGTCTGGGACGCTGCTGGCCGCTAGCCCCGCTTCACCTCTGACGTTAGCACCATGTCCTTTGCTCTCAAGTTTAGAGTCCCTGCTGATGACTGAAGAATTTTATGATTCTTTACATATGCTCCTAGAAAGTATTCCAAGTTAGGGGGAGGGCCCCCAGCAGCAATCTTGGGGCCAAGCCCCATACCTCAAGCTTTAAAAACTTAGAAGCAGATAGTGGAGGTCTGTTCTGCGCGTGCCCCTCCAGCTTCCGTGCTGTGGGCACATGGGAGACACCGTCAGGTCCAGTTTTCCTGAGGAGACCTTGCCCATCAGCTTGGCCTCGGCTGCTCACACGCACAGGCTGGGGGGCAGCACTGAGGCCTGCCAGTGTCCTCCAGGGCACGTGCACCCAGCACACACGAAGCCGCCTCTGGCAACATGGAGGCCGTTCGTCTGTGTCAGAGTGCGTCTGGGCGGGGCAGGGGGGGTGCAGGCTGACACTCTGGCCGTGAGTGGAGCTGCTCTGGTCCCCTCGCCACACCCACGCCCTCCTTGCCAGGGTCAGGGAGTAGCTTGCAGCTGGATGGGTCGTGACCTGCCTGTCACTGCGTGGCGTGACCGGTGCAGGGTGCGCAGACCGTAGAGGGCCCGACCTCCGGGTGCTTCCTTCCTTCCCATGGCCTCGTTCGCTGTCTCTGCGGCTTCCCTGTACACTGTTCCCTCCTTTTCTGTACGTAAAAGGATATGGATTCTGGATCCAAGCCTCGATCAGAGTTTTTTCTTTTTTTAAAAAGCTTTTTATTTGGAAACTTTAAACTCACAGAAAGTTGTAAAAATAAACAGTACCAAGGTCATCCCCTCCTGTTGACACTGAAGCCCGTTTGGGCACCTTGCTGTAAGGCAACGCCCAGGTGAAGCTGCAAGCCACGACCCCTCCCAGGTCCCTAGTTCCTCCCTGCTTGAGGGGAGAAGGTCGCAAGCAGGAGTGGGTTCAGGGTCTGCTCGCGTGGCCCCAGGCCCGACTGTGGCACCGAGGGTGCGACAGGCCAGCGTCCACAGGGAGTCGTGGGAAGCCTCACGGTTGCAGGGCTCCCGGCATCCCACTGCGCATGGGCAGTACCCTGCTGGTGGCCTGGGGCAGAGGGGAGACCCTGTTCCTAGCGTGGTGACGGGAGGGGCCGGGGCTTGGGAGAACCTTCTGCCGGAGACTTCTCTTGTCCGTCTTGCTCATTGACGCTGCTCCATGTCCTGTCTTCCTGCGCGCACCGTCTTGTAGCTGTGCCTTATTTCTCGTCCCTTCGCTGCTGCTGTCAAGGCACAGAGACTCAGGATGGGTGGGGAAGGTGCCCTGGCAGCCGACGGAGAGGGGCCTTCCGCAGGTGGCTTCCCGGCCCGGTCAGTCAGAGGCAGGAGCATGAGGGGTAGGAATGGAGACAGAACTTTCCAGCACACAGGACCACTGAAGGCCCTGCGGCTGAAGGCCCCACGCCCCTGCATGCCCCCGGAGAGGGTGCTCGGTGCCTCCCCCTTGCCAAGTCCGCAGTGGGGAGCCGGCTGCCCGGCAACCAGTGTTTGGCACCCCCTCCCCCACTCCTCTGCAGGTTCACTCCCTTGTTTGTGTCGTCACTGCCAGGCTGAACAGCTTATCTCCAGGGAGACTCTTGGGCCCTTTCTTTCTGTTGGGGGAGATGGGAGTTCTGCAGTTCCGGGGCCCAGACCCGGTGGTGCCTTTTGGAAGTTGTTGTGGCAGACCCCAGTGTGGGCTGGACTGCCTCCAGCCCTGACCCCAGGGTTCTGGATCCTGGTTCGCTTTCCACGCTCGTCCACCTTGGGCTGGAGGGGCCGGGCGCCACCCTGGCATGTCCCCATCCCCAGCCCGGGCAGGGTCTTCCCGCTCCTGACTGAGCCTTCTCTGCGGCAGGCGAGGTGATCCGGCACGGGGACCTGAGGTGTGTGCGCAACGAAGGGATGCCCATCTACAAAGCAGCCCCGGAGAAAGGGACCCTGATCATCCAGTTCCTTGTAAGTTCCTGAGTGTGGCCGCCGCGGGCAGGGTCCGGGCGTGCTTCCGCGCCGGCCCACCACCGGCCCACCACCACCGCTCGCTCCTCGCCCTGCAGGTCATCTTTCCGGAGAAACACTGGCTGCCTCAGGACAAGCTCCCGCAGCTGGAGGCCCTGCTGCCCCCGCGGCAGAAGGTGAGGGTCACGGACGATATGGACCAGGTGGAGCTGAAGGAGTTCAGCCCCGGCGAGCAGAACTGGCGGCAGCAGCGGGAGGCCTACGAGGAGGACGACGACGGGCCGCGGGCCGGGGTGCAGTGCCAGACGGCGTGAGTGGCCGCGCGAGCGCCCCGAGTGTAACGTTGGCACAATGAAAATGGCATCGCCTAGCGGCCTCGTGTCTGGGGTGTCCTGTGTATGTGTTCAGCCTGCTCAGGTGCTGAGTGTCGTCTTGGTTTTTCTTCTGTTTTTCCTTTGGTTGTCACTTAAGTTATAGCTTAATTTATATTTAAACGTTTCAAGTGTGAATCACTTCTAGTCTGCACATGGATCTGTTTATTCATGTTTTCAGAACACTTCTGAGATGCCGGTGACGGCACTGACACTTGCTCCCATGGGGCTGTGCCGTGTCCTGTCCGCCAGGGCAGCCCCCTGCAGGGCCCTGGGCAGCGCCCCAGGCGCGGCTTCCCTGCCCTGCCTCCAGGGCTGCTGAGTCTAGATTCTAGACGATCCTCCTCCAGAACAGAAGCGTGTCTGTGGCCTGGTTCACAGGGCGAGGGCTGCGGGGCCACCAGCCTTGCTGCTGCTCTGTGGCTGCAGTGGGTGTGTGATCATCTCTCTCAGAAATTTCCGGAAGCTTCCTGGCCTTGTGAGGATACAGCAGGCTGACATAACTGTCTGCTGGGCCCTGCACCTTGTCTGTGGCCGTGAGGACTTCCTACCGGCAGCCTTTGCAATGTTCTCCCACCCAAGTGCTTACCGTGAAGAAAAGGACGCACCCCCCACCCCAACCCTCCACACCCTGTAGCCTCGGCAGAGGCCACGGGAGCAGCAGCCCAGGCTGGGAAGGCACAGCCGTCCGTCTGCACCCCCTCCCAGAGGTCGTTCCTCTGGCTGTGCGGCCATGGGACACGGCTTCCTGCTCGGGCAGGGCTCTGCTGTGCGTGGTGGCGTGGGCCGCCTCCCCTGACGGACCGTCCTCACGGCTTCACTCCTGGCAGGCGGCCACAGCTCACGTGGAGTTGCCGCAGCCCCAGCCATCACCGGTCCCTTCCCTCCCATGGCCGTCGGGGGCAGAAAATGCTTTAGATGTGGCTGGGTGAGAGTGGAAGCCGCTCACTCATCAGACCGCTTGCCCTTGGTTCTGGAGAAGCAGAGTCTGATGCCAGGGGCCGCCGTGGGCGGGGGTGGAGGGGTCCATCAGGCCCACGCAGTTGGGCTGAGCTGGCTTGTGTGGGGGGACCAGGCTCCAGCAGGACCGGGCGGGTGGGTGCCACTTGCTCAGAACGGTCCCTGCTTTGACCACCGATCAGGACAGACCTTAAAGCTACTCTTCCAACCAAGCCCGTGTGAAAACCCGTCCACAAATGGACCGCAACTCCCTGGTCTTCCCCACCGCGCGACTGCTGGAGGGCGGAACGATGTTAAGCTCCCAATCCGCGCGACTGCTGGAGGGCGGAACGATGTTAAGCTCCCAATCCTGGTCGTGGGGGTAGGATCTGGAGGGTGTTACTAAAACTCATTCCCCCTGTGCACCCATCACTGCAAAATTAAACCTGAGCTGGGATGAGAGACCAGCGGCTCTGGCTGTTTGTTTTCGGGAGCTCCCCCACGGGTGTTAGGGGCCAGCCTGCCTCGTACCAGCGGACGGGAGTCCGGACCCGAGGTGGGGCGAGTGCCGACGCTGGGCTGGGGGAAGCATCCACGGCTGTGCTGCCAAGGCCAAGGGGCAGGAGAGGGGCACGGGCTTCATCCTGAGGGTGACGGGACTGGGGGACAAGCATGCAATCTCACAGGCATATGAAGTCATTAATAAAAAGCAATTATCTTCAGAGTGAGCCATTTTCACACAGGCCCCGCTGAAGGGGCACCGGCCTCTCGGGTGCTGGAGGCAGGGCTGGAGCCTGGGGACACTGCGGAGGCGGCAGGGTCCACCACAGGCCACAACCCTCTGTGCTGCCGTCAGGTGCACAGTGTGGCTGGGGACGTCCTCGGGCTATCAAGTAGATGCCCAGACAGGCAGGACTCCAGAACATTCCTAGTGGGGCAAACCCCCCGTTCCCTTCAGGACCCCACTCTGAGACCGACAGTGTGTGGGGCTCAACCCCCTGGAGAGCAAGCCTGGGCTTCTTGGCTGGGAGGGCTGGGGAGGGCCGGTGAGCGCCGGATCCCACCATCTCTGGGGCAGACCCCCCTCCCGCGCTCCCACCCACACCAGGGCAGCTGAAAAAGCCCGTTCACGAACACGGTGTTTGTGTTATGAACACTTTATGTTCGAGCATGAACAGCATTTCTAATAGAACATGAAAAGACTGATCTGTATCTACAAAATTTAGGTTTCTGCTCCAATAAATGCTAGAAAGGAAAGGAATGTCGTGATGTACACACCAGTCTGAGAGTGGCGTTTACACAGGGCAATCGTAGACGTGGATTTCCTGGTCATCGCCCACGGACACAATTTTTGAGCCATTTCCATTGTATTTTACTCCCCAGACCTGTAAACCAAAAATAAAAGTTGTAATGCCTGTATCCTTTTTTAAAAATTAAAAAAAAATTTTATTTATTTAACCGAGATCACAAGCAAGCAGAGAGGCAGGCAAAGAGATAGAGAGGGAAGCAGGCTCCCTGCTGAGTAGAGAACCGGACACAGGGGCTCGATCCCAGGACCCTGAGATCATGACCTGAGCCAAAGGCAGACTCCTAACTGACTGAGCCACCAGGTGCCCCAGAGCAACAGGCACTTCTGAGGAAGGCCCTTCCCGAGCCGGCCAGGGCAGGCGGCACCAGGAGGAGGGCTCCTGGCGTGCTCCGGGCACCAGCACTGGACGGCCACGCGGCTGGCGCTGTGTGTTCTGGCCCCCGAAAGGACATCACACCTCACAGCTCTCCAGGCCGACAGCGCAGACGGTGCACGCAGGACGCTGGCTGTCGGACCATCCACGCAGGGAGAGCAGCCCAGCAGCAGGCCGGGAACGGGGACGGCTGTCAGCGGCAGCGCTCAGACAACGCCAGCCATCAAAGACAAAGGAATGCGAATTTGAACTCTGCCGTACCTGATCCTGGTGGTCGAAGAAGGTGTGCACACACGTTCTCGTTCCGACGTCCCAAACTTTCACACTTTTGTCGGATGAACTATGTGCAGAAGGGAACATTAGTATCAGAACAGTCTGTAGTCTGGTTTTAAGTTGGATTAATCTGACCAGAAACTCCACCCTCCTTTGCTCATCTACACTCTGCCCACCTGTGTGCCCCCTGGCCAGCAGGGGCCCCAGGGAGCTCTGGGTGCTGGCCTCTCTGGTGGCTTTTACTATGCACGGAGCGGCCACGTCCCTCAAGTTCTCATCTGCCCAGTCCTTATCCCTGGGTTCCCATCAGGAGCCTCAGACACGTGAGCCTGTTTCCAGGTCGGTGGGGGTGGGGCTGGGAAAGCCCCCACTGAAGGCTACTTCTAAAGTCTAAAGGAAGAGGCTTCTGTAGCTGTGCGACGCTCACTAGAAGCTGGCCGTCTTCGGCCTTAGCGACACAGGCTCCAAAGGCACGACTTTTGCACACAGAGGTATGCAGCGTACGTGCCTACCGGACCGCAGAGATCCCTAAGGTCCCTACATGTGGAAGCCTAGATTTATAAGAAAACACTCAAAGTTGAACTGTTCCAAAGAATCCATCTTTGTTCTGGTGAAACCCCAACCACCGAAAAAACCAATGCAGAAAACAAAGTCTACCTGAATAACAAAGAGTCAGACCATCTTCAAATCTTAAGGCAATACATGAAAGATGACCTTCACCTTCTTAGCATGTAAGAAGCTGCTGAGAATCGCACGTACCTGGAAACGAAGTGTGTGTCATCGGGACAAAAGGCAACGTTCAGCACCCACGACGCGTGGCCGCTCAGTGTGCCGGCCAGATTGGCATGTTGTCTGCAACGGAGAGCGTCAGACAAAACGGACATCACAGAATGTGTGACCTGCCCCACGGCAGAGAGTAGGGCGCGAGGCAAGACCACTGCCGAGATGGGGAAAGCGAAGCAGCAGGGCAAGCTGGCAGACTCCAAGCCCGCCGCGCTGCCGGTACCCTCTCCACGCGGAGCCAGAGCTCCCGTCCCTGGAGCTGGCCACACTCATTCCTTAGAACAGAGGGAGCTCGGAGAGGCCATTTTTAATCGAGTCGAGAACAAGGCAGGTCTAACGACAAAAGGCATTTTTAGTTCCACATAAGCGCAAGCCCGACAGCAGGGGCGGGAGGGCAACCCTGTGGCCCGACTGAGGTGAAGGTCCTTGGGCAGCACAGAGCGCACTACAGAGGGTCGGAGGGGAGGTGGCCTCAGAGGAACCCGCCTCCGGCTGGGCTTGTCCTCTACACTTTGGGGACACTCGTCCCCCTTAGTCAGGAGGCCAGAACTATAGCTATGATGGATTCATGTGCAGAGTCGGGCACTGAAGTGTAGGCCACAGCGGCCTGGGGCTCTGGGACCCACGAGCCGGCACAGCTGGGCAGGGGCACCCCTCCCGAGCCACAGCACCCAGCCAGCTCTTGCTCGCTGCCCTGCTGACCACCTCCTGTCCTCAGTGTCCCCACTCCCTGCGCAGACCCTGGGAAAGCCCTCACAGGCCCACAGGATGGTGTGCACATGGATAGTCAGGACTGGGGCAATCCCGGTGCCCACTCCCCACGCGGGCACGGACAAGCGGGCCGTGTGTACCTGCGGCACCAGGAGGCCACATTTGGGAGGCTTGAACCGGAGGCATGCCTGGTACTGAGTCAAAGGGCCAAGGACACAGTCAATCCCCTTCCAGGGGAGGCTTGACTGGGGAAGCCCAGGAGGAAGGGGCCTTGCACAGGCTTACAACCAAAGATGGCTATGACCTGAAGAGAATGACCCCTTGCTCCTACACCGGCAGCCAAAACCACCCACAAAGAGCCTCCTTCATCTAGACCTGCAGTGAGGTGGCCGGTGAACTGACAGCCACCCTGGCAGCGCAGAGGACGGCCTGCGGGAGGGCCATGTTTTTGCCATCACCCTGGGCCCACGACCACCTGTGGTTCCACCTACACGGTTCCATCCTACACGGCTGACTGCCCTGACGGAACTTAAAATCCATGAGGCCCACAAGAGATGGAAAGGCTGGAAACAGGCAGGAAGTACTGATCCTAGCGGGCAGCCATGACATTCCAAGTTCAAGGACAGGGATGTGGAAGGGGGAGCGATGCCTAGACCCTGCACACAAGGCCCTGCCAAACCCGGGGCTCCTCCAAGCAGTGGAAGACAGGAAGGGCACTGGTCCTGGGTGCACGGGAACTCACACGTCATAGATCTTGATGTAGCCGTCGTCGGAAGCGGTGACAAGGAGCTGAGAGTCCGGGGAGAAGGTCAGGGAGCGGATGGGCATAGCGTGGCCTGGAATTCACAAAGCCTATGTTCATGTGGCAAATCGTGCGCTCCCCACCGACAGTGTCCCTAATAACGAGCCTCTGTCAGAGACGCAGGGAATGACTGCATGGACCCCTCCTCCCAGTGTTCTAGAAATATCCACACAACCCAGGCCCCTCCTCCAGGAGCCATTTCTCCTCGGTTCCCTTCCCTCACGAGCTGGACCTTAGCACACACCGCTTGGGAGAAACTCCTCTGCTATAGACACGGACAAACAAGGAAATACACGGTCTGATCTGCACGGATGCACAACAGGGTGCTGTTTCCTACACGTCCTGTGCTGTCGGGTAAGCAGTAAACTGAGGAGGCAATGCATTCACTGGGTCAGAATTCACACCAGCAGGAAGAGGGCAGAGTGGGAGACACCCCCCTACCCACGCTCTGAGGCCGGGCGGCAGGCCCCTGGGGTGGGCCTGGCTGTCATCCACCTTCAAATTTCCTAATCATAAAGTTCTGTAGCGAGGATCAGGATGGAGAGGAAGCACTCCTCCTCCTCCTCCTCCTCTCCTCAGGCTAAGCCACATTAACACATGAAAAGATAAGCCCCTTCACAGGAACCTGCTCTTTGCACCAGGACACCCCCACCCCCACCTCCCCCACCCCCATTATAAGGAGATGACAAAACTCTTGGAGGCATTTCAGATTTCTGACTGAGATCACAGTTTTGCAAATCTAAAGCTCATTTGTCATTTAGCAGCATTTTACTAAAAGACTGACTTGTCCTTTGTGACCTGATAGCCCAGTCTGCACAAAATGAAACGAGCTGTACCTTCCAGCGTGTGCAGGAGCTTTCCAGTTGCAATATCAAAAATGTTGATGATCCCGTCTATGGCTCCACTGGCCAGGTACTTCCCATCCGGGCTCTGTGCAGAGAACGTGTGGAGGACATCTGAGACCCCGTGCGGTCAGGCCACCCCCCCACCCCCGACCCCTGCCCCCAGCACAAGGCTGACAGCGCACACAGCAGGGCCCCGAGACAAAAGACCGCTGTGTTTCCTTACATATGCAATACTAAGAATGAATTTTCCTCTTGTGTCCAAAGAATATTCCTTTTTCCCACTTTCCACACCAAAAATGTTCACTTTCCCCACATGGGTTCCTGTGGCCAGATACTGGGAATCAGGAGAAAAGGCCAAAGTCCAGGCATCCACTAAATAGAAAAAAGGGGGAAAAAATACAGTGAGAAAAGGTGCGACCTTAATTTTTAAGACTTAAAGTTTTATCAAAAGATGATTTTTTAAAAATTAGAAACAATGTCCTGACTCAAAAACCTATGTGTAAAGATGCTAATCCTTTACCAATTTAGTTTAAGGACTTAAATTTTCAATAAAAATATGACAATACCAAGTGTTAACAGGATATGGAAAAACCAAAATCCTCACATAGGGGTGGGAACATAAAACAGTGCAGCCGCTCCGAAAAACGGGTAAACAGTTTTCCTCTTTTAAAACTTTCCTCTTTTAAAACTCATCAGGACACATGCCCTCATCCCCCCATGGCCTCCCTGGGGACAAGCAGTGTGTTCTCTGGAGCTGAGAATATTGTTTCTTGGTCTGCCTGTTTGCCCCCTTTGCTTGTTTACTTTGTTTCTTAGATTTCACACATCAGTGAGACCGTGTGATAACTCTTGCTCTGACTGACTTAGTTCACGCAGTACAGCACTCTCCAGTTCCGTCCATGCTCTTGTAATGTAAGTGTTCATCCTTTCCGATGGCTGAGTTAATACTCCATCACATACATACACCACATCTTCTTAATCCGTTCATCTGTCGACGGACATCTGGGCTCTTTCCAGTTTGGCTGTTGTGGACATTGCTGCTGTAAACATTGGGGTGCGTGTATGCCTTCGAATTACTATTTTTGTATACTTTAGGGTAAATATCCAATAGTGCGATTCCTGGGTCGTAAGGTAGCTCTATTTTCAACTTTTTGGGGAACCTCCATGCTGTTTTCCAGAGTGGCTGCACCAGCTTGCATTCCCACCAACAGTGCAGGAGGGTTCCCCTTTCTCCGCATCCTCGCCAGCATCTGTCATTTCCTGACTTGTTAATTTTAGACATTCTGACTGGTGTGAGGTGATATCTCATTGTGGTTTTGATTTGTATTTCCCTGATGCCGAGTGATATGGAGCACTTTTTCATGTGTCTGTTGGCCATCTGGATGTCTTCTTTGCAGAAATGTCTGTTCATATCCTCTGCCCATTTCTTGATTGGATTCTTTGTTCTTTGGGTGTTGAGTTTGGTAAGTTCTTTATAGATTCTGGACACTAGCCCTTTATCTGGTATGTCATTTGCAAATATCTTCTCCCATTCTGTCAGTTGTCTTTTGGTTTTGTTGACTGTTTCCTTTGCTATGCAAAAGCTTTTGATCTTGATGAAGTCCCAACAGTTCATTTTTGCCCTTGCTTCCCTTGCCATTGGTCTTCCTAGGAAGACACTGCTGTGGCTGAGGTCAGAGAGGTTGCTGCCTGTGTTCTCTTCAAGGATTTTGATGGATTCCTGCCTTACATTGAGGTCCTTCATCCATTTTGAGTCTATTTTTGTGTGTGATGTAAGGAAATGGTCCAGTGTCATGCTTCTGCATGTGGCTGTCCAATTTTCCCAACACCACTTATTGAAGAGACTATCTTTTTCCCATTGGACATTCTTTCCTGCTTTGTCAAAGATTGGTTGACCATAGAGTTGAGGGTCTATTTCTGGGCTCTATGTTCTGTTCCACTGATCTATGTGTCTGTTTTTGGGCTAGTACCACACTGTCTTGATGATGACAGTTTTGTACTAGAGCTTGAAGTCCGCAATTGTGATGCCACCAACTATGGCTTTTCAACATTTCTTCGGTGATTTCTGGTTCCACACAAATTTTTGGATGATTTGTTCCAGCTCTGTGAGGAACACTGATGGTATTTTGACAGGGATTGCATTGACTGTGTAGATAACTCTGGACAGAATAGACACTTTAACAATTTTGTTCTTCTAATCTGTGAGCATGGAACATTTTTCCATTTCTTTGTGCCTTCCTCAGTTTCTTCATCAGTGTTTTATAGTTTCCAGAGTACAGATCCTTTACCTCTTTGGTTAGGTTGGTGCAGAGGTATCTTACTGATTAGGGTGTGATTGTAAATGGGATTGTTTTCTTAACAGTCTGACAGTTTCTTAAATGAAAACAAACTTAAGAAACACCTTGCAAGTCCATCCCTGGGTGTGTACCCAAAATGAAAATGCGCGTCCACACAGACTTGGGCACAGACGTTCACAGCACTATGGTGTCTACACAGTAGGAACCACGTAGTAAGTAGAAGAATTGCTAGAGACTAAGTAGAAAGAATGCACGTGTTCAAGAGGTGGGTTGCAGAACAAAACAGACAGGAGGGAGCGCTCACAGCTGCAGCGTGGACATACACAGTCCCGCCAACACTGACACGTGGATGGAGAGCAGATCGGGGGCTGCCTGAGCCGAGGGCAGAGCGTGGACACTCTCTCCTCGGACATGAGGGGGCTTCCCGAGGCCTGCAACTACGGTGGTGCCCACACAACCTGCGACCAAAACTCACTGAACACTTACAACGGGCAAACCTTACAGTGCACAGAAGCGAAAGCTCCCCTCACTGGAGCTGGAAATAAATGGAGACGTACTACCCCGAACGCTCCCCAGGTGAACTCTAATATGACCAATTATTTACCACAGATTAACAAGGACTGGAAAGAGGCACTATTGTTTTTAGAAAAATCACCTGTTTCTCAGTTACACGGCAAAACCCAGCTCTATTCGTGTCATCTGGATCGGTCAAGCAGCGTCGCAGTGCGGCTCGGCCCGATGGAGGGGTCTCCAGACTCCTGCGCCGCTGGGGCAAGCCACGTGCTCTAGAATTCTAGAACACACCACTGTTTCCTGGGCTGCTCAGAACCTCTTCGGAGGCCATCCCAAAGCGCTCTAGGGGCCTCTGGGATCAGGGCCAAGGCCACGGAGCCATCCTGTTGCCCACTGCCTGCCTGTCCCATTAGCCATATGCACTCTTGTAGGGGAACACGCCCCGAGTCTTGCCACCCTGCCCCGACAGGACAGTGCTTGCCAGATCAAAGGGAAAACAGAGAACGTCTCCCTCCCAAGACACTGTCCTCATTCCCGGGAAGGGCTCACACAGGACAGCCCCTTCCCAGCCTGTGGGACTGAAGAGAGGCCACTGCCAACGACACACGGCAGACAGCAGGTCCCAGCACGCCCCAGCACAGTCGGGTCAGCACCGTCTCCCAAGGTGTCTTTAACAAGTCTCTTGCAAACTTCAACACACGTATTCAAAGGAGTAATAAATAATTTAGCTCTATCACTTTTCTCATGAAATGTTTTGTTTGTTTTAAAAAGGAGATTGACTCCATGAATTCCTTGCAGTTTAATAAAATAACATTCCTAATTATTCTCCCATTTCCCCACTAGCTGGTTTACAATGGAGAACTTTTCACGTCACACACCCTAATGCTCGGAATTCAGGGCGTTTTTGTCCCACACGCTAAGACTCCTGCTACTTGCACGACAGAAACTTGATGCAGTCCCCAAGCTGCACCTCACCACCGGGTCAGCTCTCCACTCACGGGTGTGCTGCCCGTCTGACGGCACAGACGCCCTTCCTGAGCGCCGGGGAGCTTGGCTGCTGTGCCCACGAGGCCCTCCCCTGCGTCACGGCCTTCCACTGCGTCCTCTGTTCCTTCCTCGGGATCGGGGGTGTTCTCTTTCCCTTCTCCCTGCTGCTCGTGGTGACCCACATCCCCCGTGCACATTCTGACGACGGCCGGTGTCCCTGCGCTCAGGACCCGAGCAGTGTGAGCTTCGGGCTCAGCCGCTCTTCAGCTGTCGACAGCAGCACCTGCTCTCACTACCCCAGTACCTGCTCTGTAATGACCAGACTCTTGTCCAAAGAGAAAGGACATCCGACCCCTTGTTGACTCTCTGTACCTGTTCCTTTCCACAAGCACTTGCCAACATGGAACCGACACCGGATGTTCAGGGCACTGTTGGGGACAGCAAGCTGGGTGCAGACCGGTCCTCTTCGCTGGAAGCGCTCCAGTGCTCCTCTCAACTGCAGTGTGCCCAGGGCCTCAGAGCCCTGCAGTGACCTCAGCGACATGGGTCTGGGAAGGCTTAGGTGCCCAATGTAAAAAGGCAGCAAGAGAGCTGCCTTTTCCTCCTCTCCCCGACTCTGTGTCTTCGTAGACTTTGGGGGCTGGTCTGGGGCCCCAAGTCCTCAGAGAGTGACGTCAGCAGGTGGGGATACAGGTGAAGACCATCGTCTGGGGAGTCAGCGTCTGGGTAGCTTTTGCCAGACTTACCACCCCACACACCCTGAAAACAGTGCCTGAGTGGATACAAAAGAGGGCCTAGGCATGCATATTCTTTAAAAATCTCCAGCAGTAATAATCGTAGACAGAAGTATTGCCTCCAAGGGGAAACACACTGTTTCTTGACAGCCTCGCTTCCCTGTGAACCGCGGGGCTATTACCCTTTTCAGTGTAGTGGCTACGGAGCATCACCGGTGGGAGGCCAACCCACTGGGGACTCCGATCAAGAGGACCATGTTGAGGAAACCCCTAAGCACCTTCTGTGTTACCCATCCACGCAGGGGCACCACAGAGGCAGGCGGCTCTCAAGGGCTTGCCGCCTATCCCAGCAGGACAGCCTCTGGCGGAGAATGCGATGCAGTCATTCGCAGGGGGATCAAAGGCTCCCAGGAAGCCTGAGATGTCGTGTTGCTCGTTCCACATTAATGCAGCCCACCGAAATCATGAACTCCTATTACTCCAGACATGCAGCAGGCTGAGAGACAAGATTCTGCTGTCTTACGGTCGGTGAAAAAAAATGCTACTCTACAAGTGTCCTATCTGTCAAATGCTGGGAATCAGGCCCTGTAATCATGATGAGCAGAGAGGACCACGATACGGTTCTAGAAGGACACAGCACCTTACATTCGAGACGTCTATCAGTCACTGCAAGTAACAAATCAGAATATGGCAAACCGCAGCTCTGGCCCATCTGAATTCCGGTCTACAAACCCAAACTGGCAATTCTAAAATTGAAAGCCTCCGAAAACCGTTGAGTTTTTCAACAGGTTTAGCACCAAAAGTTACCTGGCAGTAAAACCTGACCCACACAGACCTACAAAGCCCCCGCTTAGCTGCTGAGACTCTGCTGGTTGGAGGACTGCCGCCACCCTACCAAAGGCAGTACCGAACACACAGTCCGTGCACCACGTTACCCCGCAACCAAACACTCCCGACCTGTCGGACTTCTGTCCCTAGAGGTCTGGAAAGGGACAGTGAGAGGTTACCTTCCCTAAGAGTCTTACCAGGTCCTGCATCTATAGACTTTATCTGTTTGCCGTTCTCCAAGTCCCAGAGGCGGATGTGCGCATCAAGTGAACTGGATGCGGCAATGGGCAGTGTGTGGCTGATGTCCACAGACACCACACCCAGCTGGTGTCCCTCCAGGCTCCACTGTAGGTCCAGCCTCTCATCAGACCTTCGGTGGGGGACAGAGAGATGGGTTTCTTCACACACAACGCGCTGCACCAGCATCTGAAATCCTGGGCCCCCGTGACCCACCCCTGCTCCCATCACCCGCGGTCTGTGAAATGCAGAATCAGAGAGAACCCACAAGCACAGAACACCGAAGTCAGCCAGGTTTTAACTGTGGGACTTTTTTTTTCTCTTAAACTACAGGCCTTTATACTACATAAGAGGAAAACAAATGAGAAAAAACTGGCTGTCTTCTTAGACCACCACACTGCTCCTGCTTCCTTACCTGGACTACACTTAACACTTTCCTGATCGCAGCTCGGAGTCCAGAAGAAAAACCCTAAACCCCAGTCTTCGAGGCTGTTGGGAAGAGGGTGCTCACCATTTCCAGACCTTCACCAGGTCATCCAGGGATCCCGTGACCACTGTCTCAGAATTTTCTTTCTTGTTTGTCCCCCAGGCGACTGACCAAATGGCATCATCATGGGCTAGAACGGAAAGCACCTCATGTAAAAATCTGCACGCAGTGTCTACACTTCCTGGGCTCCAGGGAAGCTGAAATGCTGCTCCAACAGTTATGAGTTCACTCCGCTGGTGAACCGGGCACCTGGCTCACTGTCTGGCCCAGTGCTTTCCATCCTGCTTTTCTTTCAACAGTAGAGGCAGGCGCGCGTGCCCCAGGGAGAGAGGGAGTTCTGGAATAACCCGAGTCTTTCCCACTTTAGCCTGCTTCCCCTGTGCCTCAGTCTGCAATGCCATCACCTGGTTAAAACCAGGCAAACCAGCAAGATCTCCCCAGCCTCCCTTCCCCAAAAAAGACGGAAAGTTGATAAGACTCGTTCTCTTAGGGACGCTTGGGAACCACCAGGCAGTTCAAAAGCGAATAGCACGGTCTGAAAATACGTATCTCCACACTTGATTTGATTAGTCTTTTGTCACAAATGTCTACAGTGCTTGATGAGTCCGCTACTACATTTTTAAATTAAATATTATCTCAATTAATCACAACAACCCTATGAAGTAGGTACCATTAACACCCTCATTTTACAGACAATCATTTTACAGAATCAGAGGCTTAGAGAAGCCAAGTAACTCACGCGAAGTCAAAAGCTAAGGAGAACTGGGGTTCAAAGCCAAGCTCTTTAAGAACTGAAGTCCACCGTAAATGCGGAGGCCTCACCGTGGGGTCCGCAGACCTGGCGCAGGTCCACACACGTGGCAAGGGCACGTGTAGGCTCTATTCATGCCGCGTAGCAACAGTCGAGGACCAGCTTCCCCAGCTGTGACTACTGGCACCAAGCGGCTGTGACTCACGCGCAGCACCGTGGCTCCAAGGACGATGCCCACCAGAGCCACACCCACCAGCGCGCCACGGGGACGGCACGAGCTGCCGGCCGGGGTGCCGACTGGCACGCCTGACTACCAGTTAACCCTCTGAGCTAACCTGGAAGAAAGCTTCTGGCTTAAACTTCAGACTACCTAAATGGCGGCTGCTCAGACTGCAAGAGCTTTCAGGCAGTCCCACAAACGCCCCCAAGCTCTGCACAGCTCTTCCAGGTGTGAAGAAATGAGGCTCACATGAAGCCCTGTGCCCCTGGCAAGCTGCACCCCGAGACGGGACGGCCCCCAGCCCTCCCCACGCTGCTGCGTCCCCTACTTTCAGTAAGGTCATGGTTGCTGCGGGAGCCCCTGCCCTTGTCTGAGCGGGGGAGCTGTTGTGAAGACCCCAGGGCAAGTGCTGAGGCTCTAATGTTTCCCTCTTTCACCCTGGTAGCTGGGAAGCTCGAGCGGCATCTTCCTCAGGCGGGAAAACACCCCTCAGCCCGGAGTGTCTCTCATGTGACTCCTGCTTTTTCTTTCCAGTTAGTTGTTTGGGGCTTCTGCCGCAGTGTGCTTGGAAGTATCTGTTTTCAGCCGCGTCTGCTGATTCTTCCGCAAAGTGAGGACAGCCCACTTTGGGGACAGCCCCTCAGGTCAGCATACCCGAAACACCACGATGCAGAGTTCTCACAGGTGAATCTGCTGGCAGGCTGCTTACCTTGCTCTTGCTTGAAGAGAATGCTGTACTAAAAAAGAACGGACGCCTCATCAAACCAGGGGTCAGATTCAGAGTAGCCCATCCCCTCCCTGAAACACCCCCTGGCACCCACCTCACCCCCCATCCCCAGTGCGTGAGCGACTCCCCCGTCCTCGCCCTGCCCATCCTGCAAGCTCCCTGAGTCCTTCTCACCCAAGACTTGCAGAGCTGACCGCACCAGGAGAAAACCAGTCCTTACAGAAACTGTCCTCTCTCCCCCATCCCGAGGGGACAGATCAATTCTGTGCATCCCCTGGCGGGATCACAGGAGGCTCTGCATCCAGCTTCTGGCCCAAGTTCTGTAGTTGTATGAACAAACAGCCTGCCTAACCTGTTCCCATTGTCCCTAATCTTACTGCAAAGATCTCTCCCTTTCTGATTTTTGTTTTCTTCTTGTTTTTGAATATAAGCTTGCTTTTTTTTTTTTTTTTTTTAAATTAAGTAAGCTCTATGCCCAATGTGGGGCTTGAACTCACGCCTTTGAGATCAGGAGTCACGCACTCTAGTGACCGAGCCGCCAGGCGCCCCTGAGAACAAATTCTTTTCCTCAGTCCCTCCGTCAACCTGGAGAAGACTTAGACAGCCTCCTCCAGTGCGTGCTGTGCCGCACCTAACCCTCCGGAGACTAGGTACCCAGCGTCCCCCAGCACTCCCGAGCAGAGCAGGAATGAGATGATGGTCTCCTGCGAAGACACCCAGACCTCATACTGGCCTCCAACCTGCCAGGGAGACCAGCTGCTGTTCTGTGCCAGGCCTTACCTGGTTGGTCATTTCCTTAACTGAGGATGAAGGCTACAGGCCAGACGGTTCTGTGGAAACATCAGGACTTCAGTGAGCGGTGTCGTCAGGACGGAGA
Source organism: Mustela nivalis (assembly GCF_964662115.1). Classification (NCBI taxonomy): domain Eukaryota; kingdom Metazoa; phylum Chordata; class Mammalia; order Carnivora; family Mustelidae; genus Mustela; species Mustela nivalis. The sequence goes on from NC_139025.1 coordinate 155,698,098, forward strand.
GGGATACAGAAGGTCCCCTTATCAAGAAAACAAGGCAACCCTCTGCCGGAGCACAGGTCGGCCCCAGCGGTCCCGTTCACAAGCCCTATAGGGCAGCAAGGTCTCCTTTCTCTCTTGGAGCCCAGGGACTCAACTTACACCTACCCCATGCCACGTGTTCCTCTCCCCAAATCTAACTATCGGGAGGCACCCGTCTGCACCCCTTGCTGCTCTTCAAAGAGACAAAACCACAGGTCCTTTTAATTGCAAATATTATTTAGTCAAAACTCAAGAAGCAAGTATGTGGGAGCAAAGTGGTTATAGTCTCTGAAGGGATCTCAGCCAAATACGCCCACGAGAGCCAACAGGCACGTGAATGAGACATGCATGTCCCGGGCTCTTCAAGGACTGGGCTCAGCTAAACACAAACTTCCTTTAAGAACAGAGGTAGAGGGCGCCTGGGTGGCTCAGTGGGTTAAGCCGCTGCCTTCGGCTCAGGTCATGATCCCAGGGTCCTGGGATTGAGCCCCGCATCGGGCTCTCTGCTCAGCAGGGAGCCTCTTCCCTCTCTCTCTGCCTGCCTCTCTGCCTGCTTGTGATCTGTCTGTCAAATAAATAAATACAATCTAAAAATAAATCGATAAATAAAACCTTAAAAAAAAAAAAAAGAACAGTCGTATCTTCTCAGGCCGTAAGAGTTCTTTGTACTTCGTGTGTGTGCCCTAGCCCTCCAGTCGCCTTGTCAAGCCTGTAAACCCCTTCTCAGGATTTCGTAAATGTACAGGACTACAAAAGAACCAATGCTTGTTACTCGAGGCTCTTTTTGTTGAAGTCACCAGGAACACCAAACTAGCGCGTACGGACCCCACTGCTCCAGGAGAAATACTGGGGCAGGGTCCCAACCAACACAGCACTTCCTAAGCCTAACCGAAGCTGACTGCACACACGCATCTCTCCGTAGGCCCCTCACAGGAGGTGCACTGAGGAACACAAACTTTCGCACCGCGTTTGGAGACGATTTTAACGGTGATACTGCAAACAAAAAGCACAAAAACTCATGACACCAAATAGACCAGAAAAAGGACCCTTGTTTACAAGAGAAGTTACACAAGAAGGCAGGGCGTCCCCTTGTTCTGCTGCAGCTGACAATGTGTCAAGGGACCCCAAGTTTTCGCCACCGTGCACATATCCGTGCGAGACCACGACAGCGCCGCGAGTGTGATTTGGGGCCACAGGTACATTTCAGCTGTAGGCAAACCTGCCGATACGGAGCCCGAGACTAAGGAAGACCAACCGCACCCCAAAGTAAAACGCCACCAAAATGTGAAAGTTAAATTTGTGAAGCTGCGTTTTGATACCTACAGAACAGGGCCTGGCAGCGAGTCTCAGTGCTACCCTGCTTTCACGGGGTGCTGCACTCACGCAGTCTCCCGAGACGCAGACGCAGCTGTGACTTCTGTCGCTGACAAAGTCACGCTGTCAACACCGGGTCTGCTGCCCGTACTCGCGACTGGAGGAAATGCTGAATTTCCGCTGGACATTAGGGAACCTGGAAGTGCAGTTCTTCTCAGCCACATTCATGCCCCCCAATTCCCTCCAGGGAGCGAAGAGACCACACAACGAAGGCACGCAGGTTCAGGTTTCTTGCTTTAAATCTGCAAACCCCAAAAGGCCACCACGGAGACTTTCCAAGGATAAGGGGAAAAAACACTTCTGAATAACCCGTCTGTGAAGATCTCCATCAAGGTGGCAGGGTTAGCTCATCTGCGACCCAAGACCAGGGCAGGGAGGGCAGGGAGGAGCTCGCAACAGGGCTGCGGCCCCCTTCCAGTCCGGATCTGTACTGGGCAGCAGAGGAACCCAGCGGGGAGCAGGAAGGCTGGCAGGGAGCGGCCTCCTCAAACCAAGGCTTGGGTCCACGCGAGCTCACGCACCAGCTCTCTGAACCGCCCACCCCCACTCTGCGGGCACCCCTGCGGGCGCCTCCACCCTCCGCACGACCTCACAGCTCAAGGAGGCCTCCCCGGGATCGCAGGAACGGTACACGGTGCACACACGCTAGAGCACAGGTGACCAGGCGACGTCACCCCCCGACAAGTGATTTCCGAGCTGAAGACCCCAGAGTCCTCCTCCTCCACCCTTTCCGTACGGAAGTCTCCCCACTCTCCCCAGCCGAAGTCATCGCTCGCTCCTCACGGCTTCCGAAGAGCGCCACACGCGCCCTATTACCCAGGCGGGTCAGGAAGCCCCAGGACCGCAAGTCCGGAGAACCCGGCCCGTGCTTGCCCCTGTCCGGCGACGGGAAGCTCGCTTCCGAGGAAGGCAGCGCGGCCGACCACCGGGAAACTTCCATTTACCGTCAGAGGCCTCTCCCGCGGAGACGCCGGCCCCCGCCCCGCCGCTGCCCAGGGCCTCCTCCGGCCAGACGCGACCCCTTCTCCCCCTCTCGGGCCCCGCGCCCCCGCAGGAAGCCAGGGCGAGGGGACGCCCAGGAGCCCCCGCCAGGCCCGCCGCCCGGAGCATCCCGGAGCACACCAGCTTGGAGGCCGCCTCCGGCGCACCCTCGCTCACCCGCCCTCCGGCCGGTCCGCCGGGGCCCCACAGACCGCCATCCCCAACGTCCACGCGCGTCAACTCACCGCCGTCCTGCCGGCTGCACGGTCGCCGCGCTTGTGACGCGCGGCTCGCGGCGACAGCGTCGCGCAGCGATGAGCTACGACGCGGGGGCGGGGCATCTCGCAGCCCCCGCCCTGCTCCCGGGCGCAGGCGCGCGCCGCAGCGCCCCCTACCGCCTCGGCGCCACGCGGCCCCCAGCGCCGCTGCAGGTTTCCCCTTCCGCACCTGCAGGCTCTAGGCTTCTGCTCCCTTGGGTGTGGCCTCCGACCCTCCGCGTCCCTGGGGTGGAGGGCGACGGGGGCCGCCCCTCCCTGCTGGAGTGTCCCCCGCAGGGGTGGAGGGAGATGGGGGCCGCCCCTCCCGCAGGAGTGACCCCTGCAGGGGTGGAGGGCGTCGGGGGCCGCCCCTCCCTGCTGGAGTGTCCCCCGCAGGGGTGGAGGGAGACGGGGCCGCCCCTCCCTGCTGGAGTGTCCCCCCCACCTCGGGGGTGGAGGGAGATGGGGGCCGTCCCTCCCGCAGGAGTGACCCCTGCAGGGGTGGAGGGAGATGGGGGCCGCCCCTCCCTGCTGGAGTGTCCCCCCCACCTCGGGGGTGGAGGGAGATGGGGGCCGTCCCTCCCGCAGGAGTGACCCCTGCAGGGGTGGAGGGAGATGGGGGCCGCCCCTCCCGCAGGAGTGACCCCTGCAGGGGTGGAGGGAGATGGGGGCCGCCCCTCCCTGCTGGAGTGACCCCCGCAGGGATGGAGGGACATGCAGGACCTCAGCTGTCTGGGCTGACCCTGAATGGCCAGCTCTGTCAGCAGGTTGCTGTCTCTCCTGATTGAAACTGGGGTAAAGCCAAGAAGACTCCCAGTCCTTTCCCGGTGGAAGTTAGGGCTTCAGGGGTCTGGTCTGTTAGGGCGGTCTGCAGGTCTACCGTCGCTTTCAGGCCAGACCCACAACGGTTTATTCACACCACGATATAAAGTTCACCCGTGGGGGCTCTTTGAGGAGGGCGCGTTGCTCGGAAATTGGCCAAATACACACACAAGGCCAAGACCCTTTATCTGGCCCTCCGTAATTCCTTCGGTGACTCCTGGCCTACCGGAACTTCATGCAGCCCCGGTGGATCCCCTGCAGGTCACTAGTTGAGGAAGTTTGGGTTGAAGTGAGCAGGCTTCAAGACGTCCTTAATTGCCAAAATTCTTATGTGGTGCCTCCTAAAACTCAAGCTGTCCCTATAATCATTCTGGCTATATTTGACCACAGGACATTTGCTCCAAAGGCCAAGAAAAAAAGTACAAATTATACCTTCAAACTAGGGGCGATTCCCATTACATTGACCTACATGCTGAGTGGACCCTGTTCAGGCTCAAACCACAGAAAACTGAACTCGCAACCCTGAAGGAACTGAGGTTCCTAACGTGCAGAAAGGCCTTTATGTCGGTCCACAGAGCACTGGCTGTTAGCAGAGAAATTGTGAGTAATCGGCTGCCTTTCTGTATACCCCGTCGCTTAGTTCTGCCCCTTTGTGTTTGTTGGCAAAATTTGTGGGTTTCTCCGGTTTTTGAAAATAGACTGATTTGACCAACTGAATGATGTGACCACTCCCAAACCAGGATAATTGGGCCAACTTTACTTTGACTTTTAGCTTTTGAATATAAAGAAGCATTTTCGAAGACTCTCACTTTAGGAATGATAAAATTGTGGCTATCAAAACTGCCTCCAGGGCGTCTGGGTGGCTCAGTGGGTTAAGCCTCTGCCTTCGGCTCAGGTTATGATCTCAGGGTCCTGGGATCAAGCCCCACATCCGGCTCTCTGCTCAGCAGGGAGCCTGCTTCCCCCCCTCTCTCTGCCTGCCTCTCTACCTACTTGTGATCTCTTTGTCTTTCTGTCATATAAGTAAATTAAAAAATCTTTTTTAAAAAGTGCCTCCAGCTGTGTAAGTAAGGTGAATTTTAATATGTATGATTCAGGCTTATGTGGTTATTTTTTCTTTTTCTGCACATTAACTGTAAATCCCCCTAGATTATTCTAAAAGCACACTGATCACTTTTTTGGCATCTCATCAAGTCCGAGAATCCTGTCTCAATATAATGTCTAGAAGTGCATAAAATGAAATGCATGGGTTTACAAAGGAAACCACTTATATCAAAGACATTATCAAAATATTTGTGGAACGGTAATGAATGGGGTGCTCTCTCCGTGCCGCAGGTCTAAGCACATCTGTAACTCCACCTGGTAGGGATGAGCATAAACAGGACTTCAGGCGATTGGCAACAGCTGTGCTATGATAGGAACCTCTACAGGGTTTGTATTGGCAACAAAGTGACGGGTTTTGCTAATATTTCTGCAGTTTCCTGCTTGCATTTGTAATTACAGGAAGTATTAAATTCTAGCTAGAGGATAAGGAAAATAAAGCTGTACTTATCATCCCTGTACTTATTCACGGATCCCCTGAATGCCTGTTGCAGAGCAGATCTGGAGAGAGTTGCCGGTGTAACTGGCGTTTAAATGTTTGCAATGAGTTGTGGTCTCACAGGTCAGGAGGGAAAGAATGGAAATAAGTGAAAATACAAGCTAATTTTGAAATAATTAGCTCCGGTGCAGATCCTTCAGAGGCCAAGTTTGGGCGGCAAGTCCTAGCACAGGTGGGACAGACAGGTAGGACGGAGCTGTTCCCAGGGTGGGGCCAGCTGCCTTTCTAAGCAGGCTGGACCTGGGGGAGGCTGTAGCAGGCACTGTCTCCTGCACCTTCCCTGCTACAGCTCTCCTTGCCACTCCGAGTCACGGGTCTGAGCATTCCAGAGGGGAAGGAGCTTTCCAAATCTATCCCACATCTATCTTCCTCTACACAACCCCATTATTAGGTCATCTGGCCTCTGGTTGCACACCTTCAAGGACAGGGAGCTCAGCAGTGCATCAGGAGGAACAGCAGCCTTCGCTCCAGTTCCAGGAAGCCTTAGCTGACTTCCAAGAAAACACTGGGATCCGTGGGTGTGGCGTGGGGGCACAGGGGAAGGTCCTACTTTCTGCTCAGAACAGGCAGAGGGCAGGGGAACTCCATGGGCTGGGTGTCTGTCCTGTGTGGGGCTCTCCGTGACCCTCCGTAGAACCCCGTCTGGCAGACCTAGTGTCAGGAACCTCACCCTCTTTCCCATGTTCTCTCCCACGACCTTCCCAGGAGCCCCTGGCCGCAGGCTGATCTCACCCCGGCCTGCCACCTCTCCCCAGGCTGCAGTGTCTCACCGGTGCCCCTCCCTCTTGGGACTCCACCCTTCCCTCCGCCCCAAGACTCCCACTTTTGGAGGGGCGTGCACCTCCTTCTGTGTTCCCTGCCCCCACGGACAGGCTCCCGGCCCTTCTTGTTTGGGGCTGGGCACCCAGGGGCTGACGCGGGCTCTAGCGCCAGGGCTCCCGGGCCCAGTCTAGGCTGCCGCACGCCGCAGCTAACCTAGGCCTTGTTTCCTCATCGTAAAATGGGGGTAATGGGATGATAGTACCTTCCTTTTAGGGCTGACACGAGGAAATCAATGCCGTTGTTTTTCTGGAAAGTTCGAAACACACAACCTACCGTTGGGGAAGGCCCCGAAAGCCCAGGCTCTCCTTCCTTCACCGGCTCCCTGAACACCTAAGGGCACGTGCCTCTGAAGCCGACAGCCAGGACGACTCCCGGGCTTCACCCAGAAATGGTCTACTCTGAGCACTTTTTCACAAGGAAACTTCTAGAAAGTGATCGGGATTCTCTCCTTCAAAGCTGTGACTCCACATACCTATCACTAAAATTTTTTACCATGCACCTCGACATGTGTACCCTATTTATTAGCTATGTGTATGTACTATTCTGCTAATACACATATTCTAAAACAAATACAAAGATGGCGTCAAAAAAGGATGAAATGAAAGTAAGTATAAACTGAAGGTCTAATATTTTCTTCCTGTACCCCAGTGCACGGCCTTGCTCACCATTGGGGCATACAAATCCCACATTGGAGACTCCAAAATATCCACTTTTTTTTTTTTTTCATTTTAAACATTCGGAGAGCTACGGTGGCCGGAGAAGTGCGTGTGTGCAGAGCACCCATGACGTTCAACCCTCTGCCTTAATCCACAGGGGTCGTCCCCTCTTGGGACTAACAGGAAGGATCCCGACACTGAGGGAAGCAAAGTGACTTCTCCAGGGTCACTCGGCCCGCAGGTGCACCGTGGGGTTGAAACCCAGGCTGCTGGGGGATGGCCCTCTCCTGCTTCCCTCCCAATCGCAGGGTGTTGGGAGAGGGGAGGGTAGGAAGCAGGAGATCCCAGGAAGGAAAGGTGTGGCCAGGCTAGGGCAGGAGTGCTATGGGGCCAACAGTGGGCTCCTGTGGCTCCTTCTCCAGTGGGTCTGGGGAGGCTGAACCAGGAGGCCCCTGCAGCCCATCTGGGCAGGTCCTGGGCTGGAGAACAGGGGCCCAGGCAGCCGAGCCAGCAGCCCGCGTCTTTCCTGCTGCTGACCAGAGGGCGGCAGTCACCGCCTGCTCTCAGCCGCTCCGCAGGCTCCCGCCCTCAGCTCCTGCAGACCCCAAAGGCAGGGACTGCTGACCACTGGGATCCCGGGCAAGGGCCTCTCAAGCCTCAGTCCTCTCACCTAGCAAATGGGGCTCAAAACACCAGCACCCTAACCGCAGTTCCAGTGTGGTTCCGGCACCACCGGGAAACTTGCTCAAAATAACAGATTCTCGGGCTCACCTTCTCCTTCTCCAGCTCACCCATAGCACCCCTTATTGTAATTCGGGCTACAGGTGCACTATGGGTGAGCTGGAGAAGGAGAAGGTGAGCCAGGCACCAGCGAAAGTGGCAGCCCCCCGGCGGGGGGCAGGAGCCCCCACAAAGCGAGGAGCGCAGAGGGCTTGCCTTCTCCCTGTGCTGGGAAGGTTCAACAGCAGGCTCTCGAGGGAAAAAGCCCGACCTGGGTGACAGCACTCACTGATTTCAGAGGCCTTGCCGCCGCTCCCGGGGGCAGCTTGATGTCGCCATCGCATGGTCAGCATGACTCGAGGGACCTAGTGCAGTTGGTGGGCGGGTGGTGTGTCTGTTCCAGCGTCCCCAGTGGGCGCGGCACATGCCGGGACCGTCGGCCTCAGCCCCGCATGCCCGGGGTGAACTCACCCTGCAGTGTCCCTCCCGGAGGCTGCCTGGAAGAGGTGTCCTCTGGAGAGCTGCAGGAGGTGGCAGCAGGAGGCATGGAAGGGACCCTAAAAGCAGGGCCTCTCGTTTATAGAGTTGGGGGGGGTCCGAGGATTGAGAGCAGGGTGAGGACAGATCCAAGAACCTGCCCCCCAGCGAGCAGAACCCTCCGAGGCAGGCTCCCTTCCCAGCATTCAGGGCACAGCAGCCGGGCGGCCCCATCCCTCCAGCCTCTGGGCTCTCCCTGCACCCAGACCTGGCTCCCTGACCACTGCCTGCAAGTCCACTTGTGTCACTGTGTGCCTGTGAGGTCACGCAGGAGCCCTGAGGCCCGCCTCCCTCCCCGGCTCCCTTGGCCCCTTCCCTGCAGGCCCTGTGCACAGATCTAGATGTGGCCAGTGGTGAGCTAAGCAGGGCGCCTGTCCCAGTGCTCGGAGAGTCTGTGATGTGGGCAGGGACAGGAGAGGGCTTTAGGGAGCCCTGTCGGCGAGGAGCTGGGCAGCTGCCGCTGGGGAAGCACACGGCCCCTTGGCACCGTGCCCTCTGCAGGCCTGGGCCTGGGGGCGGGTGGCCTGCCCACTCCGGAGCTCCCCAACCTGCCGTCCTGGCCAGAACCCGGCCTCGGGAAGTCTGTTCCCGCTCGTTCCCTGACCCCCACCCCCAACCCCGTGTCTGAGCAAGAGCCGGCTCCAGAGACAGCCTGAGGCAGGACCAGGACATGCACTTTGTGTCCGGTGGGTCCTAACCAGGTTCAGTCCCTTCTGCAAACCATCCCTGTTCTCAACTGCGAGAGGGACACGGCTCCCTGGGTGTTATCAAGATGAAAGGAATAAGGTGCGTGGGCCACACTGTCACTTGTGTGTGGCCCCCAGAAGCCTCTGTGGGCGGAACTGCTGGTGGGATCACCGGCTCTTGTCTCCAGCTTTCATTTTGCTGAGAGGGAATCCAAGGTTGGAAGAGAGGACGGTGGACAGAGACGGGGGTGGGTTTGCATCGGCCCCCTGCCCTGTGTGCAGCCCTCTGGCTGCCCTCATGCAGGTCCTGGGGCCTTTGGGCAGTGGCCAACTCTGACCAGCTCCCCACGGTCCACATTTGCTCTGTCTCTGCCTCCATGGTCGTGCCAAGGGAGGGTCTGGGCCCTGGGCCGGCCGGCTGGCACCTCTGGCACCTCTGTCCCCGGAACTCTGTGTCCTTGGTCCTATGTCCGTGGACCCTCCGGGGCGACCCACAAGGGCTCGGAGCCCAGGCAGGCAGGAGGCACTCCAGCCGCTCCTTGAGCCAGACCTCTGGGGAGGGGTTGCCGCTTGGCAGTGGCTGCCTCGGTATACCCCTTGTCAATTAATTTGGCAGCTCCGTGTCCGGGGCAAGTGGTCTTTGAGAGGAGCAATACATCTGCGTCAGAAATGAGTTATGGGATCTCTGTGGGGCTGCAGTCAATCCTCCCCCAACCCCCAGACCCTCCCCAGAGGCTGGCTTTGTCATTAGCCCCCGTGTTTGTGTTCCCTGCCCCCCCAGGCCATGGGTGGCCGCAGGGGACTCATTGGAGGCCCATTATCGGTGCTGGTTGTGAGGGATGCTGTGGGGGTGGGGGTCAGGCCCATCTGCACACACATCAGGCCCTTTGTCTCAGGCCTGGTCGGGAAGATGAATGAGGCCTGTCTAGGCGGTGCTGCCTGAGGGACATCAGGAGCTGGGGATGGACCTCGGGGACCCGGGGACCGACCTCCGGCTTGGTGTTGGGTCGAAAGTGGTCTGTGCTTACCACCGTGGACAGAACCAGATCAAACAGGTTTGAGCAGAGACGGCTGGGGGCTGGTGTGTAGCGACGAGAAAACCCAGCGCTGCTGCTGTACCAGTCAGGTGCGGCTCCTGCTTGGCCCTTGCCTGGCATCCCCCCTGAGGCTGAGGAAGTCTGTGCAGCCGGTCTTTCCCCCTGTGTGCTGCCCAGATGGGCCAAGGTCTCAGACCAGCTGACGCAGACGCCTACCTAGCTGCTGGGGACTTTTGCAGGGGCCGCGGACTCACGGCACAGTGCTCCAGCTCTGACCCCCGGGGACTCACTGCCCAGATCCTGGAAGCCCTCCTTCCATGTCTCTCCTCCAGCTGGGTCACACACTGGCACCTCACCCGGGTCCCCAGTCCTCCGGCAGGAGGAGGTGTCCAGTGAACGGAGGGAGGGACGGAGGGAGCCACAAAGGGGCCAACACCACAGAAGAGCATTTCAGGTACGCTTGCCAAGGGCCTTCCCCTGGTTGTCCGCTCTAACACAGTAATCCCGTCCTGGGACAGTGTCTTCAGGAAATAATTCAAAACACAGAAGGAAAAGTCTGCAGAGACGCACGCGTGCCTGCCAGCACCCCTCATAGGGTTGAAGGTGGGTCAGTCCTCAGCGCCCAGGAGGAGGGTCTGCACTGTTAGGTAAACACACGTGGCTGTGGGGATGCAGCTGTCCACACGGGCGATGGAAGCGGGAGGCCGAGCTGGGACACGACAGGTGCCCCATTCCCGAGAGGCCCTTGCTCAGTGAGCTCCCTGGGTTTGGGGGCCAGGTCTTCCCAGGCCGCGGCCCTGCAGCCACCAGCCCCTACTGGTTTACTCGTCTGCCGGTTTCCCTGGTTCTAAGATATCACAGCTGCACAGTCGTGCGTTGTACGTGGAGGGACGTGCTCCTCCTTGCTGTCCTTCTGTTTCGGAGGCCGGTGCTTACCCCGCGTGCTTACTCCTCTGTGTAAATTTTAGAGCCAACCGGTCAGATATGGAAAGTCTCCTGTCCGTGTTCAGGTGGGGCTTGAACTGAATTTACAGAGTTTGCTGAGAGACCGTTGACAGCTCTGTGATTTTGAGCCACCCCCGTAACAGTCCTGGAAACTAAGGAAAAGGCAGAGTGGGCGCCACCGGCAGGCAGCGTGGGAACTGGGGGTTCTCTGGAAGGGAGAGGAGGACGCGGTGCAGGACCACGTGCGACTGACCTCACCAAAACCAGCCTGGGGCTAGACGGGGACACTAACGATGCAAACTTCTGCTCTCCATTTGCTATTTCTGTAAAATATTTTAATTTTTAAAATATGTTGTCTGGGGCCCCTGGGTGGCTCAGTCGGTTGAGCATCTGCCTTCAGCTGCTCTGCGGGGAGCCTGCTTCTCCCTCTCCCTCTGCCTGGCTCTCTGCCTACTTGTGATCTCTGTCTCTCTCTCTCTCAAATAAATAAATAAATAATCTTTAAATAAATAAAAATTAAAGAAATTAAAAAAAAATACGTAGATCTATTTCTAAGGAGCAGGACATTGACAAAGCATAAGGGGGACCAGGTTGCGGAAGGACCCTGGCCATGTCCCACCAGGAGAGGCTGGCGACTGGGGACCAGGACCTTGGGGAGGGGGTGAGGCCCCAGCGGCCACAGTGTGCAGGGGAAGGCAGATGAAGGGGGGCTTCTCATGGGTGGTGTCCTGGCCCTCAACAGCTTGGGCTCTAGGGGCGCCCCTGGGGTGCAGGTCTGGTGCAGCCTGGGACTCTGGGACTCTGAGGCGCTTCTCGGAGCTGAGAAACCCTTCTGGGCCCTGTGGGGGGCGGGGCATGCCTGCGGGAGGGTCTCTGGTGAGCACCGCAAGGCTTGCGGGGTCCAGGTGAGCAAACCCCAGAAAACCGGGGCATATGCAATAGCTCACGGGCTCCTGACAGCATCCAACCCCGAAATCACGCTCAGGACTTGTGTCCTGGGAGGTGAGCCTCCAGCTCAGGCTTGTCCCTCTCCAAGGGACCCCGCAGGGACCTGCAGGGCAGAGGCTGCAGCTTAACAGCCAGCTTAACAGCCCTGGTGTTCCATTCCCTGCCCCTTCCAACCTTGCAAACACCAATCAAGGGAGGGGCTGGTCCCCAAACCATCTGGAGGGGAGGTTCAGGCTGCCTGAGAGGGCAAGTGGCCTGTCCAAAGCCACACGGCAGGAGAGCCACGCAGCCCACATCCCCCGGGTTCCCCTGGGCTCCGGCTGTGACCCCACAGCCTCCTGCGGTTTCCCAAGGGACTTCATTCTCCCTTCCCAACCCCCACCCCCACAGAAGGTGAAGCCGTGTGTCCGCCTTTGGGGGTGATGCATACGTCAGGCAGGGACAAGACGGATGGGCCATCGGTGATGAGCCAGCCTGAGTCCCCCCACGGGATGCGGTGGGCGGCTCTAACGACCCTGACGACCGGCCACACCGCCCCCATCCTTCATCTGTGCCCCTCAGAGTGACTGGCCGGGACCCCCGCCCCCTGCACACGGTCCACTCTCCCACCTCCAGGCCACCGTGGTAGGGAGCAGCACACCAGAGCCTCGTCAGGGCAGAGGCGATGACGGTGGCCTTTCGAGGAGGGGACGGACACGGGGAAGGGCCTTCTCAGGCAGCCCAGGGAACCTGCAGTTTGGGTGGAGGCAGGAACCACATCCCGGGTGCCTGGTGTCCTGGAGAAGCTGGGCGCTGCCCCCCAGAGCCTCCCGCCCTCCCGCTGTTGCTTCTCCCCCACACCCGCGGGGAAGGTAGGACGCAGGGGCTGATCCGAAGCCTCAGACAAAGGCCCCTGACCCCCCGACCCCCTGCTGCACCCCACAAGGAGCCTGCCTGCCCCGACCTCTGGCTCCCCGGCCACTGCCTAGATCCGAGGTCCGCAAACACCGCAGCTCTCCCTTCTCCTCTGCGCCCTTCTAGCCCCTCGCCGGGGCCCCCCGCTCTGGGGCCTGAGATGCTGGGCAGACGAAGGCCTGGGGACAGAGATGCACCCCCAGATCATCTGTGACCGATGCCAGCATGCGTGAGCCACCAGCCCGAGAACCGCCTCAGAACCCTCCCGCCGACACACTAGGGCCCACGGGGCACCGGGGAGGCCTGCTCTGTGCACGCCCTGGGCCGGGGAGGACAGCGGGCACATGAATAGGACGAGGGCTCTGAGAGTGGACAGACAGGGGCCGCAGGAGCCAGAGGCCAGGGCGGGGAAGCTTCCGGGGGCACGAGACCTGGGTTTGCATTGCAAGGGGGGTTTGTCCGGCAGGCAGAAGGGTGAGTGGCACAGAGCGTGCGGGGAAGGGCACGCAGCTTCGGGCAGAGTGAAGCGAGGAGGGATGCAGGGGCCCAGATCACGAAGGCCCCTGGGCCAGGGCCAGGGCCGATTCTGAGGCTGGGGTGCTTCAGAGGAGTGTTAGCTGGGGGGGGGGTGCTTGTGGAGAATGAGGACGAGGCCCAGCAGGGCAGCAGCTGCGGGGCACGGGGATCCGTCCTGTGCCACTCCCCTGAGGCAGGTCCTGGTGCTGGACGGTGCCCCGCACGGTCAGCCTGCCTGGGCTCTGGTTGGGGTGCAGGGGCCCCCAAAGGGCCATGCAGACCTCCAAGGCGGAGGCTATGCCCAGACAGCCAGCGCCCCTGTGGCCCACTGGGCAGCCAGCCGCCTTGGCTGCAGCACCCAGTGAGCCCACCATGGCCGGTGGTGATGTGCCCCTGTGGTCCGTATTGTGACGACCCCCGAGCCAACCGGGGACAGGGCTAAGAGAAGGCGACGGTTCCTTTCCACACTCTGCTGCAGTCCGTGTCCTCTTTGGCTGGGCTTGCAAACGAGTCCTGCTCTCTCCTGGGGCATCAGGCTCCCGTCCACCAGCCCTGACCACCCCCACCCCTGCATCCTCAGCGGTGCCGGAAGCTTCGTGGTTCCCCCGCACTCTCCGAACCCTGGGAGGTGTTCTGGTATGCACAAGACAGGTGCAGCCGCTGATGAGGCCTGATGCCCCGGGCCCAGTCAGCAAGCCTCCGACAGAGCCTGGAAAAGCGCCCTGGTCCCCACGCCCTCGTCAGACCCCCTCAGAACGCGGCTATCTGCCTCATTCACACTGGTGGGAAGGCGCTCAGGGATTGTCTCTGTTTTCTTGTGCATGTTTGTTTCCAAGTGGGGGTGGGGTGAGTGGAGTCGTGCCTCCCCTTGGGGTCCCACACTGCTCTGGGGAGTGACTGTCCTAGCGGGCCTGCGCTCCTGGGGAGCAGTCCAGGGGGCCACTCCACAAAGGCCCATCAGCCTACTGCTGGTTCCAACAATGAGGCCTGTGATTTCCAGCCGGGGCTCTGCGGAAGGGAAGGCGGGCGGTGTCTGGGCCCAGCACCCCTGGGATGAGGCCGCATCCCACATGGGCTCCTGGCCGGGGCAACCCTGGGAGGGGGCTCGGCCCAGGAGCTGCTGGCAGGCGGAGGGGGGCTGGGAATGCTCAGCTGAGGTAACAATACGGCCCATGAATCATATTTACAAACACTCCAGTGAGCAGGAGAGGGACGTTAATTAAATATTCACATCCTGCAGGGCCCAGGGGAGCCCCACAGTGAAGCTTGCTGGCAGGAAGCATGGTGCTGCTGGAATGTGGGGCTGCGAGGGGCTCCTCCGGCGGCCTGGCCGGGCTCATTATGGTGATTAATTTCACATTATCAGCACTAATGCAATCACCATCATAGGCCAGGGAAAAGCCCCTTCATCACTCGCCGCCCAGGCCCAGGCCCAGGCCCAGGCGACCGCAGCGGAAGGGGGGCACTGAGCTTGGTCACGGAGGGTGGGGGCGGGAGAGGACGCAGATGCCAGCCAGGGCCCAGCTCTCGGGGTCGGAGGCCTTCCCGGGAGGGGCCGGAAGGTCTGAGGACCCGGCCAGGCGAGGCCCGAGGCCGAGGCCCCTCAGGTGGGGATCCCAGGGCTCCCCCGCTGCCTCATTGATTGGGAGAACAGCAGCTCCTGGACATCTGGGCAGGCCGGGGCAGCTGGAGGGGCCCGGGGGACTCTGGAGACCGCAGCCCCCACATCCGTCAATCTCGATGACGGAGGCCCCGCGGCATTGTCCTGGAGACGCGGGCTGGGACGGGGCAGAAGGGGGCGGGCGCTGTTCGGGTCGGCAAGACTGCGACTGGGGATGGTGATCGAGCACCCGTGACGGGCAGGCATTGTGCTGTGCCCACACGTGCCGCAGGCGGGGGGCGGGGGCGACCGATCAGGGATGAATGGGCGTCTCTGCCTTTATGGACTTTCAAAGCACCATTTGGCATCCTGAGCAGGGGGATGGATGAGCGGCCACGGACCCCGCGCCCCGGGGGCCACCTCCGGGCAGCAGGTGGATGGGCCACGTGGGGGACGGCCTGAGGGCCTCTGCAGTGCCCGCCCGGCACCGTGAGCCAGGCGGGGGGCCCTCCCCGGAGCAGGGCTGTTGGCCATCAATTTCCCTCTCCCTGTGCATGGAGAGGGAAGCTGGAAGCTTTGCCGTGTTTCCTGATGAATTACAACGCGGTCCTCCAGCCTCGCGGCCCAGGGCATCCCAGTGCTTGTATAAATCAGACTAATGAAAGCCGAGCCTGTCACTGGTGAGAGCAGGCATTCACTTGGCAAACCTTCCCCAAGTGCCCGCTTGGTGCCCGGGCCGCCGCTGACCAGAGAACAGACGGAAGGCGGTCCCGGCCAGTGGGAGACCCCTGGGCCGGCAGGACCGGCAGACACACACACACCAGCACCCACGAAAGGCAGGGCTACCTGCTGGATGGAGTCTGGACTCTGCCACCCCAACTCCTGTGTGGCTTTGGGCCAGAGCCTCAGCCCCTCTGAGTTTTGGTTCTTTTACCTGAACAGGAGCCTGGAAGACACCTGCCTTGCAGGACGGGTGTAGGGATTAAGTGACCCTGTAGGGCAGGGCCCAGTCCTGTACCTGGCACCTGGGGTGGGGGGGGGATAGATGGTGAGTTCCGTCTTTGTCCTCTGCTCCCACCGCCTGTGCTGGGTCCAGCCTGGACTATGGGAGGCAGAGGACAGATGCTGGACTGCACCAGCGGTGGACAGGGAAGGACGTGTCGGCAGGCAATGAGGGGTCCACCTTGGAGAATGGGGGCTGGGCAGGAGTGGGGGTTTGTAAGAGCAGGGAGTGTGGGGGAGACACGGGGACCCTGGGAGAGGAAGGGGACAGAGGACAGGCTCACAGCCGATGCAGGTGCTGAGGGAAGAGCTGGGAATTCGCCACGTAGAGAGCTCAGAACAAGGGCCCGTCTGCTGTGCCTGCACAGGGCTGGTCTGGGGCAGGGAACGCTCAGGGCTGGAGCCTGGCCTGGGAGACGGCGGCTGGTGGGTCTGCCGCAGGCTCTGGGGATGGAGAGAAGGCAGGCGAGCATAGGAGGGGCTGGTCCGGCAACAAGCCCACGGCAGGGACAGGCACGACCGGACAGGCCACCGGGAAGGGCCCAGTGTCCATTCTTCCCCTATAGAATCAGGTTCAGGGGCGGGGGGAGTCAGGGACACACAGAGAGACAGCCACACGGACAGAACACCCCGACACACAGGCGCAAACACAGAGCAGACACGTGCACGGTCTGTGGACAGACAGTCAGGCAGGAAGCCTGCGTCGAAAGCTCCCTCATGGGGCGTGACCATCCAGACACTGAGACAACACTGGACTCAGGGTGACCCCACAGAGCAGAGAGACACGCTCGCACCAGTGCACGCCCAGACGCACGCACATGAAGGCCGGAACACGCACACACCACCAATGACGACACGCCTGAACGTAACCCTTGAAACAACGACCAGGCAAACTGGGAAGAACCAAAGTGGCCACGGGGTCTGCAGGCTCCAGGGATGCGGTGGCTGCTCTGAAACGCGGGTGGGTTTCGGGGGCTGGGGGACGAGCGGACGTGGCCGGCCCCGTGGACACGTCCGCCCCGGGAGGGCAGCTTCTCCAGACCGGCTCCGCGGGCTAAGGTGGGTGCGCAGCCGACCCGAGGTGGGGTCCTTCTGCACGCTGCACCCCTCAACACTGATGGTGCCTCCGCCCACAGGGGCTCGGGGGCCCAGCGAGCCGCCGTGTGCAGGGCCAGGCACACAGGACGCGAGAGCGGTTCTGACCAGTACCCGCAGTCCCTTTCCCTGAATTCTGAGCCCCAGACATGCCGACAAGAGCATCTGTTTCTCACTAAGAGGCGCAGCCAGACGGGAACGGATGTGAGGCTGCTGGTTCCTCATCTAGCCTGTGGGCTCCTCACGTCCCTCTCTGGTGACGGGAAGGCGGTGGGCTGCGGGGCACCCGGCCGGTTTTGGAGGTCTGCAAAGTGCAGAATCAGAAACACACCCAGGCATTCGGAGAAGGACGCCCGGACCTGCGTGCACACGTCCACACTCAAGGCAGGGTGCGACGTCCCGAGGGCAGGCCTGCCCCTGGGCCTCACCCTGCCCGGGACACACAGCCTGGGCATCGGCCTGACGCAGGCGCTGCCCTTCACAGCGTACACGGCTACAGGCCATGTCACATGACCCTGCGGAACCCCGTGAGCTCAGCCAGCTTCCCTGTCGCCTCCAGGTCTCAGACTCGGAAGCTGGGCTCAGAGAGGCTGAGCACCAGCCCAAAGTCACACAGCCAGGGTGTCTGGCCTGGGTCCGAGGCCCCAGAGCCCATGTTCTTTCCTGGACGCGTCCTCCCTTCCTATGGTCTCAACTACTTCCTGAGAAACAGCCACGGGCGCTGACACGAGTTAGCGGAAGGGCCGACCTTGGAGCCCCGATAGCTCCGGCTACAATGGCGTCGACTGGCCGCTGCCTGGCCGCCTCAGCCACGGGAGCCTGTGGCCTTTGACCTGAGGGTTGGGAGCTCGAGCCCCACGTTGACTGTGGAGACGGCGCGAGCATCAAATCTTAGAAGAAAGAAGAGTGGGACACAGCCTGGGGTCGTGCCCCGGGGACGCCGCGACAGCCACTGCTTCCGGGCCGTGGCCCCTCCCGTGACTTTGAGCAGGAGAACGTTCCAGCGGGAACCCCGACAGCCGCCCGAGATCCCTGCGCATCAGGACAGTCGCGCAACCTCGTTGGGCTTCAGGCGGCGTTTCCAAGCTCCTCCTAGCCCTCAGATGCCCCAGGCCATGGACCAGAGCTGTTCTCCGCTCACCCAACAGGGCTCTCTGGTCAGCCTTCACCAGTCAGGGGCCATCTGCAGGGGCCCAGCCCCGGGCGGCCTGGGTCGTTCTGCGACTCTGCCTGGACCCCTCCTCCCCTGGCTCTAGTTTGGTATTTTCTGTACACGTTCAACCGAAAAGGGAGTTGGTGTACATGCCTATGGTAGGCCAGCAGTTCCCAAATCTGGCTGCACATTACCAGGTCCTGTGAAGCTTTTAAAAACCTGATGCCCAGGGGCACCTGGGTGGCTCAGTGGGTTAAGCCGCTGCCTTCGGCTCAGGTCATGATCTCAGGGTCCTGGGTTCGAGTCCCGCATCGGGCTCTCTGCTCGGCAGGGAGCCTGCTTCCTCCTCTCTCTCTGCCAGTCTCTCTGCCTACCTGTGATCTCTCTCTGTCAAATAAATAAATAAAATCTTTAAAAAACAAAAAACAACAACAACAAAAAACCCTGATGACCATGCCACAACCGGGGACAATTATGTTGGCAACTCAGGGGACAGAGCTCAGACAGCAGCACTGCCCTGCAGTCCTCAGGTCCCAGTGTGCGGCCCATCTCAGGAATGGGGAGCCTCTCACCCTCTAGCGGGACACAGAAGCCTGGGCGTCTTGTTGGAAAGCAGACTCTGACCCATCGGGTCAGGCTTCGGCCTGGGAGTGTGCACTTCCAGCAAGCTCCTAGGGGACTCTGCGACGGCTGGTCCCCGGACCGCAGGGCCCGGTCCGTCGGGACGTCCCTTCCGGTTCAGCCCCTTTCAAAGCTCGGCCTTCTGGGCTGGACAGCATGGGGTGCCCACCGCCGGCCAGGCCCGCTGGGTCCTCCCACCCCCTGCAGCACCTCCGAGGGCCACACTGTGCAGGAGCCTCCAGAGCTCCTGCATCCCGGGGCCGGGGGGGAGGGGGGGACAGACACGCAGGCCAAGGGACAGAGGCCCACCTCGGCCAGCATTCACCCCAGGGCTGGCGGGACAGAGCCTCACCCCGGGGGGGCTCCGACGACACAGACGCCCCGACTCACAGCTCTGGAGGCCAGCACTCCAAAAGCAGAGGTCGCAGGGCTGGCTCCTGCCGGGGGCTGGAAGGGAAGGCTCTTCCCGGGCTTCTCTCTGCGGCGTGCGTCTCTGTGGCGTCTGGTCTCCACGGCGTGTGGATGGCCGTCTCCTCCCTGCGTGTCCTCCTGTCATCGTGCACCCGCGTGTGTGTCCACGTTTCCCTCTTTAAAGAACGTCAGTCACTGGGGCGCAGGTTCCACAGTAACGACCTCCTGCAGGACTTCAGCACATGAGTCAGCGACCCAGTGCAAGCCGTAACAGGGTGTCCTAAGGGGAGTCAGCCCCGTGACCCGTCATTTGGGTTTCCACGAGGAGCCAGGAATCTGGGTCTTTCCACACTCAGCATTGTCTTCCATTGCACAGAGGCGTCTGTCGTCCTCACACCACACCCCTGCCTGCCGTGCCTGACCTTGGGCCACCCACCCTCCTGTCCCGCGCCACCGCGGGGTCCCCAGCTCCCCCCGATGCCCAGGCTGGCTCCCAGTTTCCGATCCCTGCTCTCCAGGCGCTCACCCGACAGGACAGCTCTCGGTCACGGTCACGGGGCCTGCTTCCCGCCATCAGGGCCGGCTTGCCACGCAGTCCGCCCCTTCCCCTCTGCTCTGTGGCATTGTGGCATTGGGGAGCCAGCCTCCCTCATCAGCTCCTAGGAGACCCCCACCCTGCACTGAGACAATCATGGGTTCAAATCCTGATCTGTGACTTCAGCATGTCGTGCCCTCCTCTCCTCTGCCGGTAGAGAGATGGCCCCCGGCCAAGGAGGAGGCTGAGGTTCACGGTGCTTGTGACGTGCCCATGGTGCCCAGCGTCTTGGGGCTCGTGTCCCCACCCTGCTCCACGGCTTGGTCTGGGGCCACAACCCTCTCAGGCCTCGAGTTCCCATTTGCCAGCTGACCCAGCAAAGTGGGCCCGCATCAGGGCCAGCCGCCCAGGGCTCCCTCCCGGCTCCCTCCCGGGCCTGTCGCTGGAGCCGAGCGAACGTGCACACCTTCTCCTCTGTGTGTCGGTGTCTCATCCGGGACCGCGCGCCGCTCCCAGGATACTGGTAAAGAAGGAAAGCATGAAGGGTGGAAGGAAGCACTCACTCCTGTGTCTGGTTCTTAGCAAAAGCCCGGGAAATGCACCTGTACTCATTTTACTATGGGACTCCAGGGTCCCCAGGACCCCTTCAGCGCCGGTGATGCCGACCCCTGACTCCCGGTCCAGTGCTCCTTCCACGCCACTAACCTAGAAGAAACTCCCCCAGCAGGACCCTTGGGGCCCCACCCCCAGTCGTCCCAAGGCATCAACTCTTCTTTGTCCTGTTCTGCTGACTCTCAGATTGTCCCAGTGTGGGCAGGGGGGCCCCAGCCCCCGCCACGGAAAGCTGTCCTCGAGACCCCCACTGGGACCCTCTCCAGAGCCCCAGCTTCCAGGCGCTGAACTCTGACCCCCATTCTTCCAGCAAGAATTCGGCCTGCCTCGGGGCATGGGGCCAGGCCTGGGGCCCCTGGAAGCTGAGGCTCTGGCAAGCCTCCAGGCCAGAGCAGCAAAGCTCAGCAGAAACGCCCGCACAGGGACGCCGGTCAGTGACCTGGGAGGCGCTGGAACGTGGGGTCTGCAAAGGCAGGAGTGGCCAGCCCGAGAACAAAGAGATCTGGGAGAGAGGGTCCAGGCCCCAGCCCCTGCTTCTGAGAAGTCTGCATCGGGGAGGAAACACCAGGGACAGGTCCAACACCCCCGCGCCCCACCCTCGCAATCGCCGCGGCTGATGCCCCCCCATGGGGCCTGGACTCTGGGATCCCTGCATGTGCCATATCCGCGGAGGACCCCGTGGATTTGCCCCATTAGAGCCCAGAGGCCCTCCCCCACCCCGGTTCCCCCACAGCCCTCAGGCCCTGACCTCAGCCTGCTGGCTTCCTCATCCTGGGAGCCTTCCGGAATGCCGTCTCCTGTTGTTGCCCTGGATTGCACAGTCTGCTCTGTCCGTCCGTCCCTCTGAACCTCAAAACTGCCATGTCCAAGGCGGAGCTCAGCACCCTTCCCTGAAACGGCTGGCCACCGTCTGGGCGAGTGGCCTCGGTCTCCGGGCTGCCTCTTGCGAGAACCCCAGCAGCAGAGCCCCCTTCTCCTCCAGGCCCACCCCCGGCCCTCAGCCCCAGGGGGCTCCCCAGTACGGCCGAGCCCCCTCTGCCTCGGGCTCCCTCCTCCTCCTCAACTCCTCCGCCTGCTTCCCTGCTGCCCAGAACACGCACTCTCCCATCTGCTGCACCTGCTTGGTGCAGGCCCCAAGCCCCACAACCTGTCTTGCTGGCAGCTGTCCTTCGTGTCCCCCTGCAGGGTTCACACGTCCGCCATCCTGTCCTCCCACCCCCACTCTGCGTGCTGGGGTCCCGGAGCTATGAGCAGAGACCACGCCCCCCCCTCCGACCTGGGGTGCCCAGGGCCCCGGGCAGCCCCACTACCGCTCCTGTTCCCAGAAGGGACCTGCCGCCCCTCCTCGGCCTCTGCGGAGGCCCGTCCCCTGGTGGCCAGGAAAGGACCGGACTCAGACAGGAGCCCTGAGCTTCTGGCTGCCCTGTCCGCCCCCCCCCGCCCCCGCTTGGGGCCTGCGTTCTGGGTCGCAGCCTCTCCCCTCCGCCAGCTGCGCCCATTTTCCACTTCTGCTCCTGCCTTCAGAGGCAGTAAACACTGAATCTCTTCCCCCCAAATGCCAACAGACGAAATGCCAGCTCGCCCTTCACATGCCTGGTCCCCTCCTCACTTCCACTCTCTCTCCCCTCCCCTGCACCGCCAGGCTTTTTGAAAGAAGAATCCACTTTCTCCGCGGCCTGTTCCACTCTTTCCATCTGTCCGGGACCCGCGGTAGCTGCCAGACCCCGCCACCTGCAGAAACCGCTCTGGCTGCTCTCTCCAGGGGGCATCGGGTGGCCCTTGCCTCCAGGAGCCTCTGGCCACCGTAGGCCGTCCCTCCGTTTGTGAAACGCGGGGCCCCCCACCCGCAGCTAGGACGGCATCGCGCCCTACCTTCTCTCCTGCTTCCTTTGGCTCTCCCTGCTCCGTCTGCCCCTCAACGCCGACATTCTCCCCCGTGGCCTTCCGCTTTTCTCGGGCGGAGTCCCGTGCCCAGGCATCCTGTGCGCACCCGTGTCTTCACCTGCCCCCGCACTCGATGACCCCCGCGCCCGTCTCCGCTCATACCTCTCTCCGGACTCTGGGATTGCACTGCCCACTGGGTCCTGGGTGCCCCAGACGCCACAGATGCAGCACATCCCAAATGGGCCTTGCTTCCTGCCCCCGTGCTTCCGGTAGCAGCGAAGGAGACTCAGTGCACAACCCAGACAGTGGAGTCACCCCAGGCTCTCACACCCCCCCTCCCCTCCTGGTGCAGCACCCACGTGAGGCTGTCTGGCCAACCTGGCTGTCCCTGGACAGTCACCTGGGAAGCTCCCCCAAACACAGCTTCCTGGGCCCTACCCCTCACTATGGAATCCAAATCTCCAGGGCACGGGCCTGGGAATCTGAGTTTCTAGAAAGCTCTCCCCAACCCCACGTTGCTGCGATGGCTGGCGTTCCGCAGCCCTGGTTCTTCCCGCGTTGCCTGCCCACATGGGGCATCAGCTTCCTCCCCGCACCTCTGGCCTCATCGCCGTCAGACTGCCCCCACCCACGCGGAGAGACACGTGGGCCCTGCGTACACGCACAGCTTGGCAGCTCCTGTCTTTCCACACGGCTTCTTCCTGATCCCAGCCCCCGGACGGCCTCCCCGTGTCAACGCGGGCCGGGCTGATGGACTGCATCTTGGGCACGGTCAGCCCACGCAGTGAGCTGGTCAAACGTAGGCCCTTGAAACAGGACTCAGAACTTCAGCGGTCACTACCCCTGCGCTGAGCGCGGTTCCCAGCTCAGAGAGGTGGTGGGCAGGAGACCAAAACAGGAGAAGGAAGGAGGGAAGGCAGGAGGCTCGGGGGTTGACGGTGACTCTGCCAGCCTTCTTGGAGGCCTGGGCCACGAGCTGTCTCTGAGCAGCAGGACCCTTGCTGTAGGTCCTGAGTCTAGGTCCACAGGAGCGCCTCGGTGGTGTCCGTACTGCCGTCCTCACTCGGGGATCCCCCCATAAGAAGCCAGGCCGGTGGCAGGAGCTTGCCCTCCCTCTAGGCTCCCTGGTGAGGTCTGGGCTTTTAGGAAGTCCTGGCCACCTCCAGATTCCAGGAGTGAACACAGCTTGCAAGGACCCCAGGACCACCTCACATGCAGATGGGAAACGGGCCGTGCCCTCCCCATTCCTGGACGCTGCTCCCAGACTTGGTGTGTGCCCGGACAATGCCCGCTGTCTTCCCGTCAGGGCAGCCCCGGCTGGAGGGTGGACCCCTCCAACTGCCCACCCTTCCCCCCATCTTCCCCTCTTTGCCCACCGACAGTCCCTGCGGCAAGATCTGTGAGTCACGTGGACGGAGGCCTTATCCCCGGCCCTATGAGTATTCTCACGGGCCGTCCCCCGTGGTCCTGACTCCCCCCAATGCTGACCGCCAGCCCCTCCCCAGCCCCAGCCTTAAGATGGCAGAAGCCTTGCCGGGGAGCGGCATTGGCCGGGGTGGGGGGAGGCTCGCATTAGCTAGGTGGCACCCCTGTTTTACCCCCTCACTGGAGAGATGCCAGACCCTCAGGGCAGTGAGTTTGATTCTGTAGCAGGCCTCCGCTCTGCCTCCCACACTCAGGGTCAACTACGTAATCTGTGGGTCCTGCTGCAAACTGAAAATGCAGGACATATTGTTGGAAAATGACTAAGGATTTCAAGAGGGAAGAGCAGAGCACAGAAACAGCCCCCAGGCCCCTCTGCGCACACGGGCCTGTGGGACTGCTCGAGGCGCACACTGATAAGGCCAGCCCTGCCCACATGTCCTTCCAGCTGGAGACGGTCTCTCCCCACTCTCTTATCCTCAGCTGCTTTCTAAGACAGATCCTCAGGGCCCCAGGGCAGGAGCCCAGCCCCGGCCCCCTGCAGATGCCCAGAGCCCGTGGAGCAGCATGGCCTCTAGCAGCCCTGTCGGGGTCTCCCCCCCCAACATGTCCTCTGGCCGCAGAACGCTTGTGTTAGTCTCAAATCAGGGCTTATTTACCGAGCCCCCTGGCTGCGTGAGCAGGAGAGGACACGCTGACGAATACCCAGTCTTTGCCCTGTAGGAGCTCACTTTATAGCAGGATGAACACTTGAGCCAGAGCAAAACCAAACACAGACCCAGCGGGTTCAGAGGAAAAGAATCCCATTTGATTAGGAAACCGAATATCACAAAAGACCGTGTAAGGATGGACTGTGGTGAACGGGCAAGGTCTCAGGAACCTCAAGAGGAAAGGGGCATTCCAGGGAGCGGGCACAGCATGGGCAGAGGCTGCGGGGGGCCGGGGCAGGGAAGATGCGTGGCTGATTCTAGAATCCTGAGCTGTGCACTTTGGCTAAGGCAGGTGGATGACGGCACAGTGGCAGGGTCCGGAAGGAAAACTTGGGGTCAGCCGTGGAGGCTCACAGGGCCACGGTGAAGTGTGTGTGCCCTCTCGCTGGAGAAGGGGCCTTGAAGCACGGTGCATACTTGGGAGCAGTGGGAGAAGGAAGGAGAGCCTTGCAGACTGCGGAGCCAGGCTTCTCCTTAGAATGGGCTGCTCCTACCCCGGGTTCCAGCTGTCCTCACCACAGTTGCGAGGGGTTGAGGCCTGAGTGGTCTCCAGCTCCGTGCACGCCAAGGGCCCCAATCCCGCGTGCCGCTGGGTTTGTGGCAGGGTCCAGGCGGGGGTCGGGGGGCTGGAGCTTTCCCACCACTCGCTCGCAGTGGCCCTGAGCCAGTATGTGTGTTGGGGTGGGGGTGGGTGCGGAATAGGATCCCGCGCTGGGCTGGGGGTAAACCCGCTACGGCTACGCGCGCCCAGAACGCACCACCCAGAGTCGGGACAGGGCGGCTCTCCACGTTGACCGCCCCACCACCCACCGTATTTTAACTTTCTATTATAGTTCTGCCCAAACACGCCCCAAAGTAGAGAGAATGGCGCAGTGCTTCCCCACGTCCCCACCGCCCCGCTGTCACCATTGTCCCCTCCGAGCCAGGGCCCGATCGCCGGACCCTCCTCCAGTGCCCACGCCCGGTTGTGGTAGAGCGGGCACGGCGCGCGCAGCACCAAGGCCGGGGTGCGGACCGCAGCGGGGTGGGGGCACGCGGGCGGGGAGCGGGGCTCGCGCGGGTAGGGCCTCGGGGGGCGGGGCGGGGGCGGGGCGCGGGGCGGGGCGGGGGGCGCCCTCCCAGGGACTCTGGGCGCGCTGGCTGGGCGCTGCGCTCAGTCTCCGCCCCGCAGCCCGGAGCGAGCCCGCCGCGCCGCCGCTGTCAGCGCCCGTCCGTCCGCCCGCAGCCCGCCGCAGCCCGCCGCCTCGCCATGCCCAACTTCGCCGGCACCTGGAAGATGCGGAGCAGCGAGAATTTCGACGAGCTCCTCAAGGCGCTGGGTGAGCTGGCGCGGTCGGTGGGCGCCTGTGAGGAGGAGCGGCCCCGAGGAGCTCCCCAGGCCCGCGGGGTGGGCTCCGGGACCAGCGCAGGCGGGAGGGCGTCCCCGGGGCGAGGGCGAGGGGAGCGACCCAAGGCCACCCCGGCAGGAGCGGCGAGTGGAGCCCGGGAGCCGCGCGCCCCGCGAACGTTTGCTGGAGGCTTGGCGCCTTCCCCGACGGTTCGGCCTCGTCTCGTGCTGGACCAGCGCGAGGCGAGATCTCGCTGGAGTCCGAGGAGAATCGGGGGCTTTAAATTTGGAGAGTCGGTGTGAGGCCAGGCCCCGCCGCGCATCCATCGTGCTGCGCAGGGAAAGCCGCTTACTGGGGCTCAGTTTCTCCTCTGGAAACTCTGGGCGAGGGTTGGGGGGGGAGCGGGTCTGTTTTGAGGTCTCCATCTCTAGGCAGAGGGTTTGGGCAGTGCCGGGCGGGCGCCGCGACCGAGCCCGTGGCGCAGCCCTCCTTCCCCGCGCAGGTGTGAACGCCATGCTGCGCAAAGTGGCGGTGGCGGCCGCGTCCAAGCCGCACGTGGAAATCCGCCAGGACGGCGATCAGTTCTACATCAAGACGTCCACCACCGTGCGCACCACCGAGATCAACTTCAAGGTCGGAGAGGGCTTCGAGGAGGAGACCGTGGACGGACGCAAGTGCAGGGTGAGGCCCCGGAGGAGGGCGGCGTCCCGGGATCCCCTCTCCGAGCCCTGGACCGCCGCGGCCGGACGCGCCCCTGCCGGCCTTGGCAGCCGGTGGCGCGCTTTCCCTGCAAGGCCGTGCACTGGCGGTTTGCAGAGACCATCACGCAAGCGGGGTGCCCGGGCTCGGGAGAAGGTCCTCCCCAGTCCGCCCCCACCGCACCCAAGCCGCCGCCTCCGCTCTCACAGCTGCGCCTGGAGCGGCGGGAGATCCCGGGTGGCCGCGTCCCGCGCGGGTGCGGGTGCGGGTGCGGGTGCGGGTGCGGGGCTCGGCAGCCGCCACGTCTCCTGTGGCAGGTGGAGCCGCAGCGCTGGCTCCCCCCGCCGCCGCCCGCCCCGGACCCCAGGGGATGCCCCGGATCCAGTTTCAGCAGTCCTGGGGGCCCGCACCTCTCCCTCCCGCCCTCAGTCTGCTGTCTTGAAGGACAGGCGGAGTCTTCCCAAAGCGAGGCTGATTCCGGCTGGGGAAATGGTCGAAGGGCTCTCTTGGTCCTCAAGAGCAGGAGTTTCCTCTTTGTACCGATATTGGTCCCTGGGATGAACCAGTGGATGGAAGCCAGCCGCTGTACAAGCCTGTTTTCCGTGGGCAAAAATCGCATTCTGTTGAGTAGAAAGAAGGGTCGGGTAATGTGTATTTTGAATGCAGATGGAAAAATCGTGGCTGCTGCTGTCACTTACTTAAAAGGGGACAAAATGTCTCCCTCCCTTTCCCCAGCGTTCAAAACAAAGAAATACTCATAACGTTCCGGAAAGTGAGAAATTGAGTCTCCCCTTCCCTGAGGGGTGACTGTCTGCTCTGTAGGGTTGGGTGCCCTGGGCACAGAGACTCGACCCACATGGCAATGTTTGGCCCACAGAACTGACACAGCCAGAAAATGATGTCCCGGCTTGGAGCTGGCAGGGTCCAAGCCCGTGGTCCCTGCACTGCTTGTAAAAACAAGAGTGGATCTGTGTAGTGAGAGTGACTGGGAGTCTTGGGGAGCAGGCCTGGCCATCGGCAGGGCTCAGGTGGGGACATCCAGCGGCGGCCACTGCCAGAGACCATGACTCTGATTAAAAAAAATCAAAGGTCCCTGCGACAGCCTGGCAAGTGTCAGCGAGTCTGTGGGCTGGGCACCTGCCGCAGCCCAACTCCAAGCTCTGTGCTCTGTGCCGCCTCCCACAGCTGGAAACTGGGGCGGGGGCAGTGTTTCTGTCCCCAGAGCCAGCTGAATCAGGTTTATCAGAGTAGTCTGTGCGCATAGCAAGGAAGGGGTTATCCCCAAATCCGGGCGGAGGAGAGGGCTCCTGCGCCAGCCAGTGTGGTTATAAATACGGCATCTTAGCGGCTCTAGTGTCGTCTTCTTCTGATGGGAAGGTTCTTAATGTCCCAGTTTCTTGAAGGGATAGTTCGTTTCGGCATAAATGAATCACCGTGTGCTCTGAATTTTATTCCCGGAAATGTGAAGTATGCCCAGAGCTCTGCTGGTTTGGAGAGAGAGAGAGTGAGAGTGTGTGTGTGTGTGTGTGTGCATGCGTGCACGTTTGGGGGAGGGGCGGGGGGACATGAGGTCTATTTATTCCCCATAAACCCATGACCGGTCCTCTGAATCTGGACTCCACAGGGCTTTGCAGAGGCTTCCGTGCCCTGCTGACAGGGACCATGTGTTGCTTCTCTCAGCCGCCGTGACTCTCCTGGGCGTGTTGTTGTCTCTGCTCCTGCCGCCAAGGCTGTAATTAATGTCACTAACGGTTTTCCTGCCTGCAGAGTTTGGCCACTTGGGAGAATGAGAACAAGATCCACTGTGCACAGACTCTGCTCGAGGGGGACGGCCCCAAAACCTACTGGACCCGCGAGCTGGCCAACGACGAGCTCATCCTGGTGAGGTCTGGGCCCCTGAATCAAGCCACGTCCCCGGATGATGCCGCCCTCCCTTGGGCGGAGGGCGGGACCCTGTGGGCCCTGCAGTAAAAAGGGAGTGGAGAGCCTGGAGGGACAGCTGAGGGGGCAGGCAGGCATTGTTCAATGGTCGGGGCAGAGCAGGGCTGAGACGGGTGGCAGCGGCCCCACGGCGCGTCCCCGTGGCGACCCCGTGGCGCTCTCTGAGTCGCCTCCCTTCCCACTGCGCCAGGGTGCGCGGGCTCTGCGGGGCCCCAGGGCTGTTCACTCCGCAGAGGGATTTTCTCCCCCTGCCCTTTCCCCATTTTGCCGCCAGGGCAAGATTTCAGGAGGTTTAGCCTGTCAGCCCGGGAGCCCCAGAGAGCAAACGTTTGCGCCCCAGCCTGACCAGCTGCGGTGGCCTTCAGGAGCCAGGCGAGGCCTGCCACTGCCGAAAGGGCCTGTGTGTCCACGTGTGGGGCTGGGGCCTCGGGGACAGAGAAGGGTGGGCTCTCCCTGCAAGGTACTCAGATTAAAGCATTTTAAACGATCCTGGCCACACAGACTGGACCTGGTGAGACCCCCACAGTTTAATCACACCCGGCCTTGTCCTTTAGTTCAGATGTTGGGGGCAGAGAAAGTTGGGGAGGACAGAGAAGGCTCAGTCACTCTTCCTTTGTGTTTCGGAATAGACCAGGCTCTCCCTGCCACAACCCCGCCCTCCCCCCGCCCCCACCCGCCAGACACACACAGGCACACGTGCACACACGCATATGCATACACATGCACGCACGCGCTCACACACACACACACACGTAAGGGGAAAAGCTGTGTGGGTAACCTGGAAATGATATCCTTTGTTCTCCATGAGGCATATTGTTACGTCTCCTCTCTTAAGACCACCTGCCTGCCCCATCTTAGCTCACACCCTCCTCTAGCGCTGGGGAAGGAGCCCGCAGGGTGGGCCATGGGCCAGCCACACTGTGCGATCTGGGCACGGCCCTTCCCTTCCCAGGCTGTAGGATGAGGGCGGCCCCTGGAGGTGGATTCCCGAGCACAGTGCTCTCAGCCCTAAAATTGCACGTTGATCCGTGGGCAGACCCTGAACGGGGCGGTCTCTCTTACTCCTGCTGAGGCTGCTTGATCCCTCTCTCTCCTCTTGTCCTTCCCGGGCCTGATTCTGAGTCCTGTCTGCTTTCCTAGAGAAGGGGCCGGCTTCCTTTGCAACCTGGTGAATGCCAGTTCCAGGGAAGGAACACCTGATGGGGTTGGAGGGGCACTTTGAAGCGGAGACGTGGAATTTAGGAGAAGGAGGAAGAAAAGGTTCACTGGTACCAGAGTCAGCAAAGCTCTCAGTTCTGGAGCGTGGCTGAGAGTTGAGCAGGCCTGGCTTGCTCCATGAGAAAGTGTGATTTTATTAACCTTGCAATCCCCGAACAGCCAGAGCAGGTTCTGCTGCAAGGACTCCCAGACTTCCGACCCCCTCCCCCCACCCAGCTCCACCGACCAGACAAGCCTCAAAGGGAGTGTTAATTCTTGGCATTTGAGACCTGAGATATGGGCTTTTGTTTCGAAGGTCGTTATCATTAATAAATCCCAAACGCAGGGAGACGCGTCTCCTCATAACAAGAGGTAGATTATCCTAGTTGAGTTGCAATAAGCTCTCCCAGCGCCCACAGTGAATTGTTCCCCGGGGGCTGTAAGTTCCCTTCTGTGAAAACAGAGTATCTTCCCTCAAACCACTCTGGAACACTCCAGAGTTGCTTTCAAGAATATTTTGGCACTGGTGCCTGCAGCGAAGGACGTTTCAGATATGGTTGGAAATGTGATTTCTTCCCGTACTACTGGTCAGCCTGGGGGCTTGGGGGAGGCATCAGATGTGAGGGTGGTCACAGTGCATGGCAGGGACCCCAACCACACATCCTCTGTGTCCATAGAGCTGAGAGGTCGGCACCCCTAGAGGGGATCTCCATGGGACCCCTGCCCCCGGCTCTCCTTCTCCAGGCACAGCATCCCCTGCAGACAGAAGTGTCCGCAGCAGCTACAACCATGTCCGTGTGACCGCGAGCCCCCCACCCGGAGGAGAAGCTGTTGATGGGTGCTTCCTTCTTGGTGTCACTCAGGGCTAGTGTTTCCCTGAGACACACGCTGGAATCAGGTCTTGCCGTGTGCCTCCTGAGAGGCTCTTGGCCAGCCTCTTGACAGGTGGGGGCGAGAAGCTGAAGGTCCAGGTCTAGCCGGGCTCCCAGCCTCCCCCAGGGCCTTAAGCCCCTTGGAGAACCTGAGAGCGAGGGCACTCCTGTAGAAAAGTGGGCGTCGGCAGACGTGCGCACATCGGGTCTGCAGCCTGGAGGATGTCCGAATGTTGGTTTCATGTACGAAACAAACGTATTGCTTTCCCTGTCCCCGCTGCCCGGGAGAGCAGCAGCCACTGCCAGAGACGGTGGCTCTGATAAAAAAGTCAAAGGTTCCTGGGACAGCCTGGCAAGTGTCTTTGTCTGTCTGTCTGCTATATGGTGGGCCCAAACCATTCCCCAGATGGAGGCTTTTCTTTTGACCCGGATGTGGGAGCACCTCTAAGTAAATGATCTTAACTCTCCCCCAAACTAGCACTCATCCATGATTGCTAGTTTGGGGGAGAGTTAAGATCATATAGCAGACAGACAGACAGACAGACAGACAAAGAGCCATAGAACTTTAGCTGGAGTGACCCTTTGGAATCATCCTGCTGCATTCCAGCCCTGTTGTGAAACCGCCTCCCTCCCGCTTGGGGCCACCAAGCAGCCTCCCCCGCGGGGTGCCGCCAAGCGGGGTCTGGAGGCCGGGCCCACCATCCAGCCTGCCGGTGACTTAAGGATGAGCAGCCGCTCTCTCCCAGGCCGTCCCCTCTGGCTGGTCAGCGCGTGACCCCGGAGCTCTGGCTGCCCAGGCCCTCTGCTCTGCTCACGTCATTTGAGGAGAGAGCCGCCTCAGAAATGTCCAATGGGATATCTCTCCCTTGCAGTTTCATTTTTCAAACCAAGCATTTCTGACGCTGGTATTCATGGGCTCCAGAAACAAAGGAAAATTGCATATAATTCTATACCCCAGTTGCCTCTCTGCCTGTGCGGAGCTCAAAGGAGAAGAGAAGAAAAAGAGAAAAAAAAAAGACCTCAGCAGTTAATGCGAGCACGTGGCCCAGGGACTTGAATGTCGGTTAACAAAGTGTCTTTAGCAGGGCAGTAAGGGGCCCTCTGAGCGACGTGCTCTAAACACGTTTGCACAGGCGTCTGCTCTGATTGTCTTTCCTTCTCCACAGACGTTCGGCGCCGATGACGTGGTCTGCACCAGAATTTACGTTCGGGAGTGAAGGCAGCCGGCGTGCCCCGAACTTCGGGGGTGGGATGCATGTTCTCCTGAGAAACGTCTAGGTCTGAGCTGCCAGTGCACCCCCCCTTGCCCTGTACCAACTTTAGGTGACCTCGTTTCCCCTGTGATGGTCTAGTAGTGTCCCCCCAAGGCCTCTGTACCCCCAAGTCCCTGCTGCTCCGTAGTGTGGCATCTGCATGCTTTCGCCCGCCATTAAACTGGTCAGCCGCACTGCAAGGCTGTTCCCGTCTTCATGCCGTGTCTTCAGCTGCAGCCTGGGGTTCTGGTGCACGTGCTGTCCTCAGCACATCCCTGGGCTGTGAAGTGGCTTCAGCTTCAGCTGCTGCCTCAGGCCGTGCTTGGAGCATATAGCAGGGGTGCAAGCCAGGCTCCCTCCAGCTGGAAAAGGACCACAGATCTGGGTGTGTGGTCCTCACTGTGCTGTTTTCTAACGGAACGAGTCTGTGCCGTGGTGGCTCCTAGCAGGAAAAGGAGCGCCATTCAGAGGTTTCACTGAGGGGATCCCAGAGTAAAGGGACTGCTTACACAGGCACTTATAGGGACAGGATGGAGCGAATCAGCGAAGGCTAGGGTGGCCATCATACTAGCAACAGAAGAGCCATTGCTTCCCATACCTGCACACAGAAGGGGCAGAGGGGTCACCAGACGAAAAGAGCTATGGCCTGGGAGAGAGGCCACCATGCCCGAGCTGGGTAGTACGTGGAGGAAGGTAGCCACTGTCCACACCATGGCCCCAGGGTACGTGTGCGGGTGGAGGTGGGCTTGGAGGTGGTTTGGTTTGGAACTACAGGGTTGAGTATCGCGACCTCCTGGCTTCCGATCTCGGATTGACCTGTGCTGCCCACTGGCCAAGCCCAAGTGGAATGTAGGGGACGGTGAGTCACCGTCCCCAGACACGGCCAGGTGCAGAATGGGTCTGAACATGTAAGCCGGCAATACTCCACCCCTGCCAACTCTCATGTTTTGAAATCAGAAGATTTCACATGAAAATCTGGATTTCTGTTTCCTTAGGAGAAAAGGTAGGAAAATCCGGCATATCTGAACCAACATTCCCACTGGGTTAACTGCTGACACTTCTCCCCTCCTCGAAGTGGACCCTTCCACTCCTGCCCCCACTGCTTCCTGGCTTCCTGGGCCCCTCTCCTTGCTCTCCGAGTGGCAGGGGCTCTCCATAAAGCCGGGCTAGAGTTAGCTGAGCAGCGGTGCGCAGGCACGGCTGAGGCCAGGAGAAGGTGTGAAAGGCAGGTCATGGCTCAGGGACAAGAGCAGACTCCAGCCACGGGTGCTGGGAACGCCTCACCCTGGCTGGACTGGGCAGGGCCCCAGACATCTTGGCGGACAGGCTTCCGGGCTCCTGCTGCTGCAGGGTCTTCTCCAGGTCCCCAGGCGGGGCACATGCAGGCTCCTGGTTGGAGGGAGGATGTGAGAGGGCCTCCCCCTTTCCTGGCTCCGGGAATTCAGCCATCTCCATCATGTTGGTTAGCACACGTCACAGGGGGGCACATGTGTTGCCTTTTTGGGGCAGGGTGGGACAGGGAGACTCTCCAGCGGACTCGGGCTGAGTGCAGAGCCAGAGTCGAGCCTCCATGTCCCTACCCCAACATCATGGCCTGAGCGTCAATCAGAGGCCGGAGGCTGACGGACTGAGGCACCTGGTCGTCCCTCCTGATCAGCCTGTTCTGGAGACTGCCCGCTCTCACTCCCGCGTGGGGCACAGGCCAGCGAGGTGTTCACCTAGAACATCGCCGAGCCCAGTCCTCATTCTCCGGAACGGCAAGGCACCGAGTTTTCCATTCGTTTTGAACGAAGGGACACGAGGGCTCCCCGGACCCAGGTCTGGGGTCGGCGGCCACGACCCGCGGCGCACGTAACTGGCACACGTGCAGGGGGCCCGGCCGCCGGCCCGCGAGCCAGAGCACGAGCTCAGCAGGGCACACCCCGCCGGGCACTCAAGGCCTCCCCGACTCGGCCCCGCAGGTGCCACAGAACACAGAGGGCCGCGTCCGGGGCACACCCTCAGGGGCTAGAACCCAAACGCCGCCGGCCTCAGCGGCGGGGTTACCACGGGGCGAGCCTCTACGACCGGCAGGTGCGGCCCGCCGGGAAGCCCGCCCCCGCCACTGGCCCTCCGTTCCGGTGTCCCGCGGGGCGGTCCGGGTCACACGACCACCCGGACCCCATCACCGCTGGGGGCGGGGTCGGTGCTCGGCCAGGGTGCCACGTGACCGCGGGGCAGGGTGCGACCTGCTGGCGGAGCCCTGCAGGGGACGGCCCGGAGGGGGCCCCCGGATGGCAGGGCCTTGTCCTCCCCGCTGAGGGAGGGCAGTAAACCCGCATGGCTCGGGTGAAGGTTCAGTGCGCGCGGGTCCAGCGACGCGCCGCCGCCGCAGCGGAACCTGCTCCCGTATCTGAGCCAGGAAGGGTTCGGCCCTCCCTGGGCCGCCAGGCCTGGCCCCACCCAGCCCCGGCCCGGCCGCTCTGGCCCCGCCCCTCTCTGGCCCCGCCTCGCCCTGGCCCCCACCCCGTCCCGCCCCTCCTCTGGCCTGGACCCGCGCCCCAGGCCCACCAGCCAGCCCCCCTGCCCGGTGTCCGCGCGGCCTCTGCGGTGGGCCTGCGTCGTCGCTCGACCCTGGCCAGCTCCTGCCGTTGCTGGCCACCTCGTCTGTGTGGTCCCTGAGGCCAGGCTTGGCCCCCGGGGCGCACGGCGAGTGGGGCGCTCTGTAGCACGTGCTGCCCTGCCCACCTGACCGCTGGAAAGCCGAACCCAGCCTCCCCGCGCCGCCGCTGTCCTCCAGGCCAGGTGGACGTGGGAGCGCACACCGACCCCACCAGCCCCTGGTCATGGAGCACGCGTGTGCTAGTCCATCTCGAGGCAGGAGGCTGGGCATTCCTAGCCCCCTCTCCTTGCCCGCCTCTCACAGTAGAGGCCCCAAAAGTCAATGCTGGGCTGTAACTAGGGCTGACCATGCCACTGCGTCTGGCCAGAGACTTACGGGAAAGTTGGCTGTGGGGCTTCTGGGAAGCATGTTTTCTTCCTCATGGGAGAGGAGAGCCGAGCAGCTAACTTCTGCTTCCTGCCTGGGAGTGTGGAGTGAGATGGCAATGCCCGGAGCTGCTGCAGCCATGTTATGCCTGTGAGGAAAAGGCCAAGGGAATCTCGGAGGTGCCAGTCGCAAGTCCCTGAGATAATACAGTCCCTACCCATCGCTGGGGTATTGCCTTGTGATTAAAGAAAAAAGCCCTTCTTTGTTGAAGCCAGTTATGCAGTGGCTTCCATACCTGCAAGTAAAAGCACTTGCTGCTAATACACGGAGGTAACAGGAAGGACAGGGGTGCGTCTAGCTTGTAGATTTCTGCGAAGTCTTGTCTTCAGGACAACTACCAGCGCAACACAAACTAGACAGTGTGCCGTCTTTCTCCAAGGAGAAAGTAATGTTGAAATATTTAATGCAAGACCCCGTTCATATTGTAACATCTTTCTTGGGCCCCTGTTGCTTGAACCCCCTCTCGCCACCATGGCAGCCAGCTTGTAGGACTACACAGCAAGGATGTGATCAGAGACAAGGTGGGGCACCCCACCCAGCTGACCCCACCCATGCCTTCCCAAGACATCAGCCAAGACGTCAACCCTGGGGAGTGGACTCCAGGAATCTTCCTGCCTTCTTGAAACCTTTACTGTAACTGTTGCCCAAGGCAACAGTCCTCAATCCTGGCAGGAACATCCTTGTGTCATTGAGTGAAAACTAGTCTTCACGAAGTCTGCAGAGTTCCTTACCTGCAGCCCAGGGTGCATTGGACAGCCTTACCTGCAGCCCAGGGTGCATTGGACAGCCTTTGGCTGTGCACTTTTTTTTTTTTTAAGATTTTATTTATTTATTTGAGAGAGAGAGAGAGAGAGAGAGAGATCACAAGTAGGCAGAGAGGCAGGCAGAGAGAGAGGGGGAAGCAGGCTCCCTGCGGAGCAGACAGCCCGATGGGGGGCTCGATCCTAGGACCCTGAGATCATGACCTGAGCCGAAGGCAGAGGCTTAACCCACTGAGCCACCCAGGCACACCCTGCCTGTGCACTCTTAAACTGGACAGACTGCTGTGCTTACCCCAACCCATCAGGGCCCCTCCGCTTTCTTTCTTTTTTTTAAGATTTTATTTATGTATTTGACAGAGACACAGTGAGAGAGGGAACACAAGCAGGGGGAGTAGGAGAGGGAGAAGCAGGCTTCCCGCTGAGCAGGGAGCCCGATGTGTGGCTCGATGTGTGACCCCGAATCATGACCTGAGCTGAAGGCAGACAATGACTGAGCCACCCAGGTGCCCCAGCCCCTCCACTTTTAAGCAACCCCAGTGTGGGACCCTCAGGGTCATTGTTTTAGGTGCTTGTCGAGACTGGGGAGTCCCTCTCTACAGTGCCTGTCTTTTCTTTTTTTTTTTTTAAACTCAGAAAATTTCAAGCGTTCCCCACAGTAGAGAATAGTGTAATCATTCCCTATACACTCACCTCCCCGCTTCAACGGCCTTTGACACCTTTGACTTGTTTCATGCACTCTCCCTCTCATGGATTACTTTGAAGCAAATCCTAGACATTTCAGATTTCACCTATAAATATTTCAGCATATGTTTCTAAAAGTTGACAGTTACCTTAAAAGCGACTATGATTATCATACCTTAAAGATTAAAAGTAATTCCTAATACCGTCAAGTATCCTGTCAATATTCAAATTCTCCTGACTGCCTTGTAACTTTCTTGGCCTGGCTGCTCAAATCAGGTTTGAAAATGGCCATACTTTGCGATTGGCTCATTTTTCTTTTAAGTCTCCTTAGATCTGGAAGTTCTCTTCTACCTCATTTTATTTTTTAGGTATGTTTGTTGGAGAGATTGGTTGTTTGTCCTGTAAGGCTTCTCACAGGCTGGATTTGGTGATCACATTTCCACACTACTGTTCACTGTGTTTCTTGTAAACCGGTAGTTATGTCTAGAAGCTCGGTCAGATGCAGGTTTGATTTTTCTGGCAAGAACACAGCAGAGGTGGTCTGCTGTGTTCCCTAGAGGATGCGTGATGCTAGCAGCCGCAGGTGATCGCTGCCTAGATCCATGGTTTCACTAGAAGTTAAAACGTGGGGATATTCTGATGCCCTCATCTCTTCATCTCTGAGCTGGAATACTTCCAGAAATTGTTACTCCCTCTCGTCTACTGTGCAGTGATCCTGAGATGCATTTAAATAAGAAAAGCAGAATAAATGTTTGATTCTTTCTTCTATTTACTAGTTTTCAATGTAAGAAGTTGGTTCCCTGGCATTCTTCAAAGGTAACCAGTGCATTCCGGGGTTTTCTTTAAATCTTTTTCTTTTTAGAGTGTCACTCTGAATTTGTAGATTGAAACGTATTCCTTGCAGCTGCTGTCCTTACGGTCGCTAGAGGTGGTCCACCTTTGGCTGGTGAGAGCCCCTTAGGATTCAGTCTGAAGTCTTTTGCAGGACCCTAGTTGTTTTTGAAAACTTCATTGCCCTTTGTGGGACAAGATGCTCCAAGTTCTGTTGGTACACTTCCTGCTTCAGCCCTGGAACCAGTCACTTGTCCAAGGAGCCCTGCTTCTAGGAGGCAGAATCTAGGGGCCAGGAGAGGGGTCTTTTGATTCCCAGAAACCAGAGTTTAGGACCCAAGAGGCAGGTCACACACAAAAGAGCTACTCTGGGGGCACCTGGGCAGCTCAGGTCCTGATCCTGGGGTCCTGGGATCAAGTCCCACACCGGGATCTCTGGTCATGGAGGAGTTTGCTTCTCCCTCTGCCTCTGCCGGCTTGTGCTCTCTCTCTTTCTCTCTCTCTCAAATAAAATCTTTAAAAAGCACACACACACAAAAGAGCTACTCCGTCCTTTGGTCCCTTTGTCTTCTGCCCAAGGCAAAGTTAACAACATTCAGATGTTACCAACACTGTGGGCGGCTGGTTCTTTTCCCTTTTACTCAGAAATCTGAGCAGTTTCCGACCAGCCCCTCGGTGGCAGGGGACCGGGTGGAGGCAGCAGGCTTGGAAGCCTTGGGGGCCACTCAGCACCAAGTTCTGAGGGCAGATGCTCAGAGGCTGTGACTTGATGGGCAGGGATCACTTCCAATCAAACTCTCTGTCCTCGTGGGAGGCAGGCTTAGCCGTCCACTGCTTGGTAGGAATGGTGAGCACAGCTTCTGGGCAACGAGCGAATTCTCACAAGGGTTCTGCAAACATGGCCTATCCCCCCTCTGACAGCTGGGTGATTTCTCTTTCTGGGAAAGACACCTACAGGACTTGGAGAAATGTACTTAATGAAAAAAAATAGATGACAGGCACGGTTTTATAATCCCTCTGGTTCCGCAAGAGAGGGGACTCATCAGTAATGGTGACTGCAGGGGAGGGGGAGTGCCCCAAAAGTGGGATTGACCGGGTCCTCAGAGCAGTGCACTCCAGGGAGGTGGGATTTCGGGATACCAGAATAAAACAGCATTCGCTTGAGAAACAATGCGTAGGAAATATTTGTGGAGTTGTGAACTCTTGCAAAGAATATAGAGAAAAGCGAAAACTGAGAAAGTTTGAGAAAAAAAATCCAGTTCTCAGAAACATGTGGAATAGTTAACATTGGGTTTTCCTCTCTTCTCTACTGTTGGGAATAGGTTCAGACAAATATTCTCTTTCTCTGATCATCTTTTAAAAAAAAAATAGACGTGTTGGGGCACCTGAGTGGCTCAGTTGGTTGGACAACTGCGTTCGGCTCGGGTCATGATCCTCGAGTCCTGGGACTGAGTCCCTCATCGGGCTCCCTGCTTGGCGGGAGTCTGCTTCTCCCTCTGACCCTCCTCCTCTCGCGCTCCCTCCCTCTCTCTCTCTTCTCTCCCTCTCAGATAAATAAGTAAAATCTTAAAAAAAAAAAAAAAAGGCATGTAGCATGACTCAATGCCAAGAGCACATCTGGAAACAGAGTCAGGGAACAGAGTTGTAGACCCTTGATCTGCCCTGAGATCCTGCTTTGTCTGCACCCCTGGGCCTCCCACTGTCCCTCCGTGCAAAGTAGAGGACAGAGGTTGGACTGGCTGCATGGTCCTCACCTCGGAGAGCTCACGGCGTCCACCCTCGCCGGCGAGGGCAGGGGTGGGGGCGGGGGGGTTCCCGCTGACCACGATGAGCACGGAATTCTCCCCAGCCATGTAACAGAATGAGGTCAGAATGTGCTGGTGTGGAGAGATGCTCAAGTCATGAGACGTTTAACAAAAAATGAGTGATGATGATCTTGTTTCGTGGGAAAAAAATGAAAAATACATGGTCCACTCTTTCCAGGAAAAACACAAATCCCCAGATGACCCACAGCAAACTGTTCATGGCAGTTACCTCTGAGGACGGGCCGTGTTGACTCATTGTTTCTGTATTGTTGGGAATCGTTTAGAACGGGCATGGATTACTTTCAAAATCTAAAACACATTTTCATTTAAAAAGGGAGAGAGATCCTCTCGGTTTCGGTTGGAGCCTGTGAATCTGAATTTTGGGAATGTTTTTGTTCCCCAAGTGATTTTAGACCGACCACCAGAGCCAAGGGTCACAAAGTTCTCTTGCGGCTTGAAGGCAATCACCCCACCACGCTCCACCCCGAGTGTATCTGCCTCATGACTCTGGGAACAGGAGGAGAAGGACAAACAGAAGAAAAGGGGCTGGCCAGAGGGCAAGCACAGCGGAAGCAGGAACACCGCTGTGGCATGCAGAGCAATCGGGGCAGGACGGACGTTACCAGGGTCCCCGTCGTGCGGGAGGACGCTGAGGTTCAGAGCCCTTAAGTCCCTTAAGTGAATCGCCGGGCTGGTAAATGGCAGAGCCAGGGGTCACAGCTCCAGGGGGTCGCAGCCCCGAGCCCGTGCACTTTCTGCCTTGTCAGCCATCAGGGACATGAAAGAGTCTCCTTACGAGGATCATCAAGGACGGCGTTTGCGGTTTAACGGTATGAAGGAGGCTGTCATGGAAGAGGAAGCGGGGAGAAGGCGCACCAGTGAGTTAACAGGCTCACTGTGCTCCAGGTCCCATGCTATGCTCTGTTCGCAGCATGGCTTTTAATCCCGCAGGAAGCCGGCCAGGAAGGTACTGTTTTCACACCCATTCTACAGATGATCAAACGGAGGCTCAGAGAGATGAAATACCGTGGCCTGAAGGAATCAGAGTCGGTGGTGGCATGGAACCCAGGTTTTCCATCTGAAAAGAAGCAACAGAGAAGCGGGTGTGTTCCCCAAGTCTCCTTGCAGTTCCCGTTTCTTGGGGCTGTCAGCACCCCGCGTCGCGGGTCCTGAGGGCCCATCCCAGCACCGCCGGGCCGCCAGCCAGCCTCCCTCCCTCCCATAGTGCATTTCCTTTGCTTCCATTGATAGATATCCAGTTTCACCCAAGGCCCCCAACTCCTGGATCTGGTTTTAATCAGGAGCCCCAGCTGCGCCCGGGAGCAATGGCCTCCGTGAGGCCCTGATGGAGCCCCGCCACCTTCTCTTCCCTGGAGAAAGCCGTTTTACTTCTACTGCTCTGGCTGGGGGTGGTGGGCCTCTGGAGGCACCCTTCAAGGCCCCTTCCTTTGGGCAAGGTCTCCAGAGGCTGGGCGAGATGAGATAGAAGGCAGACGCCTCTCTTTAGCAGAGTGGAGGGCACACAGTCCTCTGTGACTGTCCCCGGGAAGGGCGGCTCAGCCACACCTGTGGTTCTCATGGAGCCTGTCTTGGGCCAGACGAGCTAGACAAGGAGTCACAACTGAAAGCCGTGTGTGACCGTGTCTGAGGCAGAAGCCATCATTCTTGGGCACACTTATGATTTATCCCAGGCAGTTCTTGGAAGACTAGGGCCTTTGGACTAGGATATGAAGGGCGAGGAGGGGCTCTCCAGGCAGTACAGAAGCAGTAGGCAAAGGAGAGTGTGGCAGACTTTGCAAGGCCACATGGCCGCCTCTGTGTGAATTTGATAAAGGGACCCCTTCAGAGCAGACACAGAAGATAGCCCATCCCATTCGTGCAGTGCACAAACTGTGCAACTGTGCTA
The DNA here is from genome assembly GCF_964662115.1 of Mustela nivalis. Lineage (NCBI taxonomy): Eukaryota > Metazoa > Chordata > Mammalia > Carnivora > Mustelidae > Mustela > Mustela nivalis. The sequence continues at coordinate 155,738,258 of NC_139025.1, forward strand.
GTGGCCCTGGGGCCATGGCAGCTAAATTTTGTCTGTCTTCCACTTTTCCTCTCCCTTTCTGGTTATAGAATCCCACCCACCCACCCTTTTTACTGAACCAATTCTGTGTGATTATAGTGAGGTGAACTACTAGCCCCAACCTGGGGTCAACATCTGATTAAGTCATAGCCATTCAGAATATCCCATCTTCACGGCGGTGGTGGTTCTTTCTGGGAAGGGCATGTGATCCATGCCAGACCAATCAGACCCCTCTTTGGGACTACGGTCCCCGTGTTCAGGGAAGAGATGCCCTCTCTTGGCTACGCTTGCTGGGTCTGAGTGTTAGTTACGCTGAGTATTATTACTTTTGGGGGGAATCCGGCCTGAGAATGAAGCCACCATGGAGACACACAGCAGAGAAATGAAGAGAGGGAGGATGCTGGTACTGTTTGATATTCTTTAAACTCACTCCTAGAACATTCCAGTTACAAGACCCCGAAGTTTCCCTTTTTGTTTAATCTAGTTTGAGTTTTTATGCCTACGATTGAAAGAACTAACCATTGTGGAAAGAATTGCTGGGATTCAAGCCAGTGGACACAGAGCCTTCCGCGCTTTGAAAAACCAAACCAAGAGAGCTCTGGCTGGGGGCCTTGACGGTGTCTAAATCAAGAGCTGGGGATGGGGACCAGATGAACGCCACTCACAGCCTCTCCCAGGTAAATCCCCCTGTGCTCGGTACCACCCGGGAGCCACGTGGGGCCAGGCAGCTGGGGTGTGGGCCTCCCCTCCACCCACAGTGGGGCAGAACCTTCGCAGAGGGGCTGGTGTCTGAGCTTGGGGCGGCAGCAGGGCCCCAGCAGTCTGGGGTCGGCTGCCTAGTGAGTTGGCAGGAAGAACGTCTTTGGTGAGCTCCTGGGAAATCTGACGGGACTCATTTCGTGTAATGCAATCCACTCTCACGCCCCCGGGCCTTTGTATGTGCTGATCCCTCAGCCCGGGACGCCCTCCCTATGTTGTCCATCTGACAAACTTGTAGTCTGCCTTTGAAATCCGGCTCCAGGGCTACCCCTAAGGTAACCCTTCTGGGGCAGTTGTAACCTGTGGCGGCAGACTTCCTGCCTCTCCGCCTGGGGCAAGGTGTACTGATGTCCTCACGCCTGGAGTCTGATTGGTCTTAGGACTCTGACTCTGACTGGTGTGTCTTCTAAGGCTCAGTCATAAAAGGCCATGTGGCACCCGTCTCTGTCCCTCTGGGCACTCATTCTTGAGTCTCTGGGTCAGCGTGTGAGACATCTGAGACAGCCACACAGGAGAGCTTCACGGAGCCCATTCCTCAGCCAGCCCAGCACATCCCTAGGCGTCACAGAGCAGGGGGGCCCCGCCAAGTCTGGTCCAGGCTGCTGACCCCAGCATCCCTGAGCACACAGGGCTTGTTCTGGAGTGGGAGGTAACGGGAAATCTGTCCTTGACGCCTCTGGCAAAACTCCCAGCTTTTCCTCTGGTTTTCTGCCTTCCCCGGAGTCCCTTGCGTGTGACTGTGGCAAAGCCCTGGCCGCATGGACTGGCCTTATCTTATCAGCTAGATGAGTAAGTCCTGCAGACCGAGGGTCCCCAGGGCACGCGTCTTCCTCTCCATATTTCTATGCCCGGGTATGGCCCCTATGAGGCATCTGCGGAGGGAGAGGGACAGACATTGGCCAGGGGAAGTTTTCTGGGCACCGGTGACCCTTCAAGCTGGAGGTCACTATGTGGTCCAACTTAAGGATGATGGAAAATGAAGCCATGGAAGTGAATGCCAGCCTCGGGCTCCTTCTGTCGGCACCAGCCGTGGGCAGCCTCAGCCCCCAGGGCTGGAGAGGGCTGAGCCCCAGTGCAGGCGGAGTGGCCTCTGCCATGTGGTAAGGACAGACATGGGCCGGGAGCCCTGCCTGCCACATTTCCTGGGAGACTCCCCTTAGAGGCAGAGGCACGGGGAGCGCCACTGTGCTGTGGATCTGGTCACTGTAATCCGGGGGGCAGTTCCTGAGTGACAGAGCAGAGCCCTGGCGTGGGGGAGCCTGTTGGCCTCTCCCCGTGGGAAACCCCCTCAGAATTCGACTGGGACAGCCATCCCTGAGCGTGAAGATCGGGGACCGTTGACTCAGCTGCACGGGCTGCCCCGAGTTAGGCAGGGGGCTGGTCGGTACAGCTGGCCCTGGGTCTCAGGACAGAAGGGCGCCCAGGCTTTCCGGGGGAGGTGGGCGCTCTTATTTGAGCCCCAAGCAGCCTGTGGGGTTTCAGGAAGATGAGGAAGACGGGGGTCACACCGGAGGCCTACCACCTGCTGACACACTGATTCGGTCGCTCTGAGTGCCTTGTGGCCCACAAAGCCCGGGTGCAGACGGTCTCAGTCTGATGCGGAGCCCTTAAGGGGAGCAGGGCAGTGAGGGCGGCAGACACCCAGGCCCCCGGGACCCCTTGGACTGCCTTATACTTTCTCTGGACCGTCCAGGAGCCCCCCAGGGGCAACAAGGCTTTGTTTTCCGAGAGGAGGGGGCCCTTGACCTCCACCACCCGCCCAGGACAGTGTGGAGTGCAGAGCGTGTCTGTGGGGTCGCGGGCACCCGGGCTCTGGCGCTGTGCCCCCCTGCAGGGCAGCGGGCGGCTGGGGCTGAGCTGAACCTCCCCCCTCCACAGTCTCCTAAGTGGCTGCAGATGTGGTGTGAGATCATGCAGCAGGCCAGCTGCTGAGGACAGGAAATGTCCCTCCCAGCTCGTGCTCCACCCCCCTCCCCCGCCCTCACGCAGGATGGGCAGGGGAAGGGGCGCTTTGAAGAGGACACTCTTGAAAAATGCATATGGAAGGGCTGCTCTGTCCCCCGGGGGCATCACAGCAGGACTGGGGGGAGATTTTCTGGCAGGATGTTCTGCAGTGGGAGGGTAGAGCAGCCGTGGCTTTTCCAGTGTATCGAGTGGGAACGCCAGGCTCGCCTCTTGCTTCGGAGACCCAGCGTGTGCTCGTGGTGCAGACTGTAAGGCTCCAGGGGGCACCTAACAGGAACCTGGCCTCCCTCCGGCTCCGCAGCTCCTGGAGGCAAGCGCTGGACGGCGTCTCTGTGGTCCCCGGGTGACGCTCGGAATTCGATGAAGACATACTTAACCACACACGACACCAGCATGGGGCCCCACAGACCCGCCCACCCTGCTCTTCTTTGCACCCCAAGAGGCTAACCCCTCCAGCTCCTGTTTCCCAAGCCCTTCCTCGTGCGGGCTTCTCCAGCAGGGTGGATGGGGAACGGGTCCGCCAGGGTTCCAGACACCGGGACTGCACCCCCCAGCTCTGCTAACAGCCTCGGGCATGTGCCCCGACCCAGGGTCCCGCAGCTTCCTGGGCTCGCTCGCGCCTCCGCCGCCTTACCCTCCCTGCTCTTGGCCCCTCGATTCTGCTATCACTTTGTCTAACCCGCGTCCCGAAAATCTGAAAAATCCCTCGATCCGAAAAACCCTGAATGGAATCTGCTTTTCTAATCCGACGGATTCCCTCTTTCCTAAAGCTCCCGGCAGCTGAGAACTTCCACGGATTCACACACGTAATCTGTTTTTTCACCCAAACTGCAGCATGTTGAACATGGTTCCTCATCTCCTCTGTCCACAATGTGCCTCCTAGGGTTGTTGTTTCTTGTAGCAGCGTGTAGCGTCCCCCCTTTCTATAAACAGCTGCGTAGGGTTCCTTTCGTTGGCCCAGTGCTCTCCGACGGACGTGAGGCTTGGCCCAGCTTCTGCCATTCAGCCGGACCTCGGGGCGGGGGCGTCGCTCCTGCTGTCATGCGTGCAGAGGTCGCTCTGCAGGGTGGACGTCCGGACATGGAGAGGCTGAAACCACACCTGTGGCCTGCCCTGCGGAGAAGCCCTCCCCCATCCGCGACCCCCCCTTCTGGGGGTCCTGTCCCCTCCCTGGGGTGACCGCACCCAGGAGCTGGTCCACAGGAGGGTCCAAAGGCTGGCCCCCTGACCCCAACTCAGGACAACCAGGAAGGGTCCTTTGGCTTCAGGACGGCACATGGGGACGGGAGGGACCGCCTCCGGGCTGCGCGTCCTCCGTGTCCTCCCTCGGCCCGACCCCGCTGCCCTCCTCTCTCCCATGGCATTGATCCCAAAGGCACTGCCTGCCCGCTGAGCCCCATCTCAGAGTTGACTTCCGCAAGAGCCCAGCCTGCGAAGCCCAGTCTGTGTTTCAACCCCCACCCCCAGGGGACGTGACCTGTCACTTCTGCCCATGCGGGAGGTCTTCAGACGCATGATGGCTTCACATTTTTATTTCCTTGGGGCCACAGGCCCCTTCTGAGAGTGATGGTCGTAAATACACACAATAAAATACACCAGACTACAAAAGACATCGATTATATTGAAATATGGTTATCAGCATGGTTTCAGACAGTAACAAGTCTGTCAGCCCATCAGCAGGATCCCTTGCTGCGGCTGACAAGCCTGAGGCCAGTAGGAGCCGGAGCCCCGTCTCAGGGCGCCCGCAGGCCGTGCTGTGATAGGGAAGCAGCGGAGGCTTCTGGTGGGACAGGGACCCACCGGAGTGTGCTGCTGGCGTTCCTAGTGGAAGGAAATGCTCCGTTCACCTACGCGTTCTGGGAAATAAACACGTCCTTTTTTGTTATGATCCAAGTGCACAGACCCTGTGAATTCTCTCTGCAAATCCCTCTTCCAGGGGGCGACCTGCCTTAGTAATCTTGGGGGTGCCCTGGCCTTGAGGGTCCCCTGGCCTTGAGGGTCCCCTGGCCTCATGGGTCTTCTTGCTGTGAATTTCCAGGTGGGCTCTCCCTCCAGCTGAGGGCAGATTTTACGCCAAGAGTAAGGTGACATGACCATCAGCCTCTCTGATCTCTGCACCTGGCAGGGCGGTGGGGGGAGTGGGCAGAGCGGGCAGACCCTTGGCTACCGCTGAGCAGCACAACGGACCCCATGCTTCCTGCTTCAAGCTGGTTTCCAGTTCCACCATAATACGGCACCAGGTGGTGTTCCAGATCATGCTCTGGGACGGTCTCTTCCTCCTGCTTCATCTGCTTTTGGCTCTGCTGCTTCCTGAAAGGCGGCCGCTTCCCACCCTGGTAGGACAGTCCTGAGTCCAGGCTCAAAGCTAACCCGCCTGCTCAGGTAAAGGCAGAGTCCGTTCAGGGCACGTGACCCTCTCCCTCCTCTGAGTGAGAGTTGTGGCTCCTCTGCTCTGAACCTGTAGGGGGGAGGCAGGCATAATTATGCTGGGGGAGGGGAGAGGGGTCTGGCGTAGGATCTCAGACCTGTGGGAAGAGACAGAACCTTGAGGGCAGGGAGAGGCGGGGAAAGGGTCTGGGCCTCTGGTTCCAGGTGACAGTGGAAACCTCTTCCCTGCCCTCCCCTCCTGCCCAGGGCCACCGAGAGTGGTCGTGAACCGGACACTCCTCCATCACCTACTAGCCAGTGACACTAGCCAATCGTTCATGTCTTTTGGCTTCCATTGTGTCGTTTCTAAAACAGGATGATAATACCAGGGTGGCAGTCTCACTGGGTTGTTGTGGGGACTAAATGAGAGCAGGTTCGCTGAGCTAGGGTGAGATGAATGCCTAGATGGTGGGGAGAAGATGCAGGGAAGCGGGGCTGCTGTGTACAGATGTCCATGTTGCTCACTGTTCAAAGGAGTCTGGCCTCCCCACCGTGCTGTCCAGGTGTCCAGCATCTATTCTACTTGCCGAGCCCTTCAACGTGGCACAGGACTGCGGAGGGCGTGCCTTTTGATAGCGCAGGAGGTGTCCCTGCCTGCCCTTGCCCACAGGCGGCATTCAGCTGGAGGGAGGCCGATGGACCTCCTACCTGCTCTCTAGTGGGCTTCCGTAGAGCCATTGGACTGTAATTATTTAATGGAGAATAAGGAAGTAAGTGCAGGAATCTTAACTTGCTCCTTTGTTATCTGCAGAATGATTTTTAAAGACAGTGATGGTTTTGTGTGTGTGTTTGTGTGTGTGTGTGTGTGTGTGTGTGTGTGTGTGTGTGTTTTCCCTTTTTAACAGCATCCTCCTGGGTAAATGCAGCAGCAGCGCTGGAGCAGAGTGTGGGCTGTGGAGAGACATGGCTGTGGCCTGGCTGTGGGGCAGAAAGGGACCCACACCTGCTCTGGGGGATGCCCACAAGCCTCAAGTCTTTCTCCTGAGCCCTTACTGCAAATAGCGTGCTGCTTTCAGACCCCCTGGTGCTGGGGGTCTGCAGGAGTCATGCGGGCACAGAAAGCAGTCAGCCCTCCCCAGTTATGGGGACACGCTAGGTGGGGGGCACCGCGAGCTCTCAGCCAGGCGATGCCTTGGAGTCTATGCTTTCTGCACCCAGAAGGGGGTCCTTTAGACTCAGACCCCTGCAGATCCCACTGCCGGCTTCGAGAGAAGCAGAGGCTGGACACGGCCTGCAGTGCAGGGCAGCTGGGCCATCTCTCGGCTCGGCCTCCAGAGCCAGGAACCCCAGAGTCAGGGACCAAGCAGGGCGTTCTCCGTCATAGGGGAAACGTTGTAGGACAACCCTGTGCCTCAGGCCCTCCTTTCCAACTATTCCTGGCTCAGGGCACCCCGTTTGAGGGCACAAGTCCCAAGGCCAAGATAGGTCAAGGTTCACTGTCGGCCCCGTCACTTCAGCAGCCTGCATTTCAGCCCCTCAGCTGGAAAGCAGGGCCTCCACTAGGCCCCCGTCCCATGGCAGGCATGGGACTGCACAGTCCGTGCATGAAACACGCAACCCCGAGCCCATACATGGCACGTGCACAGGCCTGGGGCTGGCGTGAGTCATAAGCTCCAACTGCTCCTGGATTTGGAGACCTCACAGGGACACCTGGTCACCTCTCTCTGTTGGGGAAGGGGCCACTATCTATCCTCGGGCCACGCCTGTCCCGCGGAGGACTCAGCCTCTTGCTCTGGGGCCTCTGTGGGTTGGGCTAAGCCGTCCCTGGGCCTCATGACCACCGTGTTCATTCAGTCCATGCCTGCACATCTCTGTCCCCTCGGCGCGTGTCTGTTGAGCCCCTACTGTTGCCAGGCCCTGTACTGGGCCAGGGGATATAGTACAGAAGGAGGAGTGTGGTCTGTACCCCAAGGACCCACCGTCCTCTCTTCACGTAGCCACTGAGCTGGCCTTGCTGTGGACAAGGAGGAATTCCAGTCTGTGCCAGGCCCAGTCCTGGGGCTGAGACGGCCTGCACCCCCCGGAGAGGGCACCCCTGGGGTGGGGCCTCAGCCGTCAGGATGAGGGCCCCTGAGGACGCACTCACTCCTCACCTGGATGGGCTGGAGGGCTTCCCAGAGCTGAGCCCTGATGGTCGTGGTTTTCCCATGAGGGTTGTTGCAGGCAAGGAACGGCAGACACATGGTGCTGGAGACCATTGGTGTGAGAGGGGCGGGGGTGTCAGGAGGGTGGGCAGAAGGCCAAGAGCCTGAGCAGCCTGTGCACTGGAACAGGGACTTTATCCTGCAGACTGGGAGGAGCAGAGATTGAAGGGGCGCCTGGTCACCATGTCTCCATTCGGGCTGGTCACTTTGCTGACGTGTGGAGGAGGGATCTGCAGGGGCTGCCGAGGCTCACCCAGGGGACGGGATGGCGGGTGCCACAGACCAGGGGAGGCAGGTGGACAGGAGGAGGAGGGAACGGGGTGGGTAGATGTGGTGCCGGAGGCAGGGGGGCCGGCTGGACCATGGGAGGGGCCTCTGGGCAGATGACAGATGCGTCCGGGGGCAGGGGTCTCAGGCTGCACCTGGGGAGGGGGCAGGGGTGCTGCTGGCGGACAGGCAGGTGGGACCCCTTGGGTGTCGGTGGACGGTTTGGACGATAGTACAGAAGACGGAGGAGTAACAATTTCAAGAATACAATTTTCAAGAATACAATTCAGTGAGTTTTAGTGAACGTATCAAGTTATGTCGATGTCTCTGTATTCCAGTGGGAGAACATTGCACGGGGGCTGCTGACCCCCTGCACGCACCTGTGGCCCCCTCAGAGCCTGCACCCTGAATCCTAGCCCTGCCCGCTGTCCCTCACACTCAGCTCTTCCGGGCCGCACCAGGACTTCCTGCCCAGGGCTCCTCCCTGTGCGTGCTGGGTGTCCTGCGGGGTCCCAGCCCCGCGTCTCCACGAAGCCCTGACAGCCTCCCGCTGCCGCTCTGTGAGGTGGACAGAGTGCGGCTCCGGTGCTCTCTCTGCTGAACGCAGACCCAGGCAGACCTCCACATGCAGGGCCTGATGGAGAGGGAAGCGACCTCCTTTCTCCCAGAGCAACCCTCTCCCCCAACGATCACGCTGGAGTTCTGTGAGTCCCATCGCTAAGCGGGCTCGCCAGCCTCCAGACCGACGTCACCCTTCTGCCCCGGGAAGTCGGCCTCGTCATCCCCGGATGGCTGGTCCCTTCTCCCGTCTCCCCCAGTCCCCAGCATCTTCTCCCACATGCAGCAGCCAAAACGGTGACCTCATCGTCCCACCACCCTTCCCCCTCGCCTGCTCCCCAAGATGAACCACCTGTGCTCCCTCCAGCCCACAGTCAGGCCGCCTCCCTCTCCGCTGCTCCCGCTCCTCCCAACCGTTCCCCGACCCCCCCCCCCCGCCCCACCCTGATCCCCCATTACCTGTTTCCCCGCTCTCACTGACGGGTCAGCACCCTCCCCTAACCACGCCTCAACCAGTTTCTCTCATCTTCTTGCAGCACAACGTCCCCAGACCTTGTCTACACTGAAGTCCTGTTCTGCCCCAGACCCACAGCGGCATGTCGACCAGGTGCTATGACCAGGACCGCAACCACGGAGCTTCGGCAAGAAGGGAGGTCGTGCCTTCGCCCTGCTCCGGGCCAAGCTGCCGCGGGAAGCTCCCCAGACCCCCACCCCCGCCAGCCACACTTTGTCCCTCCCTGCCTGGACTCTGGAGGGCCCCAGGACCTGCCAGAGGCAGGGATCACATGCCCCCCCCCCTCTGGCCTGGTCTCCTGCACCTGCCCCCCTCCCCCGCCAAGTCTCCCATCCGTGCTGGGCCCAGGCCGTCTCCAGTCTTACATCTGCGGCTCCAGCATGTTCTGCACGCGGATGACCACTTGTCCCAGCTCCAGCCGGCGCCAGTCCTTGTAGGTACCGAAGCGGCCTCTCGGACTCGCAGAAATTCCAGCCACAGTGGGAAATGCTGGCGTCGTCCGGCCTTCCCAGAGGCAGGAGACATCAGGCCCTGACCTCCTCCGTATGTCCAGCGGCCCCCCGGGCCTGCCGCTGTCCTCTGTCCCCTGGGCGCCCACAGACCCCCCCCCCCAAAGCTGTAGTCCTCTCTCCGCATGGCAGCCAGCGCGCTTGGAAACATGCTGCTCCGTGAGACCCGAGCCTTGCAGTGGACACCTGAGCCTTGCAGTGGACTCCTGGTTGCTTAGAACAAAACCCCACCACCTCGCCATGCCCCCGGCCCCTGCTTCTCCTCGGAATTCCCCTCCCGGGGGTCTTCAGGACCTGCATCCTGTGGGGACTCCACTCGTGTCCGCTAGGAAGCCCCCTGGGACCGCCACACCTCTCTGCTCACTTCCTAGAAAGCCCTCGTGTGCATGTTTATGCCCCACAGGGACGCGGCCTCTTGAGAACAAGCTCTGAGTTCACATCCTGCTTTTTAATCCCCCAGCAACTAGAACTGAGCCTGGCACACAGATGTTTGCCGACCGACTCCCGAAAAGAAAGAAGAAAGAGCAGGTGTATCGGAGAAGGGCTGGGGTTCGTGAGGGCCGGGGGCACTTCCCAGCACAGGCAGAACCGGCCGTGGCCTCTAAGTTAAGAAGAAAGTTCTCGATGTAGTCCTCCCCATGCGCCCACCTCCTGACTGCAGATCTGACCGCTGGGTCCTGGTCCTGTGTATGTCGCTCCGCTGCTGTCTGCCGTCCCTCCTCGGGCCAGAAACACTGGCCTCCCCTCCCCCGCGCCACGCCTCCCTCTGTCCCCACGTGTCCCCCCGCCCCGCCCCCCCGTGTGTCTCTCATCAGACCCTTAGCTTGCACGCTAACTTCCTTCCCTTCAGGGAGACGTAAAATCTGCTGTAAATAAAACATTTTATTGTTCAGCTTGGACGTTCAATTTCATCGGTCGATAGCATGTGTTTCATTATGCCCGACACCAATGTGGACTTAAAAGTGAAATTCTGGATCACGACCTGGCTTGCCAGAGTGCTGGAAACTCGGCTGCAGTCCTGGAGGGTCGCTCTGGGTCTCACCTTCCAAGGCGGGGCTGGCACCCACAGGTTTCCCTCACTCTGTGCCCATCAAACGGGGGCGTCCGAGGCTCTAATCTTCCTCCAGCGGCTTCTGCCTGCGTCCAACGCCCCGCAGGCCGGAAAACCAAGTCCCGCAGAGGAAGCACCACTCTGCCCCGACTATGTGCCCTGGGTGGGGTCCGCAGGCTGGGGAGCTGCCCTGCCCACTGGCCGCCTGCTCTTCCCTCCCCTCCCTGCTCCTGCCTGTACTCTGGACCAAGGCTCCGCTCCCTAAAGGTGAAAATCTGCGTGGGAATCACCTGGGACCTTGTTAAAATGCAAATTTAATTCAGTAGTTCTGGGGTGGGGCTTCGTCCTTTTTTTTCCTCCTCCAAAGATTTTATTTATTTCGACAGAGAGAGCACGCATGAGCAGAGGGGAGGGACAGAGGGAGAGAGACACGCAGACTGGGTCCCAGGGCCCTGCGGTCATGACTGGAGCTGGAGGCAGACTGAGCCCCCTCCAGGCACCCCTCTCCGTGGGGCTTTGTTCTAATAGGGCCTCCGGTGATGCTGATTGGCTGGCTCCTAGAACTGCCCCTTCCAGTAGGGGAACCACCAGCTCCTTGTGGGCCGTGAAACTAAAATCAGTTACAATGAAATGAAATAAAAGAATTTGGTCCTGAGTCACACCAGCCACGTTTCAAGGGCTCCACACCACGTGCGGCCAGGGTCCGGCGCCCCTGCGGACGCGGACACAGAGCATCTCCATCACGGGGAAGGTGCTGGAAGTCTGAGCCCCAGCGCCTGGTGTTACGGCCCCCTGCTCGCAGCACGGGTCTCGGGTCTCGGGCAGCTAGTGCAGAAGCAGGGGTGCGCTCTGCCGGGAGCACAGGTCCTTGCCCCCGAGGCCTGGCCCCCGCTGGAGGAGCCGCTCAGTTAGGACGGTTCGAACAGAGGGGCGACGAGGGGTGGGGGGTGTGTGCAGGGTCGAGGGTGACCCGGCCCCCAGACCCTTTCTTTCACACATTTCACTGGCCGGCGGGTCTGGAGACTGGACAGCTGACAGCCCCTTTGTCTGCCGCCTCCCTTCTCTGAGGCGCGAGGAGGGAAGTTTCCAGGGAACAGATTCTGCACACATTGGAGCAATAAGGGGGTGAGACCCGGCTCCCACCCCTCCGAGGTTCCTGGCAGCACAAGTGCTCCAGCAGGGGAGGAAGGAGGGTGGAGAGCTTTTCCAAGAATGCCTCCATATGCACCCAGAGCTGCCCTTTTTCAGGCCATTCCGTGAACCAGGTCCTGGGGCAGTTTCCCAAAGTGCAGTTGGGGGACACATGGCCCGCTGCCTTCATGGGGGAGAGGCCCAGAGCCCGGAGCCCAGGATGCGATTGCCTCACCACCTCAAAGCTCAGGGCCCCACAGGCTGGATGGGGGTTGGGGGGCCCTCAGAGTCTGGCGGGGGCACAGTGCCTCCAGCAGAGCAGTGAGAGCCTGACGGGGCCTGAGAACACACAGCTCCTTCCTTGGACGAGGGCCCTGCTGACGCCGCAGCGACGGTTCCTTGTGTGTCAGTCCACAGCGAGGCCCAGACGGGAGGGCTGGCGGGTACGCAGCTGGCGATGTGAGCAGAGTGGGAGCTGGCCGGAGCGGCTGGATTCAGACCCGCCTCTGGCCTCATTGCCAGTGACTCTGAGCAAGTCTCTCCGCTCTGGGCCTTAGAGGACTCCAGTGACTCTGAGCAAGTCTCTCCCCTCTGGGCCTTGGAGGACTCCAGTGACTCTGAGCAAGTCTCTCCGCTCTGGGCCTTGGAGGACTCCTCCGTCCAAGGAGGGTGATAAACTGACTTCCAGGGTTGTTCGTCAGCTGGTGCCCAGGGAGCACCAGTGCCCCCGTCCAGACTCGCAGGGAGCTGACCGTGTGAGAGGGAGACAGACAGTGATGGGAGATGCATGAAAACGCATGACATGTCCACGGTGACCGAGGGAACGAGGCTCACTTCAGAGTGTGAGAGCCACACAGGGGCCGACTTCCCTGAGGACGCGGGGACCCAGCTGAGAGGCTGAGCAGGCGTACGCAGGAGGAGGGAAGACCAGGGAGGCTGTGAGAATGAGGCTGCAGAATGACGTGTGCAAGGGCCCTGGGGCAGCAGAGTACTTGTGTCCATCTGCATGATGGGGGCAGGGCTGGCGAGGCCGAATGGCCCAAGACAGGGGCCCAGGGACGGAGGGAGAGGAGGGCAGACGCTGCAGGCTGCATGACGCCTCTGCCTCCAGGCTCGTGTCCATGGACATGGGACGGTGACTATGGAAAGTCCCGCCCGTGTTCCTGGGCGGGTCAGCTGTGCTGTCACGTCTGGGGCGGTGCCCAGAAAAAAAGAAGATGGCCTCAAACCCTCCACTTGGAATCCCTCCCGCCGAGCCCATCTACGGAGAATGGAGTGTGGACCAGACCTGGCGCCCAGGGGTGACCAGGGATGCTGATGGGGGACGAATCCAGCCTGACCAGAAATGCCCCTTCTCCACAGATGTCCATGAACGTCAGGTCCTTTCTCCTAAGCACACAGTTAGCCTTGGGCAACCATCGTGGCTTGCTGCCCACTCTTCCTGACAGGGGTGTGCTGCAGGCCGGACCAGGCCCGTGAGCAGGGTCTGGATGCCCCGGCTGCTCCCAGGGTGCCCTGACCTCACCCACCCTGGCCCAACCCGGGAAGGGAGCCCTCGACTATAGTCCAAGGGGTAGGCCTGTCGTGGTCCCTCCCCCAGGGTGGTGACGGGCCTCCCCGGCATGGCCTGGACTGGCAGTGGCCGGAGGACATCGCACCTCAGTGCTGGACGGCTGTGGTCACAGGAATGACCTCGGCCCACGGTCTTGTCCTTCATCTCTAACCCAACCGTGCTGCCGACGAGCCCCTGCCAGCAGGGGACCCAGAGACCAGGATTCCCCTGCATCTGGGCCTGGGCTCGGGGGGCGCGCATGGAGAATGGCCGGGCTGCGGTGAGCGCCCTCCTGGTGCTCAGGGGTCCGTGTGGGCCTCACCAGTGAGGCGCCGGGGCTGGCCGTGACAGGGAGAGCAGAGTTCTGATCCAGGCCGTCCTGTTCCTGTCCTGGGACCTTGAGCAACGTCACTCGCCGTTCATAGCCACAGGCTCCTGGTCTGTAAGACGAGCAGTCGCCCTGCCTGCCTCACTGGTCGTTGCGGGGACTCGAGGAGGGAACGCCCGAGAGGGGCTCCATGAGACACACACTCAGCCCTCCGCCTGGGAGCGGGGATGGCGGCGTCCCCACCCCTTCTCGGGATGCCAGGTCCTGTCCAGGCCGTCCGCCAACAGTACCTGCACGCGCTGGACCCAGAGAGCAAGGGGAAGGCTCGCTCGGACCTCGTCAGCCCGGACACACCGCAGAGCGACCCCTTCAGTGCCCATGCTGCCCTGACGGAGAAGGGGCCGAGCTCAGACCCCTCTCAAAGGGCCCCCAGCTCCCAGAGTCTTCATGCCCTCCCCCCAAATACCCCCTGCCATCCTCTGCTCCTCTTCTGGGAAGCTGAGAACCACACCCTTGTTCATCCCCAGGCACTTGGCTGTTGGGGCTCCAAAGCCAAAAAAAAAAACCCCTCTTTGTTCTCAGGGCTCTGCTGTGTCATCTCTTCCATCAAGTCACTCGGGACAGATCCGTTCCCTGGTGGGAAGGAGGGAGGGTCAGGGCGCAGAAGCAAATGTCCGGGATGGGGAAACCGTTGAGACGTCACGTGTTTTCTCCACACACTGTGTTGTCAGCTTGCGCAGGGTTCAGCCTGGGGCTGGTGCCTGGTCCAGGGAAGAGGGCTGCTCCCCGGTGGTACCCTGAAGACAGCTGCAGAACCCGCCGGGCCAAAAACAGGAGCATCAAGAATCCCCACAGTCCGTGTGTCAGGGAGCATGTTCTTGGTTTCACCAGTGGGTCCTGCCAACCACTGCCCCCAGGTGCACCCAGAACCCCGGCCCTCCGCCAAGGGCTGATGCTGGCGCTGAGCGTGCTTCCTGCCTGCCAGCCTAATCAAGCTGCTTCTGATCCCACGACGCACTTGCCCCCCCCTCCCCCGCAGGAAGGAGACCAGCTTCCCATGTCCTCCTGGCGCCAGTTTCCATGGCGACCTCCTGCTCCCCTTTGCATTCCAGCCGTGCTCTTCTCCCTACTGGGCCTTGAACAGGCCATGCCTGCAACCACCCCAGGGCCTTTGCACTCTCTATTCCTTCTCTTCACACAGCCTGGATATCCATATCCGCAAGGCCGGCCCCTCCGCCTCCTCCCCGTCTCCGATCATCTTTGCCGTACCAGCAGTGAGGTCGTCCCTGGTCCTCCCGCTCTGGACGCGAGCCCAGCCCTCCCCACTGTCCTGTCCCTTCCCTGGGTCGTATTTCTCTCAGGAACTTAGAACTGCATGTCCTAATTCTTCTCTTTCCCACTGCACATGAGCAAGAACGTTGGGTGGGTCACAGCTTTGCAAAGGAAGGATAGCATGAAAAGGCCCTCACAGGGCTCCTGCCTTCTGCCCGTTGTGTGCCCAAAGCAGTAAAGCCCCGAGACTGTAAGTGATTTGCCCAAGGCCACACAGCTAGGAAGAGGAGGGGAGTCTGTCCTGGCTAACTGGTAGTGAACTTGTTCCCTGGGCGCATCCTGCTGCTCGAACCTTCCCACCAAGCCTTCCTCACCCGCAGGCTGCCCCTACATTTCCCTCTTTTCTGGCAGGGGCTTCCTCTGGGAGGACCCCGGCCCCAGGCACCCTCACTAGGAGTGAGGACCCCCTACCTGCTTGGCTGCCTCTGTCTCATGGGGGCGCTGGGCAAGGTTAGCCTGCACTTGGTCTCTGTGTGTGAGTGGAGTCCCCTGCACCCCAGGGTGGGGGCAGCCCCTCCCGTCTGTGCGCTCCAGCCTCTGGGAAGGGAGTGGACGTGTGACCGCTCTCAGCCCTCCCGCCTGCCCCCCAAATGCCCATTTCTGCCTGAGAGCTTGGGGAGGGAGGAGGGGCTTGCTGGCAGAGCTGGCCCAGGACATAAAGACTAAAGGACAGAGTCATGATGGGCGCCGAGCCCTCTGGATTATCTTTCTTTAGGGGCAGGATCTGTAGGTGGTAAATCTTTGAAGCCCCCCAGAGACCGCCCCTGCACCTCTTGACAGAGGGAATTTCAAGTTCATTTCTGGTATTGTGAGCAAGCTGGGGACGCGTCCTTCCTGGATGGCCCCCTCCTTGCTGCACAGCCCCCTCCCCGTGGGGGGCTCAGGCCCAAGTCAAGTGCTGCACCCCCGAGCCCGAGGCCGGCAGGTGCCGCAGAGGCTCACCCTCCCACCCCAGAGCTACCCGAGCACCCGCTGGGAGCACTGATGGCAGAGCGGAGATCGGAGAGGGGACCCGCTGGGCTTCCCAGCTTGGATTTCACATAATGAGCCTTTGGAATCCGCGAAGTGATTACAAGCCCACTGGGGAGGGACCACCTACAGGCTCTGGAAGCTTTCGCTGCTCTACCTCACCAGGAAGCTGCACTTAAAAAAAAAAAAACAACAACCCAGTTTGCAGTGGAGGCTTGGGACTCCTCGGGGGTCGGGGGGCACTGAAGGCAGCCCTGGGGTGAGAGGCTCAGGGACAAGAGAGCCCCAGAATGGCCCTAGCACAGCCACACGCTCCCCCAGCCCTGAAGCCTGTACTGGCTGATTCAGGACCTGCTTTAAAATCAGAGGCTGAAGAGACTGGGTTTCATAGGCAAGCTGTCTCTCACAGAAGGGGCCACGGGGGCAGAGGGAGGGGGGATGGGCTACTTGGTGTCGCTCAAGCTGGGCGGCCAAGAGTTCAGCCAGGCCTTGGTCTCAGGCTCCTGTGCTGCTGCTGTCTCTTAGCCCACCCTGCCATTCCTGCTCAGATTAGAGCTGAGCGGGAACAAACCAGCCTAGAATCCCACCACTTGTTCCTTGTCTGAAGACCCATTGGAAGCCCTGCCCCTGGATGGGTGCTGGGATCCAGCTGGGGAGACCAGTAAGCCCCAAATGCCTCTCACGGTCTGGGACTTTATCACCTCCTCTCTCACTCCCTCTCACACCACTGTGTTCCTTATTTTCCTGTGTCTCAGAGAGGTTAAGTCACTTGCCTGTGGTAACACAGCCAGGGAGCTGTGGGGCTCTGACTTGTACCGAGGCCAGTCTGGTCCCCAAACCCTGGCTCTTCCGGCGTGCTGGGCTCAGCTGAGGCAGGAGCAGCCATACAAACTTAGGGACAACTTTGGGAAGAGAGAGTATTGCGTCTTTAAGGCCAAAGGTTCTTAGTCACAGAAGTGTGGCTCCAAGGCCTCGAGGCCATCCCTCACGCTGAAACACCTGCTCGCTTCTGCTTGGGCTACAAACACGAGCTTCTCTGGGCAGAAAGGCCCAGCTCATAAAACAGAAAGCTCCTTGAGATGGGGCTCTGGGTAAGGTCCGAGGGCATGTCCCCCGGTTCGTCAGGGGAGGCACAGGGGTCGGGGTGGCTGGCGATGAGATGCGGAGCCCAGGCATGTAGAGGGCACCAGCCAGTGGGAGGCTCAAGGGAGTGGGCAGGGATGGGCTTGGAAGCCTGCCAGGGTCCAGCGGAGCCCTGGGCCAGGGCCAGAAGCCAGTCCTGCTCGAGAAAGCATTACACAACCACCTTATTAACGGCATCCGTCGATAGGGTCAAACTCATTCATTCCAGCTCTGCGAAGCTCTGGTGGGAGGGGTGGGAGAGGGCAGGCCCCTGAGTTCCCGGCCCCTGTGTCCATGTTGGCTTAATTAGCTCCGTGGTTCCTGCCTCTCTCGGGGACAGCCTCGCATGCCAGGTCCGCGGCAGCTGTCCACTGCCCTTCGTGGAACCCAAAAGAGGAGGACATCCTGGGTGGTGGGCCTGGCGTAGGCCGGTGTGGACTGCTGGCCCGCGGATGCCAGGGACAGGAGTCTGGGGTGCGAGCAGGGACACCGATACAAAGAGCAGCGCTGGGGGCACCTGGGGGCCTCCGTGTGTTAAAGTCTCTGCCTTTGGCTCAGGTCATGATCTCAGGGTCCTGGGATCGAGCCTCACATCAGAATTCTGACCTCACAGCAATGAGATAATACAACCGTGTTGTCTTAAGCCACTGGGTTTGTTCCAGTCAATACTGAAAACCAATCCGAGGGGCGCCTGGGTGGCTCAGTGGGTTAAATCCTCTGCCTTCAGTTCGGGTCATGATCCCGGGGTCCTGGGATCGAGCCCCGCATCAGGCTCTCTGCTCAGCGGGGAGCCTGCTTCCTCCTCTCTCTGCCTCTCTGCCTACTTGTGATCTCTGTCTGTCATATAAATAAATAAAATCTTTTATAAAAAAAAAGAAAAGAAAGAAAGAAAAAGACCAGTGCTGGGGGTTCCGTGGCAGGCTTGGATCAAAGCACCGGGAGTGTCTGTCCGTGGGATAAGTAGGCCAGTGGGTCTGTGAATGTGAAGCCCATTAAGGTCACCGTTCAAGACAGAGCGTGAAGAGCGCAAGGATGTTGTCGGCCGAGCATGGGGCAGACCTGAGGCACCTGCGGCCTGGGATGTGGCAAGAGGGTGGGACTGGAGGCCTCCAGGAGAAGTCACAGGGCTCCAGAGCTCCAGCCTGGGTCACGAGAGGACACTGGTTGGCAGCATGAGAATGTCTTAGAAATGCAGATCACTAGGCCCCTTCCCAGGCTGGCAGAAGGAGAAACGCCAGGGCTGAGAGGCTGCCATCTGTAGCCACGCACACACCAGCAGTGACCGTGGCGTGTGAGAAAGTCTGAGAGCTGCCGGGCTAGCCACGTGTGGTCCAGAAGCCAGATCCCTCCCCACCCCGGAAATGCCGGGTCCCAGGCCCACAGACCAGACCGCAGGTTAACGAGACCTTGGGGGACCGCGTGTGCCGTTGGGTTTGACAAGGCCCACCCCGGAGTTTCAGCCCTGCGGCTCTCCCGCCGGTGTGAACAGGCGTGCGGGACGGACAGAATCAGATGGTGAGGGGGATGCGGCCCGTACCGTTCCTGACAGAGGCGAGAGCCGTCCTCCCATCAGCATGGGCCCCGTCTACTCCCAGAAAACGTCACACACACACACACACGCACACACACGGAATAATGGCTCTGAACCTGCAAAGGCGCACATTGCCGACATCGTCCAGAAGGCAGAGTGCCAAGGCCACAAGACAAACGGCCGGGCAGGCGCCATTCACATTCCGCGGGAGACAGCTGGGCCCCGCGAGCAGGCAGGCTCCGCGAGGCGGGCGTGATTTAAGGAGAAGCAGTGCAGGCCGCTGCCGGCAAGGGCACGCGGGTGGTCCTGAGGGGACAAAGCTGCAGAGGGGGAGGCCGCACCTGTGACCGGGCGTTGCAGCTGCCCACGGCGACCCGGGCGCTCGTCCCACCCGGGGGAGCCGGCAGAGCTGCTGCTGAATCACAGCAGACGGGCCGCCTCGCACGGCTCTGAATGGCTTTCGGCAGCGACGCCAGCGGGCTGCCCTCTCTTCCCCACGTCTGTGCTGGCTTCTCCGTGCCTGGCATTCTACCGGACCAGCCCGCCCGTCCCCTCTAACGAGAGCTGCTCCTTCGTATTTACGAGGAGGGTTGGTGTGTGCCGGGATCGGCGCTCCGTACACGCAGGCACTTTCTCACTGGGTCCTCTCCACCGTCCCAGGAGGCAGGCGGCACCGCGCTCCAACCGCCTTACTGACTGCGAAGAGATTTCCTATTCTACAGAAGGGAAAATCAAGACTGGAGGAAGTCAGGTGGCGTTCCAAGGGTAAGGGTGGTGGGGAGAAGAGTTGGGCGTCCCAGCCCCCGTCCCCAGCCCCGCTCCTGCCCTCGGTCCCGGAGTGCAGCTCTCGGGGACCGTTCAGCTCAGGGACAGCCTGTCATGCAGGAACCCCCAGCCACTCCGGAAGAACTATCGGACTCTGCAGGTGAGCAAGATGCCCAGGATTGGCTGTCAGTCCCCTTGCACGGGGTCCACCGCTGACCTCACGCAGGGACCCCTCCACAGGCCCCTCCCGTCCTCTGCGGGGGCCACCGCTCTAGAGAGGCACAAGGGAGGAGGGAGAAAGGCAGAGCAGGGCACACCTCTGTTGTGACTGCAGTCAGGGCAACCAGTCTGGCCCGACAAGGGTGACTCCCCGCCCCGCCCCCAGGCAAAACCCTGTCTGCGTTTTCTCTGCAGACTCTGGAGAATGGGGGTCCTACAGACGCCCAAGGACAGGAGTGGCAAGAGGGTACTTCTGCGTCTCTCTCTCCCTGGCCTCGGCAGCCCCTCCCGGGTGAGGGTGCTCGCAGCTCCCCCTCCCTTGTAGCTGTGTGCTTGGGACCTTTGCAAGCTCTCAGGTCACTCCAAGCAGGACACAAGCCTTGCATTCGGTCACCAGAAGCTGATCCTGCCGTCCAGCGCTGCGAGGTCCAATGGGGGTTCCTCCCTGTGCCCCTGCGCCCTCTGCTTCTCACACCATGCTGGGGGCTTCATGGGCCTCTGATGACCGCACCTACATCCCTCGTCACGGAGCCACAGCCTGGGACCCGAGGCTCATACAGTTGAGGCCTGGCTCCACAATTTATGAGCCACGTGGTCCTAGGTGCGTCTCTTGGCCACTCTGTGGCTCAGTTTCCCCGTTTGCAGAGTGGGAATGACAGCCGTCCGAGCACACAAGGTCACAGCGAGCAGTGAGTAAAACACACGTTCAGTACTCGGGGCCAGCGTCCAGCAGACACTGGCTGTTATCAAACACGTCACAAAGACTCCAAGATGCTTCCTTTGTGAGACACAGCCCTGACCCAGGAACGTTACAGTGGCGTTCCTCAGTCGGCTCGGAAAGGGTTCCACAGACAACAATGTTTGGGAAACAGCATCCTTTCCCCGCGGGATGGCTCACAGCGTTGTGCCACCTTCCGAAGCAGCCTCCAGGCCAGTTGCTGCACTCGGCACTTTCCGGGCTTGGGCTTGGAGCCCCCCAGTCTGGAGCGTACGGACGCGGTCTGGGGGATGCCCGTTGGTCTGGCTCTCTCATGCACAGATGGGGAAACCGAGGCCCAGGGAGAGGAGGAGGCTTCCTGGAGTTACTGGCTGGTTAAGTGGCGGAGCCTCCCCCACGACACCACACCCGTGGCACCGACACCAGGTTCAGGAGGAACCACGGGAGCGCCCCTTCCCCACGGGGTCATCAGCCCCCGGCAGATCCTGGGCCAGGAGTGGAACCAAACCCAGCTCCATGGTTCCTTGCTGTGTTTTCTTGGCACCTGAAGACTGTGACTCGGGGGCAGGAGGTGAGCAAGGAAGGTCTGAAAGACCCAGGGCCAGAGGCCGTCCCCAAATAGGCAGACGTTACCTCCTAAGGCCCTGCGAGCCGACCCTGGCTTCTCCCTGGTGGGCTGGTCACAGACCGTCTCCCACCCGCCCCTGCCGCTGGTCAAGCAGTGGGGGGAGGGGGGAGGCCAGAGCTGCGGCCCCGGGGCCACCTGGGTCCCACCTGCCCTCAGGCAGAGCCTTGTGGGACAGAGGAGGGCCGACCTCGTTCATGGTGACTCCGACACCGAGGCACCCCCACGGGGACGCGTGGGCCAGAGTTCAGACCGCACTGATGGCGTCCGCCGGGAAGTTCTGTCATCGCGGCAGTCAGTGTGACGGGCGCTTTGTTCTGAGAGCAGTTAGTGCTTCGCGGGCGGAGATGAATTTCTCCGGGGCTCATGAAGCAAGTCATCAAATTGTAAACCTCAGCGTGATGTCAGCGGTCACTCGTGGCTGTTCTCAGGGACCCAGTGACTCTCAGCCTTTCCCCTGGGAGACACACGTGACACATGATGCTGGTCTGCATGCTGGGTCCACCCGTGGTGGGGACAGGATCTGTCAGCGAACGCCGCGGAGACGGGCGGCATCGCGAGCTGGTGCTGACGGGGAAGGTGCTCCCTTGCACAGAGTGCTAGCAGGGTGTGCTAGCGCAGCCCAGCAGGGCCCGACCTGGCAGCGTCCGGGGAACGGGACACGGCACTTCTGTTGTCCTGCCTGCAGGCCTGCAGTTCCGGCGTTCAGTATGTGCCCCAGAGGTGTTGGGCTCGCACGCAGGACACCTCTCGGGGATGGTCACCACCAGATGTCGGCCACGCACGACTGGAGACGCAGCTGAGCAGAGGAAAGCCGTAGAGAGCGACGGGTCAGAGCGGTGAGGAGTGAACAAAGCTACATGCGCCACTGTGGGGAGATCTCAAAATCGCTGTATGACACAAAGTCACAACCGTCTTTCTGTCAATTTTCAAATAGAGAAACCAGTACCACCCATTTACCACAGAAGCACATACGTTTGTAATGGAAGAGCGCATAGAGCAGAGGGAAAGAGTTAGCTTCCCTCTGCACGGCTGCCCCCGAGAAGGGGCACTTGGGGGTGTAGATGGGTCTATAAGGTCGAAGGGCGGAGGGAACCCACGTTCTCTGGAAGCCTGCTGTGGCAGCTGCCTCCCTCTCGGCCTCAGCTTCTCCTGAACCCTGACCACCTGCTCTGCCTTGGGCACCTGCCACGGCCACCGACCTCTGCAGGCTGACATGGCCTCCCGAGACGGACCAGACGCGTGCCCAGAATCGTGGGGTCTCCCATTCTTTCCGGACTCGGTGGAAACACTCTGCCTGGGGTCTGGGGTCTGGCTTCCTCAGCGGCCAGCTGTAACTCAGCGTTTCTCAGAGGGGCTGGTTTTGCCCCCGGGAGACGTCCGACAACGTGGAAGACATGGTTGGTTGTACACGTGCTGTACATGGGTGTCACTGGCGTCAAGAGGCTGGAGACCGGGGAACTTGCTCCACAGGCTGGGGCGCCCGGGACAGCACCCTACAATACAGTCTGGCCCGGTGTCAGGAGGCTCCAAGCGGAGAAAACCAGGCGCAGCTCTGTGACCTTAGGCACATTACTTCACCTCTCTGAGCTCTGGCTCCCTCCTCCATGAACTGAGCACAGCCATCGCATGGACTTGGTCTGGTGATTATGGGGATTGAATGTGCCCGTTTCAGCCAGCGAATGGCTCTGGAGAGTGTTGTGTGTCATGGTCATAGCAGCATCTCTGAGGAAGAGTAACACTGAACGCCCAGAGTTTAGGGAAGCCGTTCTCAGGCTCCAACGCTCGAATCCTCGCCGGTCCCAAGTGCCTCATGGTACGGGTCACCGTGGACGGCGACGCGCTGCTGTTGGGAAGGTCCCACACTCGGACCCCTGGGCCCGGGGTGCCTGGACTCACAGTCAGGGTCGGCAGGTGGCCGCCCCACGCAGCTGTGGCTCTCCGCCCCCTGGGGGTGGGGGTGGGTGCACAGCAAGGAAGCCTGGGTGCGAAGGGAAGAGCCTTGGAGGGGTGGGGGAGGGGGTGGCATGTCTGGCAACTGCCCCCCCCCCCCCGGGCCAGAGCAGCGTGCCGCCCCACGCCGGGAGTAGTGGTTATTTAAAGGTCGTGACCTTGGAGTCCTGGGATGAAGCCCGGCTTGGGGCTCCGGGCTGGGTGCTCCGTGCGGAGTCTGCCTGGGTTTCTCCCTCTGCACCCCCAGTCGTGCCGAATGAATGAAGGACTCGGCAGGGTTGGGCCCTGCTGAAGCATCCCGCACACTCACATTTTCCTCGTCACGTGCGTATGAAAGGGCGTCCACGTGCATCTGACAACTCGTCACAAGGACACGGTGGACGTTCCACGTGACAGGAGGGCCTGGAGCCACGGTTGGTCGGCAGTGTTTCCTCCTTTTTTTTTTTTTTTTTTTAAGATTTTGTTCATTTATTTAACACAGAGAGAGATCACAAGGAGGCAGAGAAGCAGGCAGAGGAGCGGGGGGGGGGGGGACCAGGCTCCCCGCTGAGCAAAGAGCCCGATGCGGGGCTCCATCCCAGGACCCTGAGATCATGACCTGAGCCGAAGGCAGAGGCTTAACCCACTGAGCCACCCAGGCGCCCGGCAGTGTTTCTTCCTTTTGCATCCGGGCGGGAGGTAATGATGCGTCTTGCAACCGTCACGTCACCGATGGGACAAATGTGAGCAATGGTCCCACGCCATCCACGGAGGTACGTGACCTGCTGGGTTCTTGGTACGTGACTTGGTACGTGACTCTGTGGTTCTTGGTCAATATTCTCAGCAGCTCTGGAAGTGCATGCGCACGGTTCGTGTTTTGTTAACGCGCAAACCGGCTGAGACTCCGAAGGGATCTGCCTGAGGACCCCAGCTGGTGCGCGGAGCCGGGCCCAGCCCCCGCTCATTCTCTGTGGACCCAAAGCCGTGGGATGCAGCCTCTGTGTCCTGGTTCGGTGGCAGCCTACACCCTCTTCCCCAGGTTAGCAAAGGCACGACGTGGCTGAGCCCGGGGGCCGCCACCCTCCCTGTGTCTTGGAGTCCCCCGCCTGGTCCCCCGGCCCCGGGGTGAGCACGGCTGGATCTGTGAGCAGCAAGGAGCGCTGGAGCTGAGCGCCTGCGGGTCTCCCCTTCCCTGAGCAGGCAGAAGGCATGGGCTGCCGCAGCTGTGGGGGCTCAAGACAACGGCGTGTCCGTGAGCTTTGGGCAAGACCCATGCGTTCTGGAGGGGAGCCTCGTCTGTGGAATGTTCCGTGTATCCCTTTTGTAGTGAAGTTCTCTGTCTGCAGATTCCAGCAAATTGTGGAGCAAAACAGTCGTCACGTTCGCAGCAGCGTCTTCGCTCTGCAAGGACGGAAACAAAGCCCAGCCGGAGCCCGGCCGAGGCGGCAGCAAGACGGAGATCCACACAGGGCGTTCCCAGGGCTCCCTGCCCTGCGGGCTGGCGGCTGGCTGCAGGGGTGACACCTCCTTCTCCCAGCTTTAAAATGCCCTCCTCCCCCACCCTCCTCCTTGGTGGCCGCCGCCCTGCAGGGTCTGGTTTTCATTCTGGTCCTCCTTCAGGGCCTCTGGTGAGCTCCGGCACCCCAGTTTCTCTGAACAAGGATAACCACTTCCACCTGCTCGTATGACTCGCTCCTGGGACAAGGGGGACCTCTTGACCGGGCTGGGCTGCCTTGCATGTGTTGAATGGCTGCTTGAAATATGGGCCTCCTCCCCGTCCCCGCCTTCCCCCCTGCCTCCCTTACCCCCAGCCTCCAAGGCTGGGGGTTGTCTCAGAGCCGGGGTGGGGGGGGAGGGTGGTGTGGTGGTGCTCAGAGCTGGGGGGAGGGTGCTCAGGGGGTGGGGGGGCGGGGGTGTGCCTTGGGGGCGGGGGCGGGGTGTGTCTTGCTTTGCCCAAGCGTTGCTTCCCACTCACTCCGATGGCGATGAAAAGGCTGGGGTCTGGGCCTGTCTGTTACCTCCTGCCCTGTTTCCCCAGCCAGGCCATGGAGGGGAGCAACTCCAACCCTCCGTGCACAGAGGCCCAGGGAGGGCAAGGGGTGTTCTCGGAGTCTTGCAGTGACTGATGGCAGCTGGGGTGCCCCCACGTCCGGAAAGCCCAGGGCGGGGAATCAGGAGATGAGGGGCTGTGTATGGGCTCCAACGGCCGGGATTAAAACCCAGTGTTGCCCCCGGCTCACTGTCTTCTGCTTCCTTACCCACGGAAACGGGCATCGTTACAACCGCGTCAGGGGCTATGGGCGCCCGACACGATGACTACGTGAAGCTCGCGCTGTCAGTGGGGACAATGTCAGGCCCCCACAAATGCAGAATGCGACTCCTTCTGTCTGAGGGACCTTAAGATTGTCCCATCATTTAAACATCTTAAGTAGAGGCTCCCTGGTCAAAGGCAGATGTTCGAGTCAAACCAACCTGAGTATCCTGTGTAAATTACACTCAAGAAAGCTGCTTTCCTAAAGACGCCCTGAGATGGGCCAGGTTGGAGATTCCTGCTGACAGACGGGCCTCACGCTGTGAGGGAAGCTGGGGCCGCAGCACGCTGTGCGGAGGGCAGTTTGGACGAGTCATGAAACTTAGTGATGCAGCTGCCCCTGGGTCGGGCCATCGCCCCAGCAGTGGCTGGCGGTGCACTGGGGCCTCCAAGCGTGGTAGCCACCCTGGGCCGGGAGGGCGGGTCCTACGCTACAAAACCTGCCGTGTGCCCCCGAGGGTGGGGTGTGGGTGAGGCGACCTCATAACCACTTCTGTACCCCGAAGCCTGCGGGGGCCGGGGGGTGGCAGCCAGTGTGGTCCAGGCTCAGGCTCCGGATCCGGCAGACCCCCATGTCCATCCCAGCTGTGCCACCGACTAGCTGCGTGGACACGAGTCATGTTGCTTCTTTGAGCTGCCGTTCTCTGGAGTTCACTGCAGAGGAGGCCTCCCGCCCTGAAGCACCGGTGAGAGGGGCCATGAGGTCCCGGGAGGCACCCGGCTCCTTGTCTGGTGCCCGGCTAGAGAGCACGGCCTGTGAGCAGCCAAGCTTTCCTCTTCTCGCATTTCTCTGTGACTCGCTCTCCCTGCCCGTGTCCCTTCAGCCCTCCCCGCTTGTCGTCGTGGGTGCCGCACGCTGGCTGTCACGCCCCGCGCTGGTAAGAGCAAACCTCAGACACAGGACCGGAGGCCTTGCTCACATCTCCACCGGAAGCTCCTGCCTGCCCGGCCCCCAGCCCCGCCTCCCTCCCTCCCTGCCTCCCGGGGCCTGCGGGGCTGCCTTGATTCTTGCCTTTGGCTCCTGGATTTCCCCCACTTCCCTCCACGGCCCCCCGCCAACCCCCTCAGTATGGCTTGGGTTTAACTCACAGCCCTGGTGTTGGCTTCTTTTCCCTGCTGGGGATGCCCCCACCACCCGCCCTCCCCTGTCGCCTCCGGAGAGCAGGGGGTAAATCACTCGCTACCTCCTCTAGGAGTATCAACGGCAATGAGCTTCTAACAAACAAAACGAAAAAAGCCCCAAACAAACCCCAACCAAAAACTCTGTTTCAAGAGAATTACAGATGCGCAGAAGGTTGGGAAAAACAACACAGGGAGACTGTGTCCCCGCCACCCAGCTTCTTCCTAGGGGCTGCGTGGCACCATGGCAGGACTCTTCCAGTGTGTGACCCTCAGGGCGAGGACCTGGTAAGAAAGGGATGTTTAGAGGGTCACACTTGTCCTTGCAAATCTGCTCAATCTGCCCGAAAGGCCTGGTCTTCTCTTCTCCGGTCACGGTCCGTAAAGTGCCCTTCACCAGCCGCGACCCAGGTGAGCTCCAGTCAAGGTGGACTTTACCAGGAAGATCCTGGCTGTGCCCGCGTCCACAGGAAGGCTGGACAGAAGAGCCAGGACGAGGACCGGGGCGCCCAGACCCCCGGCCGGCCCCTCAGGAGTTTCCCACGGTAAGGACGGGATGCTCGTGCCTTCTTTTCCTGTCTCTCCCCTCGTCTTGCAAGCGTTAGCCTGTTGCCCCGGCGGGAGCGGCTCCTCGCCCTCTGGCCAACACACGTGGCCATGCCCCACCGGACGGTCTGTTTCTCGGGGTCAAGCTCTCGGTGTCTGTATAGTTCATAATATTTACTCAGTGTAGGAGACCGAGAAGTATTATGGATAAACAAATTCTGGGGCCAAAGGCAGTTAATTTATTTCACCGAACTCTCTGACAGTCACACAAAACCAGAATGAGGGGGACCTGCCTCTTCTTTTCTGTTTGACTCCTCTTCTTCATGGCAGCGTCAAAGTGGTTGGTGAGTGAATTGAGCTTTTAAAATCACGGACAGAGCTTTTAAGGAGCCCATGAACTTAACAAATAACAGCTACAGAAGGTTTTAATTAGCATGATGTGAGAAAAGTCACTTGACCTGCAGGTGCCCTTCTCTGAAAGGTGGGGTAATGAGCGGCCACCTGCTAGCTCCCTGAGCCGCTGGCTCCTTAATGAGACGGCGGTGGGCGGCGGCCCAGTGCCTGGAGGAGGAAGCCCTCCAGATGCTGCCTGTCCTCACCAAGACCGAGACCCGCTTACCTCGACGCCCTCTGGTGACCAGATTCAAGCACTGTTTACGGTGGGTTCCAAGGGACTGGGTCTATACTAAGACCCAGGAGAAGAGTGGCTATACTCTTCTCCCGTGGGAGGTGACGGGTGGTCCCTGCCACTCCCTCTGCCCCGGCTTCTGTGGCTGGACTTTGGGGCCAGGCGGTCCTCGGGGGTGACCGTCTGAAAGCCAAGTCGGTCACCATCCTAAGATCTCTGACGTACGCACGCAGGAGCTGGCTCATTGTGCTTGCCTCTAGAAAGCAGAGCGTGGAGGGGCGAGAGCCAGACGAGCACAGGTTTCAGCTCAATGGACAAGTGGACGTGCCCGTCCACGGTCGGATGGCCACGTGCTGAACAGGTAGACGGGCCCGTGGTCGGGTGGACGTGCCGTGGTCGGGCGGCCATGGGCTGGGCAGGCGTCTTCCCAAGCAGAACGCCCTGCCAGCAGAGACAGCAGGTGTCGGTCTGGGTTCTTGGCTTACAGACCCCGTCTGCTGGTGGTGGCAGATGGGGCTTCGCCTCGGTTCCCCCTCTTCCTCGACGGTTGAGGATGGGGCGCTGGAGCCAGCTTAGCAGGGCTCAGATGGGCGTCCCTCCGGTCGGAGGTGAGGAGGAGCCCGGTCTGCTGATCTTGCAGAAATGCCGGTGTCCAACCTCCACCTTCGTGCGTGTTAGGAAGTGAGCACATGACAGTCGCTGGGGTGGATGGCAGCAGGCCCAGCACGGCTCTGGGTGTAGCTGCGGTTGCATCTTCTGACTGTGGTGGCATCCTGATCGTGAGACTTGGACCATCATAGAAGCTTCCAGAGGTTAGCAGCCTTGGTGTGGTGTTACAGCTGTGGCAGCTCCGCTGGGTCTCGGACAGTCATTCCTGCTTCCACTGGAACCTCCCTGGCTGGTCGGGAGGGGCACAGAGACCCTCGAGAATCAGCTCACAGAACCGGGCCACCAGGGGAGCTGGAGGCGCGTGACCCCCAGGAGGCTGTCCTCGCCGCATAGCCCCCACTCCATTCTGTTCCAGCAAAACACACGCCCATTTCTCCACAGAATCCAGTTCTGAGTCAGAGCTTCAGACTCAAATCACAGCCAAATCCTGACCTGCCAGGGAGTCGTGCGAATGTGGTCATCGTGGGGCAGCCTCTGTGGTCCAGGAAGGTACCACGGGAGCCAGGCCACGGGGTTTACCACAGAATCGCTGACTTTCAGGTCAGGGAGATATGAGAGTGTGGACTAGTTCAGCCTTCAACGTTGGATGAACTTGGCTTGTTCAAGTCAGAGCCCAGATCACAGCTGGTTAGAGGCAAACCCCAGGCGTACAGACTTCTGGCTGGAGCCTGTGGGCCTGACAGACTCCACGGAAGGAATCCCTGCACTTGCCAGGAGCTCAGACCGCACAGGGGGTCTGATGCTTCCCTGAAAGGAAGGCATCTCGGGATTTGGAAAACGTCCTTCCTTTGAGTTCAGCTAACCAGGGTTCAAGTCCTAGTCTGCCACCCATGATCTGTGTGGCCTTGGGCGAGTCGTTCACCCTCTCTGAGCTGCAATTTCCTCCTGTGCGAACGTGGGAATCATAATGCCTGCCCAAGGGGTTTTCGTAGGGAGCGAGGAGTCCGAAGGGCTTAGCGCGGAGTGGGCATTCCGCAGGTCACGCCCTGTCTTCCTCGACGCTTCGGCAGACGGCAGGCGGCGATATTTCTGTGCCATATGAAGGTCGTGTTTCCTAAAAGAGCAAGAGGATGTGAGGCACGTGCATGTTTGCTCGGAACACCACCCAGAGCTGCGCAGAAGCTCACACACGTCCCAAGGCCCTTCTCACCGCAGCCGCCTTCCAGCCAGATGTCTCAGATCAGCCAAGTCTGAGCGAGTCCCTCCAGCATGTGGGCTCTCTCCGTGAAGAAGCAGGAGGAGGCCCGGCGGGACCTGTTGCAGGAGGCGTGTGAGGGGTGTGGTCTCCAGCCCACCTCAAGCAGCCCACCGTTCTGAGGCTTCCTGTGGGGGCAGGAGTTCTGCATGCTGTGTTCCCCCTTATTCTTTCAAGGGCGACAGGTGGTGGGGCTCCAAGGAAAGCGTTCGGCCCCAGGAATCCCTGGGAAGCTGGGGCTCTCCTATACCCTTCCCTCTCTCTGGGCCTCAGCTGCTTTATCCAACAGGAGGGGCAGAAGCCAGCCAGCTCCCCTCCCTCCCAGGGGGCTCAGACTGGGATACTGAGGCTTAGGGTGGGCTCGCCGCCTACTGGGGAAGACATCTGGTTCTCGGGAGGTGGCCTGCAAAGTTCTCTACGAAGTGGAGCTCCGGCCCTGTCCAAACAAGTCCTAATCCCTGAGGATCTCGGGAACCATACCCAGCAGTGGCTGCCTACATGGGGTGAGGTTCTAAAGTCAGCTGGTCCAGAGCTGGGTCCTCGGCTTCTCCGCCATCGTCACTGGAGGGCCAGAGCCCGTGGCTGCCCCTGAAGCCATGTGGTCTGTCTCGCCCAAGTTTTCCCTCCAAACCGCCCCCCCCAGGGGTTTCTGGGCACCAAGCACGGCGGGGCGGGCAGAGCCCCCAGCAGGAGCCCACAGGGACCCGCGGTCGAGGCCCCCCCGTGGCTGGCCAGCACCCCGCATCGGGCCGGACGGCGCGCCGTGGAAGGTGACCCAGCCTGCGGAGAAACCCTGAGACGGGCCAGCTTCGCCTTTCTCTGACCCTTGAGAGCTCGTGAAGCCCCCCAGCCAGCGCAGTGTGGTGTCCTGGCAGCCCGTACCCTGTGCTGCTGCCTCCCGTGGGGCCCGCCGGTTCCCACACCCGAATCTGCCCACCTTTGTGTCTTCTTCGCTGGAGGAAACCTCTCTAGTCCTGCCAGCGCACGAGGGGCCGTAGTACCACATCTCTGGACCTCCGGTTCTCAGTCTGTGACACGGAACTAAGGTTATTTATCTGCAGTTCAGTTTGAATTGCGTGAAGACCACTAACGGTCACAGCGAAGTGCCTGGCCCCATGCCTGAGCTATTGGGTCAACCCCAGATGTCACGGTGGGCTTGGCATAGACGTCATTTTCCCCGAGAGACTTTCTCGTCCCCCCAGCTGCCTCAGTGTTCCTCTGTGCTTCAGCGAGCACGGCAGGGGTGTCCACCCCAGGCTGGACCCCGTGAGGCAAAATAAGGCCGGCGGGCCTCCCCCGCATAGATGTCCGTCCTAATCCCAGGACCCTGTGCGAACAGTACAGCCAGGGGGGATTAAGGCTGCAGAAGGAATGAAGGCTGCTAATCGTCCAGCCCTGGGAAAAGGAGATTATCCCGGATCATTCAGCTGGTCCGGTAATCACAAATCCCCTTATAAGTAAAAGAGGGAGGTCGGAGAACCAGAGGTCAGCACTGCCAGATACTCGCAGATACTCGCAGCCCAAGCCGAGGAGTTAGAGCAGCCTGTGCAAACTGGAAAAGTCAAGGAAATGATTCTCCCCTCCTGCCCCCAGAGAGAAACGCAGCCCCGTGGACACGTCAATTCTAGCCCTGAGCCTTACATCAGAATTCTGACCTCACAGCGATGAGATAATACAACTGTGTTGTCTTAAGCCACTGGGTTTGTTCCAGTCACTATTGAAAACCAATCCGAGGGATGCCTGGGTGGCTCAGTGGGTTAAATCCTCTGCCTTCAGTTCGGGTCATGATCCCGGGGTCCTGGGATCGAGCCCCGCATCAGGCTCTCTGCTCAGCGGGGAGCCTGCTTCCTCCTCTCTCTCTGCCTGCCTCTCTGCCTACTTGTGATCTCTGTCTGTCAAATAAATAAAAAAAATCTTTAAAAAAAAAAAAGAAAGAAAGAAAGAAAGAAAACCAATCCAAGCCAATCCAACGTACATTTGATGGTCTGTCATCGTTGTCACTGTTATTGTCCTAACTTTATGACTGAGGAAACCACAGGTCAGAGAAGTTAGGTAATTTGCCCAAAATTGCACAGCTAGTAAGTGCTATCAGGTCTTTTGAGGCAAATTACCAAAAATGAACAAAAGCACAAATTGACTGGAGCTACAAAGGGGTTTATTGGCTCACAGAACTGAAAAAAATTTTTTAGAAGTACTTGTGGAGAACAGGAAAGGTTTGATCCACAATCCAAGGACCCCGTTTTCCTCTGTGTCTCCTTTCTGTTTTCCACACTCTTTGTTTTCTTCTCAGTTTCCCCACAGTGGATGTCACAGCTCTGGGCCCACCATGGTGGTGGTGAAGTGGCTGCAGTAGCACCAGACATCACCACCTCATTCCCACAGCTTCTGTAGGAGAAAGGAAAGTTTCCTTTTCTCAGCAAAAGTGTTGTGCTTTGTTGCTTCAGATGATGCTTATTTCCAATTCTGGAGCCAAATTCCAAGTCCATTGGTGGATCTGTGCGTGGGGAATGGGGAAGGGTCGAATTGACCAAAGGAAAGTCTTAGTCGTTTGGGCAGAAGAAGGAGAAAATGGGTATCAAACATACACAGTGCCGGCTGAGAAAGATCCGGACCACAAAGTTTCTGAGTTCAAATGCTACTGCCTTCTGGTAACATTGTTTTCTGGTTCTGTGGACACATCGTCTGAGAGCTTGTGTCCTGCCTGGGCTCAGAGATAAGTCCCCAGCCCCAGAGCGGGGCCAGGCTGAGGTCAGCCTTCAGAGAAACGGGAGCTGTGCTTGGGCTGTTCTTCCCAGGAGGCTAGCCGCTCAGCTGCCCCTGCCTCGGGCTTGGTGAGGGAGCTGGCCCGACCCCATGCTTCTGAGAAAACAGAAGGACTTCAGCCGGGATAAGAAGTGGCTTGAATTTGAAGGGAGCGTTCCTGCAGCCAGAAATTCCTGAACTGGAGCTTCATGGGTTTCCATGAAGCTGCGAGGGTTTCCATGAGAAAAGGTGTCTCGCATGGAAGAGGTTTGGAGAGCTGTTAGTGGTTACGAATTTCCTTAACACCTAGAGTGACGTGCACTTTCCTCTTCAGTATTCGGGAAGGCGACAGGTCTCAGCTCAACAGTTGTGGAACCAAATTAAAGTGTCCAAGTACCAAGCGTCCAAGAGTCAAGCGTCTATCATGGGATTTTTGAATCCGAGTCATGTTTTCAGATTCACTGGGGCAGCTTCCCATTTATTGAATTCCTGCAGAAAATTATCTTTTAAAGGATGAACTTCTTCATAATTCGAATCATTTATGCCTAACGTGCCCATTATACAAATTTGGGGGTTCTTAGAGGCACGGCCGGTTTCTCGCATTCCCTCACTCACCCATGCACACATCCGATGAGACGTTTTGGAGCCGCTGCCACGTGCCGGGCCCTGCGCTGGGAGAGAGGGACGGAGGGTAAACACCTGCCCCTTGAGTTCAGGGAATGAACAGACGAGACACCAAGAGTGAAAGCCCAGGTAGCCACGTGCGGGGGAGGGGGGGGCCCAGGCAGCCAGGAGGGCAAGAAAGATGGAGCCTGAGGCCAGGGAGCAGGACACTGCAGAGAGGACTCTCCACCACTCCGAGGCCGGCCGGGCATCAGCTGCTGAGTGTGCCCAGGACCCAGGTCATGGCTAGCTTGTGTCCGGGGAGACCCAGGCAGCCTCCGTTCCACATAGGAACTGTGTTGGGAAGGATGGGGCTTGTGTTGGGAGGTAGGACCGGACAGTAGGGGAGGATCAGGTCCGAAAGAGCCTCGGCTGCTGGGCGGGGAAATTCAGATTTTCACCTTGAAGGAAATGGGGGGACTCTGAAGGATTTTAAGCAGATGGGAGGAAGAATATCCTGGGACTATAACGGGGGGTCGGGACCATGGGGAGGGGTAGGCAGGGGGACCCGTTAGGAAATGACTATGAAGTTAAACCACATAAAAGTCGGGGGTCTCCCCAGCAGACACTCACCATCTCACAGTTCTAGAGGCTGGACGGCTGACACCCAGGTGTGGAGGGGGCTGCTTTCTTCAGGGGCCGGGAGGGACAACCTGCTCCTGCTCCCGCCTCCA
Source organism: Mustela nivalis (assembly GCF_964662115.1). Taxonomy (NCBI): domain Eukaryota; kingdom Metazoa; phylum Chordata; class Mammalia; order Carnivora; family Mustelidae; genus Mustela; species Mustela nivalis. Next base: position 155,771,241 of record NC_139025.1, read on the forward strand.
CTCCCCTAACTCGTAGCTGCATCACCCCCCATCTCGCATGCTCCCTGTGTGAGGCTCTGTTTCTTCATGTGGCTTCTGTTCCTTTGTGCGTCCACATTCCTGTTCTCTCTTCTAAGGACTCTGGTCCCTGGATTGGGACCCACCATACTCTGGTATGATCTCCTCTTAGCTAATTACACCTGCAATGACCCTATTTCCACACAAGGTCACATTCTGAGGTACCGGGGCTTAGGACCTCAACACATGAAATTTGGAGGGACGCAATTTAGCCCATAATCGCCTTTTTTGAAATTTATGTTCTTCTGTCATTTTATCGATGGTAATTCTGAGTTTTCCCCTAGAAAAAAGATCTAATGATTTGAGGAATAGTAGCCTTTCCTACTGATTTCCTATCTTATCACAGTTCCAAGGACACTGTTCTGTAAGCCTTCACTGACTTTGTAACCACTTGCTGGCAATAGGTAGGATTTTAGTGAGTTTCTAAAAAAAAATCTAACATGTGCTCTAATCCTAACAGCTAAACGAAAAGAGTTACTTGCTTCAGGATACAATAGTCCCCTTTGATTTCATACTCCAGGTGGAGGCCAGCAGCACCTACCTTACCTGCGATGAGACTCAGCCGTCTTCCAAGGTGTTCTTGATTTTTTTTTAAAGATTTTATTTATTTATTAAGAGAGAGACAGTGAGAAAGAGCATGAGCGAGGAGAAGGTCAGAGGGAGAAGCAGACTCTCCATGGAGCTGGGAGCCTGATGCGGGACTCAATCCCGGAACTCCAGGATCATGACCTGAGCCGAAGGCAGTCGTCCAACCAACTGAGCCACCCAGGCGTCCCGTGTTCTTGATTTTTTGAAGATACAGCATTTATTGTGAAACTATCAGCAACCAAATAGCGCACCCCGCCCCGCTGCGCTGACAGTAGCTTGGAAGAACATGGCAGGACTCAGGGCTTAGACACTAAGAGCCCATCTGGAGAAGATTCAGAGAGGCATGGGGGCCTCCGCCCCACCCCTCGTACTAAGTGAACCTAGGGCAACCCACAAAGCTATGGATGGGATAGCAGTTGGACCCCAGAGTCCCACGGACTCGAACTTAACCCCCAACCTCATTTTTGGAAAGACATGGCTTGGTTACCAAAAGGGAACTAAATGAAGTCAGGTGCCTCCTGGTGTGACGCCGTGAAGGGGACACACCATCACTTGTGCGGCATTCCTGCGAAAGCTGTGTCGTCTAAATTTCATCCCAAGAAATAGTCGGGCAAACCGAAACTTAAGCACACGCTGCAAACAGTGCACCCGCATTCTTCAAGGCAGTCGGCACCATAAAGGAAAATGAAAAGGTGAAGGACAGTTCCAGATTACGGGAGACAAAAGATGCCAGCATCTAAGTGCAATGCCTGATCCTGGGTTGGATTCTGGATTGTTGAAAAGAAGTTTCTAGAAAGAACAATTGGCAAAATTTGAATATATGTTTTAAGTTAGGTAATAGTGCTGTAGCCAGGTTAAATTTCCTGAATTTGATCACGACGCTCTGGTTGTGTAGGAGATTTTCCTTGTTCTCGGGAGACACGTGGTGTAGTGTTTGGGGCTGAAGCGTTGTAACTTCTGTAATTTACTCTCGAATCGTTCAGGAAGAGCTAGAATAAGAAATAATGAGGATGGGTGACTGCGCTCAGCGGTGCTGTACTGTCACTTGAAGGTTGCTGAGACAGTAGATCTTAAAAGTTCTCACACAAAAAACATAACTATGTGAAGTGACAGACATCTTAATGAACTTTATTGTAGTAATCATTTCCAAATACGCATGTTTTCCCAACATCACGTTGTCCACTTTCAACTTCCACAGCGTTATGGCCAATTATACCTCAAGCTGAAAAACAAACTAACAAATGTCCCCAAATATTGAGGGTCTCATTATGCAGTGTGTAAACAGAGAGAAAGATAAAGCAAATGTGGCAAAATGTCAACACTAAATAAATCTAGGTGGCAGGTATGAGAAAGCATATTGTAATTTTCCCACAATTTTTGTACCCTTGAACTTTTTTCCCAAAATAAAAAGTTTAATTGAAGAAAAAGAGACGGGCCCGCCTAGGGCACCCGTCTAAGAGCACCAGAGTATCACGAGGGTGAAAAATCCCAGCAGGAAGGGGACCTGAGACAAATGTATTGTGAGATCATCTCTTGGAAGAATGCGGATGTGGTTGGGGAAAATTGCTGGGACCTAAGCAGAGAGATGGAGTTCCTAAGGGTGACCTATAGGATCAACAGGAGATTGCGGTCCGTGTGTGGCCTTTGGGGGAAGGTCCTCCTCTGCTCTTCTTGAACTTCCTCATCTCTCTTCTAAATAAAAACCAAATGCACATTTTCTAAGTGTTAAAAGGAGAACGAAACGATTAGCCTTTGTGTTTACTCTGGTGTAGCCAGATGGACACCCTCGAACAGTTCATTGGGTTCACTGGACAGGCTTTAAATTGGTACCTACTCTGCGCCCAGTGCTGTATTCGATGCTGGAGACAGTATGGGTCCTCCCAGAGTGTATAGTCTGCTGGTATGTGGCAGACACTGGGGGTTGACAACCTCGCCGATGTTCCCTCGTCTTCCTTGCTAATAAAAACTCCAATTTTGGAGGCGCCTGGTGGCTCAGTGGATTAAGCATCTGCCTTTGGCTCAGGTGGTGATCCTGAGGTCCTGGGATAGAGCCCCGCATCGGGAGCTCTGCTCTGCGGGGAGACTTCTCCCTCTGCCTCCTGCTCATGCTTTCTCTCTCTGACAGATAAAATAAATAAAATCTTTAAAAAATAAACAAGTTCACACAGCTCTAATTCACCCATTTTAAACCTTTTTATTTTGTGATCTTTGTAGATTTAAATGCTGTTGTAAGAAGTAATAGAGAGGCTGTATAACTCTTCACCCAGTCTTCCCTGATGTAACAAAGCACAGTAGCAAAGTAAGGATATAGACATTGATACAATCTTTTCACCTTTCAGATTGCTGCTCTTTTGCCAGGCCTGTGTGTGTGTGTGTGTGTGTGTGTGTGTGTGTGTGTGTGTGTGTGTAGTTCTATGTGATTTTACCACTCATGCGACCATGACCACAGTGAAGATACAGACCATTTCCAATGGTCCCTCGTGCTGCCCCTTTATGATCCCACCCACTCCCCTTCTAGGCTGTGCTCCGCCCTCCCTGAGCCTCTGGCCAGCGGCTCACCTGTTCTCCATTTCTGTAATTTCCACATTTTCCAGAATGTTGTGCTAATAGAACCATACTGTATAGAACCTTTTAGAATTGGCTTTTTTCCCTTCAATGTCCTTCCCTGGAGGTCCATCCGGTTGTTGTACTATTGGTTTCTTTCTTTTTATCGCTGAGTATCCTCCACCCTGAGGATGGGCCACAGTTCGTTTAACCACATGCTTGTACCACATTTGCCGTTTCACCCACTGAGCCACCCAGGCGGCTAAAGTTCCTAGCTTTTTTATTTTATTTTTTTTAAAGGCAATAATGAGTCCAGCCCCAGGACACATGGTGATTGATCTAAGTTAGTGCTTCTCAGTGGAATCAAGACATTCAGAAAACAGGAGGGTGTTTTTGGTTGTTGCTGTAGTGTGGGAGCACTTTCGGCAGAGTTAACAAACGTCAGACTGCCTGCTTTCCACAGCGCACAGCTACACAGGAAAGAAGCAGACAAGCGCCCCCACTGAACACGCTGCCAGGTGTTTGGGTGCATAACACACTCACAAATAGAAAAGCAGTAACAACAGATTTGTTTACAATTATCTGCGCCTAAAACTTAACGCCATTTACGAATAAAAGTACTTTGGGTATGGTTTTAATGTACATTGAATTTTCCAGGTATGCAAATATCACGTAGAAAGAGGAAAGCTTGAAATTTACTTTGTTTGGCACTTTACCAAGAATTGTTCACTATTTCAGAAAATCAAAAGTGACAACACTTCCAGCATTGGAGTCATCAATACATTTATTACTCTCCCCCACCATGGCCTGTATTATATCATGTATGTGCACTTATCATATATATGCCTTCATGATATATATTTATGCACTATGTATTTATCCTTATTTTGAAATGTCAAATGTAAATGAAAAAGCATTTAATATTGTGTTCTGTAAAGCCACTGTAAGTAGACGCTAGCATCTGAGACATCATTACATCATGTAGTACAGACATGCCTGTGTCCCATATATTTTAACAGTATTTTCTAATCAGTTACTTTTGCCTTTCCTTTATATTACAGTTAGGGCATCATGTAGATTATTTTACTGTTTTGTGCAAGTTATCCGTGAATTTCATGCCAGGGTAGTAAAGGAGACACTCCAAAATTATATGCCTTGAATGGGTGTTGGGTTTGATGGGGGTGGAGAAGGACTGATTGGATTTCTGGTCAAAGAGAGGTCTGGAGAGGATCTTCGGAAATCATGTTGGTCAAAGGAGAGAGATGCTCTGGGGCGCCCAGCCGGCTCCAGGGCGCGTGGGACTCTTCATCTTGAGGTTGTGAATTTAAGTCCCAAGTTGGGCATGGAGACTACACTAAGAAACAGTACTAAGAAGAGAGAGGTGGTCTGCACCAGCTCCCCCCTGCTTTGGGAAGTTGTAGGACACCATTATGTTTCTGCATGACAGGGTCATTCTACAACCACGAGGTGACAGGATCCTTGATGGTGTGACCGAACGGCAGCAGCGGCCCGGGGACAGCTCTTGTGGGTTTTGTCACGGGAGGTAATTACAGGTCTGTATTGTTTAAGCCACTGCTCCTTGGGTACTCTCCCATACACCTAACCAGAATGTGGGAAATACCGTAAATCTGCAATTGCAATCAAGTGTAATGAAGTGCGTTATCTACAATATAGGATAGGGAAGCATTTTTTTTTTTAATTTAGATTTTATTTATTTGAGAGAGAATAGGAGCAGGGTAAGAGACAGACGGAGGAGGAGGCTTCTTGCCAAGGAAGGAGCCTGATGGGGTGGGGGTGGGGGTGCTCAGTCCCAGGACCTTGAGATCAAGACCTGAGCCAAAGGCAGACACTTAACCTACTGAGCCACCCAGGGGCGCGAGAGGGAAACGTATCTTCACTTTCCCAAAGACTTGGGGTAGGAAACACTATCCGGACTAGGGCCTGAGGAGGAGCCGGGGTTGGCCGGAGAGGGCAGAAGTTTTCACAGTGAGCGAGATGATTCTGTCCAGAGAGGTTCTCCGGAGAAGGGGGCAGCCAGAGGTGTGAGGCAGCCGACCTCGAAGGACTCGCGGAACCTGTGGGCTTGCTCGTGCACGGGAACCGAGCGCGAGGCCCGAGTGGCTGGGTGCGGCTGGGTGAGTCTGTTCACCGCGGGGAAGCGAAGGCTGCAGTCGGCGGTGCCGGGCGCCCTCGGCGAGCTCGTCTCAGCCCTGCAGCGCGGCGGGAGCAGGCGGTCCGGCTGGACGGGGCGGGACGCAGACCGGGTCCGCACGGATCCCAGGACGACGCGCGGGTTTCGGGCTCCGGCCGCGGGTGCACCGCGCTGCCGCCCGCCCAGGCAGGCATCTGGGAAGGACTCCTGGGCCTGGGGGGACACGGGAGTGTCCTGGGGAGACGCTGGGTCCGGGGTGTCTGTGGACGTGGCGCCGGAGGACACGCTCGTCTCCCGGCTCCGGCGCCGCAGGCTGGGGAGCGGCACGAGCGTGGCCGGAGACCCAGGCGGGGCGGGCCGGGCCGGGGCTCGGGGCTCGGGGCGCAGCGCGGGGCCCTAGTGTCTCCCGACACCCCGACGCCGAGCGGCCCGCACAGCAAGCGCAGCCTCCGGGGCGGGAAGGGAAGAACCGGGCCATCGGCCGAGGCCGCGGAAGCTGCCGGGAGGCAAGGCCTGGGAATCATTTCGGCCCGCGCCCCCGGACCCTCGGCGGCCGGGCTGTGGGAGATCGCGGGGGCCGGGGCTGCGGCGGAGCAACGCGGAGAAGCCGCGCCGAGGGTCCGGGGGCGGAACTCGCCGCCCGAGCGCCGCCCCCAGCCCGAGCGCCGCCCCCTCCCCGAGCGCCCCGCCCACCCCCGAGCACCGCCCCACGTCTTTCTTTGTTTCCTCGTCCGGATATCTCGCGATAGCCGCGCGGCAACTCTCGCGAGCGCAGCCGCCCGGGCTCCACGGCTCTCGCGGTGTTTGCGCGAGACGGCCCCTTCCTGCTCCCCCGCCGGCCCGCCCGCCTTCCTCCCCTCTCCCCGCCCGGCCTCCCCCGCCTTCCCCCGCGGGCCCCCTCCGCGCAGGGATACTATGCTCTCCGAAGATGGACGCCCCCGGTGCAGGTCAGTGCCCGCCCGGCGCCGCGCGGCTCGCTCCCCTCGCCGGGGGTCGCTCGACCGGGGCTGGCGAGCTCGGGCCGCGCTCCCTGGGGGCCCCCCCGCCGCCCTCGCCCGGGCCTGGGGCCTGCGCGGGGCCCGCCGCTGCTCGGCAGTCCTGGCGGGGGTCCCGCGGGCCCCTGCTGGGCCTCGCCGCCCGGCGCGAGCCCCTCCCTCTGCTGCGGGCTGCGGGCCGGGTGGGGGCGGTCAAGGCCGGGCTCCGGGCAGCGGGCTCCCGGCGGTGCGTGCGGCGGTGGGTCTCCCCACCCTCCTGACCAGGGTCCCTGCCCCTCCTGCTCCCTCTGCCCCCGGCTCCCGGTCCTCTGTTCTTCCTGCCCCCTGCCTCCTTGCCCCTCTGGCCCCCGCCTCCCCTGCCCCCGGCCCCCTGCTTTTCCTGTCCCCCTGCCCCCCCCCCGGCCCTCCTGCTCCCCCCCCCACCCCCCGGCCCTCCTGCTCCTCTGCCCCCTTGCACCTCCTGCCCGCTGCTCCCGGTCCTTTGCCTCCGGCCCCTGGCCCCCTCCCCACGCCGCCTCCCCCCGCCCCCTGACTCTCTTGCCGCTCCTGCCCTTCCTACCGCCTGCCTCTGCTGTCGGCTCCCTGCCCTCTGCCGCCCCCCTCCTGCCCCTGCTTCCCTCCCCCCTGCGCTTCCTGCCCCTTGTTCCTCTGTCCCTCGGCCCCCTTCCCCCCACCCCCAACATGAGAGGGAACACTCGTCCTGTGTGAGGGGGCTGTGCTCCTGTCTTCTCCCCTGGGCTCAGGGCGCTGCCCTCACGGAGGGTCTTGCCCACCCACAGCCATGAGTCTGCACAAAAGACCTGATCTGAAGGTTCTTCTCCACCTGCCCCCCCCCCCCCGCCCCCAGGACGTTGGGAGCTGGGGAGCCCTCCAGTGAGACCCCCAGTTTCATGTTGTGCAAAACCAGAAAGACGTGGTCCCTTGGCGAGAATCTTGATTTACCCAAATATTTTCTCTTTCATTTCTAGCTTCAGTCTAAGACTAGTAGTCTTCCCTGCTAAGTTTTGTGTTTTGGTGTCCTTTTGATTTTGTCCACCTTGTTGAACGCTGTGTAAAAATCTGTCTTTCGGTTATTTTTAAAAAATCAATCCTTCTGACAGTTGTCAGGTTTTCAGCTTGTTCTGTCTGTACTTAGCGTTATTTAAGGACTTGTCTTCCTAAAGTCTGTACATCATTTAAATCATTCTTGTTTTTCCTTCCCTGGTATTCTTTGTTACCACATTTCAGGAATTAGTTATCTTACCTATTTTTGTTTGACAGGAGTCATAATTTGAGCTGTGTTGTCCAATACCATGGATCCTGGCCACGTGTGATTCAATTTAAATTAATAAAAATTAAATTTTAAAATTCACTTCTTCCGTGGCTATAGCCACATTTCAAGTGTTCAGTAGCCATGTGTGGCCTGTGGCTGCCCTACTGGACAGTGCAAGTAGAGAGCATTTGCAGCACTGCAAAGAATTCTTTTGGACAAAGTGGGTTTTCCAGTTATTTTCATTTTAAATTAAAGTACTTTGTAGCTGTTTTTAATGAAATTGTAATTTTTTTTTTCAGGATATGCTTTTGAATACCTTATTGAAACATTGAATGACAGTTCACGTAAGAAGTTCTTCAATGTACCTAGACTTGGAGGCACCAAGTATGGTAATGTTGCTTAATTTGGGGGGGGGTTGTTTAGTTTGTAATAATAAAAATGCATTTGTTAAGCTGAACTGAGGAAATGTTAAATTACTCTCACCATGTTGTAACAGGCAAACCTACAGTAACCTCTAACAGTTTAAAATCTCCCCTCAGGACAACTTTTGTTTGAGGGTGCACGTCCATCCCTTTACTTCTCATTTAAAAATGTAAGTTAATTTAGCCATGATTTTTTTCCATGGAGAAACTAGTGCAATTTAAAAACAACAAAAAAAAAAATCTGCTGATGCTATTCTACACCTCTTACATGCATGCTTTACCTTTTCAAGAGAGCAGAGCCCAGGATTCTTTACCTGTCCTACGTGGGTAGGAATCGGCAGCGGGCCCCTGATGGGAGTGGTGTTCTGGGGCTGGGCATGCTGTGTCCTGGCCTGTGTGCCCTTTGGGCAGCCCTTTCACTGAGATCTCAGGAGAGTGATCTTGGCTCAACCCTAGGGAATTGGATTGAAGTCTTGACTTTATTGACATTTGAGCACCTGAACCAGCCAATGAAGGGAACACCTCTTTGCAAGAGTGGTTTTTGTTTCTGTGGATTTTCCGGGAAAACTACTAGGAAAATAAATGCCAAATCTATTGCAGTGTATTTTAGAGGGAACTTTTCTTTTAATCTTTTTTCTTGTACTATTTAATCGAGGTTACTTCTGTAATTTTTCTGTAGATTTTGATGTATTTAAGTATTCTAGACTGCCACTAGCAGTTTTTCTTGTACATTGTGAGAAAATTTCAATATTTTGTAGAAGAAAGCTGTGTTAGAAATAGGTTGCTTTTATAAATAAGAGGTCGTTTTTACCTTCCATGTTTAGGTGCCAGCATTTATATTGAGAGAGGTAGGTTGTTTCTGTAAGTGCCACATGTCTTTAATTCACAGGGATGCCATCCTTTTCACCAACGATGAGTTCCTGTTAGTTTTGAAAAGGGAACACCTCAGTTGCTTATACATAAGAAAGATTTTTTATTTCGCTTTACTTCCTTGTAACACCTAGTGATGCTGTCCCGGAAGATTCTTAATCCATATTTTATAGCTTAATAAATAATAGAAGAACATATGTGCAGATAGTTTAGAAATTGGGTGTAAGTTTTTCGGTGGATCATTTGTGGAGATGTACCCACTTGAAGGTGGCCTATATTTCTGAAATGCAGAAAATCAGTAGGAAACTTTCAAAAATAATTAAAATGCACTACAACAGAATGGTTCATGATGTAAAAGCTAAATTTTCTCTGGAAAATAAGTTTTCATAGGCATCTAGAGATAACTGAGTTTCAGAGTATCCAGGGTTTTTATAACCATGGAAAATACAGTAATAACACAGCTGTAAATAGAAATGATTTCAAAACAGAGATTTGGTTTTTATTTCCCTGGGATTAAAGCCCTGTTTTATTCATGGAGTGGTTATTATGAAAGGCTTATTAATAATTACGAGAGCAATTTTTTAGTAATTACTTGAGGGAATAAAGTTTGAAAGCAGAACTGACTTGGAGAGAGGAGTAACTGGAGCAGCAGGTTGTTTTGCTTGTTTATCATTAGAGCAGAGCGTGTGTGTCCCCTTCTGGAGAGACCACATCGAGTGTCCTCGCCGACCTGCGCTCAGGGGGTCCTGCGCTCAGGGGGTGTCGCTTGGGGCTGGGCTTTGGGCCCCTGTGCCGGTGCCGGCCGGGTGGGGAGCCCGCTGTGGTGTGCTCCCTGCTAGCGGGGGAGAGTGTGCTCCGTCCTCTCCTGTCCCGGGGAGGACAGACAGACGGGATGAGCTCCTGGCAGCCCCCTGCTCGCGTGTCAGGAATGCTTGCGGCACAGGGACCTGAAACGCTTCCGAATGATGACGTTAACAAATGGAGCAGGAATCCGGAGTTGGCAGACTGGGGCTGTGGTGCAACAGGGTCGGCAAGGACCAGGAGCCAGGCTTCTTGTTTTCTGTTTTGGTCTCGTGCTTTTGGTGGCAGATCCTGGTGCACCTGCAGGCCCTGCCCAAGCTCTAGGCCACTGGAAGGGGAGCAGGGGGAGAAGAGCCCCTCAGGGGCCCTGCATGTCCGCAGCCAGAGTGTCCGGAGGCCGGAGGACAGAGGGGGTAGCCTTCTGGCATTTAGGGGGGATGGCGCAGAGAGAAGCACTTGCACAGTTGGGGAACAAACCAGTCTGGACTCCTTCCCCGGATGCCTCCTCTTCCTCTGTCTGTCCATGGGGCACAGCACAAATCATTTGATTGCTGCTTTTTTATTGCTGTTTTATCTTTTTGCTTCCCAGGCTTGCCCTCATGAGATATTTACAGAAGTGGACACATTGTGCACATCGATTCCATTTTGGTCTTATACAACTTCACTTCCAGCAAACCGCCTTTTTAGGGATCCAGAGCTGCCTGTGTGGCCTTGGAGTGCACAGACTGCGGCCTTGCAGATGTTGAGTAACTGTTCCTGTGAAAATAGACCTGTTTCCGAGGGGGGGCAGTCATTGTCCCGGAGAGTCAGAGGCTGCTTTCTGTAGGAGTGAGGCCCCAAGCTGCCGGGGACCAGGGGACTCACAGAGGACAGTCCACACTTGGGGAGTTAGGTGCAGGGCAGGCCTCGAACAGGTGGAAGGGAAGGTGAGGAGGGCGGGGGAGGCCGTGGAGGGCTGCCGTCAGGAGGCCTGTTGTGGAGACTAGCTGTCCCTGAGCAGTGGGGCCCCTGCCGTCTGTCCTTCAGTTCCGCCCAGCCACCCCGTCTTCTCCCTCCCTGACCAGCAGAGCCAAGGCTGGGTTTTCCAAATCCTAACTTGAAGGCTCTGAAAAAAAGTCTTACATATTTAGAGGTGTTTTTATTGTTTATAAGGAATTAGAGGGGGGTTGAGAATTGCAAAAAGACCCTATTACAGGCAGTGCAGAAACAGTCTCGTTGTGTAAGTACAACTATACGTAAATGTGCTACTTTGAACAGAAACGCACATGATGTGTGTTGGTTCATAACCTTTGCTTGTTTGTGCACTTGCTGTCTTGTGAACATCTTTCCGTGTCCTGGAATGCTGGCGTCCTGTGCTGTCTGGAGTCCACTTGGTTCCTGAGTCAGGGAGCGTGAGTTCAGGTAGTGGGATACCTCGACTTCATGGCAGCCTCTGACGGCCGCACGGCCCATGTGGGTGCACCATGGCCTCGTCCCTGTTGACACACTGCGGTTCTGTATGTGTGACCTTGCAATTTCAATGCGGGCTTGTCATTCTGTAGGGTTAGTAGGTTGGACGTGTGCCGTTCTCCCTGCCCTCATCAACGTTTGTCTTTTCTACTTTTACTGTATACTGTGTGTTCAGTCTTCACCCTTGACATAAGGAACAGAAACTTGGAGAAAAATGTTGCAATTTCCAGACATCCGAAGATGCAGGCAGAAAGCACAGTCAGCGCTCGTGGGGACGGGGTTTCTAAGCCAGAGGCTGTTCCTTTTTTCACTTGAAGGCTGCCTGGTGTCTGTCCCTTTGCCCGCAGTCATCTGTTTCTGCAGCCTGCTTACTCATTTTGTGTAAGGCCCAGAGTAGCCACTGTTGGGTATGCTCTTACCATTGTCTTACATTGTCACTTAAGACTGGTTGTGGCCAAAACTGACTTTTTTGTCTATTTCTTTAGCCTAGTTTGGCTGGGCTTGTAATGTGGTCTGTTGCTGGAGCAGTTACCTTGCTAGGAGGGACAGAAGTCTATGTTTTCTAATTGTGTCTCTGCCCTGGACTCTGGAGGTGGGCTGTGAGGTGGGTTAGCAATGAAATAGTTCGCTTGGTGTGTTGACACAGTGCATACCTTTCCAAGGATTACGTTTACCTAATATGATTCTACTATTCCAGGTATGACCATAGACTCACTGACCCTTCACATTTTGTTCCAAGGTTCTGTTGATTTTATCTCTGCTTTTGTTGACGTTTTCCGTTCTAGATTCGGCCCTTTGGGTGGCCAAGAAGAGACACCCGCTACCTCAAACAAAGTAAGATTGTCATGCTGCTGAGCTCCCAGGCTGGTAAAATGTGGCTAGATCTCCAGAAAAAGGGCCAGAATTGAGGAAGCTCTGTATTTTCTCTCTCGAGGCTTCAGATTTTCTGTGCCCTCCACTGCACTGTAGCTCAGCCTCCTGCCTGCTGACTGTACGGGGTCCCCTGATGGCAGCCTCAGCCCCTGGCTTAGCTCTGAACACCTTGCTGGTTAAGTCTGCATACTTACTGATTGCAAATTCCTGGGAGAGGAATGTAATTGTCCTCCTGTATTTTCCCTCGTGAGGCTGTTGGTCACCGACCTGCCCAGGATTGGCTCTGGCTTCTGTGCTGTAGCCAGGGAGGTAATGGGACACAGAGGACTGTCCGTTCCATGGGTGGCTGTTTGCACAGGCTTCACAGAGGTGCGTCTCCTGGTTAGCAGCTGCTGCCATATGACAAGCCCACTGGGAGAGAGTGGGGAGAGTGGGTGTTTCTGCACTCTCATCAGTAACGGTACGGTTCTTATCTTCTCTGCCTTTGTCAGTGGGGGAAAAAATCTGAAAGAAGCAGGAATTGGTTTTCTTTTTTTCTGCCTTTTTACATTCTATTTGTGGCAGTATTTTTTTTTTTTTTTAAAACAGGTCAGTTCTTTATTGGAAATCTATTCTATCTGGCTTGGTACTAGTTAAGAGACAGAAATTTAGAGACAGAAACGAAACCTGGACTCTGATCTGATGTGGGCGTGAGTTAATCCTGTGGCCAGATCTGAGGGGGTTACGAGACCTTCTGGAACACTTTGTTAATCTTTTCTTCAGGCCCCTGGCCTTGACCAGGGTTTCTAGGTTCACTCTGTAGCTCCTCCAGCAGGTGCTTGCCCACGGTCCTGCCCTCTCAGTCTGGACTCCAGAGCTACCCTCCTTGGGGCTTTAGGCAAGCCTTGAGTGTTCGTGACTTTTACCCCTTCCTTACCCTGGTGTGTCTTCCATCCCACTTAGTGTCTCCGGGCCCAGCTCTCAGCCAGTTCATGTTGCTGTCTCCTTTGGGTAATTTCTGCACCTGTTTAAACCTGGAATTTTCACGTGTGCAAAATGAACAAAACCCTTTTACATGGTCTGCTCATCTTCATAATATTGCTTTGTGGTGGGCAGAAAAGATGGTTTTATCTCCCCTTTTTACACATGGGAAAAATGAGTCTAACAATTAAGTAACTAGCCCAGCATCACATTACTGTAAATGAAATTTGGTCTTAGACCCCTCTGTCTTCTGCTTGCAGACCAGTGCTGGATTTCCCTACTCCACACCATTGTTTCCCAGCTTGAGAGCGGGAGTCAGAGAGGTGCTGGCGTGGAGTACTGACTGTGTCTGTGCTGTAACGAGTTCTGTCACTGTCTGCTTGAACAAGGTCCCGCTACCTGTACCTTAACCGTCTCCGTGGTGGAGGAGGATTTCAAACGTCCCACTGATCCTTAAGGGGGTGCTTGTGGACCGTTGGTGGAGGCTGTGTGCCCATGCTTGCAGGGACCATGGACAGCGCCACCGCGACAAGTGGGCCATCCTGGTGGGGATGGTGGCATGTATGAAGGGGCAGAAGTGGGAGGCTGGTGTTGTAAAAATTTTTTCAAACTTATTTTAAGAAGCCAGAAATTTGGATTTTTATATGAAAAAGTTATGGTTTTTCCATGTTGGAAATTAAAATGTTAAAACGCTAGGGGACAAGCATAGTCTGTCTGCAGACCAGCAGTGTGATCCCCACACTAGGAGGTGAGCTGTACCACCTGATTGCAGCAGCAGCCGGTTAGCCTTGAATGGGCGGCTCTGCGGTCCCTGGGGCCTGGTTGTGCTGTGTCACATAGTAGACCTCAGCCTCTTTTCTGAGTCTGAGCCACCTGTGGGATCTTCCCCTAATCGATCACAAGGATATCATTTGTTATCTCATTTCAGAAGTGTGATAACACAAATTACCTACTTTTGCTAGTCTAAATTACCCATTTGTCTTGGTTCCCATGTGTTGTTCGTTACCTGTCCTTTGAGGATGGAATTCTAGGAACTTCTGGTTAGAAGAGGCAGAATTACCTAGTCTGCTTCTCTATTTGGTGCACAGGTCTCTCAACAACACTGTTTAATTTGTTCAGCTGACACATACTGGGTACTCATGAGAGCAGCTCTGTGCTCGAGAAAGCACACAGCGTAGTAGTGCGGACATGGTGGCGACTACGCAAGTACAGCGCTTTGTTACGACACAGCAGTCTGGGCCAATCAGGAGACGAGATGGGGGACTTTAATGTACATCATTATGAACTGTGATAGAAGAGCACTTGCATATGGTACTATAGGGCTGATGGAGAGCACCCAAGGAGGGACCAGCTTAAAAGGGGTGCAGACCTCATTGGAGAAGGGCAGGTGGTTCAGCCCCCAGGATACCCAGAAGTTTGCTGTGTGGCCGTGCTGGAGTGGGCCTGGGGGTTGCTGGGGCAGGCAGGAGGCCCCCCCCTGGAGTGCAGGCAAGGGACTTAGGGAAGCAGCAGCCAGCACTGAGATTGAGCTGGCCGGGCAGTCACCCTTCAGGATGCCCAGGCCACATGGAGGCTTGCAGAGGAAGTCCAGAAGCTGGCAGGACACGGCATTCTGCGCAGGAGTGTCTTGGTCCATGTACAAGCATAGGTGGAAGTCCTTCTGAGTGTGCGGCTCATTGCATGGAGGCTGGTTCTCAGGTTGGGTGGGCTGTTGTGACACTAACGTGTGTGCGTACTTTTTATGTGTTGCATCATAAAGTGTGTCTACATCGGAAGATCTGAGTAACTCAGCGAACCTTTATTCTTCAACGACCTTCAGTGAATGTAATGAGCAGATGATGGTGGGATGAGGTCACGAATAGACAGGCCTATTTTGTTTTTTAGCAAATATCTGCCAAGTACCTCTGGTTGAGTAAATGTGGTCTGTCATTTCTTTCCAGTGGAAATGGTGTTCTTTGGGAGAGTGGCTAATTTAGCTTCCAGTCCAAACCATCACACAAGTGTTTTCCCTAGGCATTCATACTCTGGTTTTGAGAGATGGGCTGTTGCACATACTGTCCATCTTGTCGTCACACAGAAAATGAAGGTTTGATCTCAGTAGTTGAGACTTAATTAAAATGAACATCTTTTCTGCTTCATCACAGACGTTCTTAAGTGAAGCAGGTATTTTGTGCGAAAACGAGCAGGCGATGAGCATGAGGACAGGTCAGTCCCACTGCCTTGAGCTCTGCTGGGACACCCGCTGTGTGCCCACTGTTGTTCTGGTGCCATCAGTGCGTGTGTCAAAGTAGTGACAAAGCACGTAATGTCTAAGTTGACTTTGCAGGTTCCGAAAAGAATTTTAGGGGCCTTCTGGAGTCCGGGGACCACTGGCATGGGGTAAGCATGGAGGCGGAAGGCAAGCAAGAGGATCTGGGTGAGAAATGCTGTGGTGGATGGGCAAGATTTGGGGGTAGCGATAGAAGTGGACAGATTCAAAAGATGTGTGAGTGGTGTCAAGGACGCTGCCTAGTTGTGATGGCGTGTGCCTTGTGGGGGCGCTGCTGCTGTTCACTGAGCTAGGGGACACCAGAGCAGGCGGTATGTGGGGTAGGTGGGGGATGTCACAGGTATCTGTTTAGGTACTGGTGAGTTTGGGAACACAGCTGTATTCAAAGACTGTGGTTCTGGAGCCCAGAAGACCCAGACTGTAGAGGACGGTTTTGAGATCATTGGTGTAGTCTTTTGAGGCTACAGGAATGATGAACACTCTTGAGGGGGGCAGTATGGTGAGAAAAGAAGTGAGCTAGCTGTGAAGTCTCAGGAACTCTGAAGATCGAGGAGCGGGCAGAGTACTGCGGGGAGGAGGCCTGGCTGGCTCAGTCGGTAGAGCATGTGACTCTTGATCTCAGGGTTGTGAGTTCAAGCTCCATGTGGGGCATAGAGCTTACTTTAAAAATCACAAAAATCAAGATAGGCAAAGGAGTAGAGGCTGGCTAGGAAGCCAAAACAGGGCTGCCAGAAAATATTAAGGACTCCAGCAAACTGGAGGCAGACGGGCGTAAAGGATCTTGAATTTTCCTCTCCTTGCAAGTTAACAAAGTAGCCTGACTTAGTTTCATAGGTGTGGGCAGTAGCCGGGAGACTCGATCAGAGACAGTGGATGGTTTATTACCCACAGCAAAGCAGTACTGACATTTCTGCCGGTTTCCCAGGCCCCCGTTTCTCCTGGTGAGTTTGAAGAGGGCCAGATAATGCGTGTCACACGCACAGTGGTTGTGTTACAGGAAAGGAGCTCAGATTAATGGGACCCAAATCTTTCATAATGGACAGTAGGTATGCTTGCCTTTTCTCGAGAAGGAGATGCTGTCCGTATCTTCAAGGCCATTCACTGTATTAACTTTGAAGAATATTCTGGAACAAAGGCAGTTACTGTGCTTGCAAGTCATGCTGAACTGTGAGGTGGGGGACAGGGAACATGGTCTTCCCACAGCCCATCTGAAGTGGGGGGCGGTGAGGGAGCTGGGAGGAGAGCCTGACCAGGGCGGGAATGGCTGGCTCTCTTGGCCCGTGCTGAGGGGGGTGTCAGTGGTGTTTTAAGGCTAGAGATCAGGTGAGTGTGGACAGAACAGTGAGTGGAAGTCTGGAGAAACGGACTTGGAGAACAGGGTGATTCTCGGAAAACCTTGTCCAGAGCTTCAGAAGTCGCGGCCCTGCGCCCCTCACTGGGGCTGGAGGCCGCCGCCTGGGGGGAGCGGGGCGGAGGGCTGTGGCGGGCGAGAGAGAGGCTGGCGGGCGACTCCGCGTCCTGCCAGGTGCCAGCAGCGGGGGGGACGCGGAGTGTCTCCCGAGGTGGGCACTCGCTAGGGCCACCGCTGCCTTCTCAGATGGGGAAGGAGAGGCTCCCCGGCGGCTGGGCTCCTGGGCGCCGGCGGGGGAGCAGGAGGTCGGGCGGGGGTCCCGGGAGGGAGGCGCTGCGGTGTGAGGAGCGCGGGGGAAGGCAGAGAGAGGCCCTGCTGAGGCGGCCCCGGTGTCTCGGGGTCGTGGGTTCCTTTTCCTCCCTCCTCCTCCACGGGTCAGCGCCGGGGAAACCGCAGTGACTGTCACAGCCGCGGGCCGGCAGCCGACTGAGAGCCTCCCGCGCCGCCGTGGGGAGCCGAGTGGGGCGGCCGCTGGGGAAGGTGGGCGCGCGCTTGGCTCAGACGCTGCCCGGGAGCTCGCCGTGTGACCCGGGGGGTCCGTCGGAGCAGCCGCCCAACACTCGTGCACAGACTCCGGAGGAGTGATGCCCGCGGTGCGGCCCCCCGGCCTCCGCGGGGGGAGGGTGGGCAGGGTGGGGGTGTGCGCTGCACTGCTCTCCCTCAGGAACAGGGCCTGAGCGCGGGCCCTCGCCGCGCCGTGGACGCGCTCGGGAGCGCGCTCGGGGAGGGTAGCCGGACGCCCCCGGGCCCCCCAGCCGGAGACCGCAGGCGGCTGCCAGCGGTGGAGGCGGACGCGGAGCGCTGCGAGCCCACGCTCTGAATGCCCCCCGGGGGACGGGCCGCGGTGCGGGCAGAGCGCCCAGATCGCTGCCCCCTCGCAGGTCCCTTGCTATCCTTAGCGTCCTGGAGGGGGACCGCCGCGGGGTTGGCTCCTCGGTGAAGTGTCTGCCTCCGCCTCGTGTCCTGTCGTGAGCCCAGGGCCTGGCGTCCAGACCCGCGAGCGAGCGAGCGAGAGAATGAGCGCATGCGCGAAACGGGGTACGGTGTGAGGGGCGGGCGGACGGGTGGTGTGAGGGGCGGAGGGACGGTGTGGAGGCCGGCACGTCGGCCTCGCTCCTCGCATTTGGCCGCGGGTGGTTATGGCTGAGCGAGCCACACGTGCGGCCGGGCGCGTCTCGGGGACTGACGGCTCGGAGCGTGCGTGTTTGCTCGTGCTCTTGCTGCGGTACTGAACTTCCGGGTGACGGAGCTAAAAGCCGGCGAGACCACTAAGGTGATGACGGACGCAGTAGCCCCAGCCCCGAAGAAGGCCGCAAGGCCCGGCAGAATCGGGTGCTGCGGTGCTTCTTCCGTCCCGCATCCCACACGCGTGTCTCCTCCCGCCTCCCTCCCGTGGCGCCCGCGCTGGGAGCGCGGTGTCGGAGGCCTTGCCTCAGCGACTCGGGTTGCCCGTGGCCAGAGCTCTCTCGGCTGGAAACGGTTTCGCCTGGAGCTCGGAAGGCTTCGCTCCGTGGCCGCTTGGCTCCGCGCCGCCCGCCAGCAGGCCGGGCTGGCCCGCGTCCCGGTCTGCGCCGCCGGTCGCCGCTCCTCCCCGTGGGCGCGGTCGGGCCTGTGCTGTCGGCCAGAGCCTCTTGCGTTGTGTTGGTCTCTCTCGTTCTTGTGGGTTCATGACTTTAGTTCTTTACTCTTCTCCGTGGATTTCAGGAGCGAGCGGACATAATTGCCCAGTTTGCCGTGTTTTATTAGAAATTTAAGTAAATGCTTTTTGGGAGGATCTTTAAACAAAAACCATTCCTGCCGTCGTTTTTCCAGAGCGGTTAGCTACTAGAAAACCGGCCCGTGTGTGCGCGTCTGGGACAGTGGTTCCCTCCTCAGTGTTGCGGGGTGTTTCACGCAAACGTGTCCGCCCGCGGATCGCTGCGTCTGCGGCCGGGGCCGCGGTGCTGACCGAGGGAGGCCGAGAGCTCGCGCCTGTGCGCGGCTCTTACGGTCCTGGAGACTCGCGGCCGGGTCGGCGCCTGCGGCTCCTGTTGCGGGCCGGAGCACGACTCGGCGGGAGGCCGCTCTCGGGTGGCGCCTGTGGTGCGTGGCGGGTACAGGCGTGTGTCTGGCCGCGTGGTCTTTTGTCTCCTCACCTGGAACTTCGTTCATCCTTAACTTCTGTGAGGTAAACGTCAGTCCCGGCCGTAGGGACGGAGTCACGACCCGCTTTGTGTTCGTCGGCGGGTGTCGGCGTTGCCGACCTTCGCTGGAAACACTTCCACCGGTTCCGGAACCTGGAGACGCGCTTCGGCACACGTGGCTGGTGTGTGACGGGACTGGAAAGTATCGCGGCGCCTTTATCGCCGCTGCGACAATGAACGGCGACTCCCTCCTGTGATGTGGAACGTGGTCCGTGGTCACACTTCCTGTCGCCTCGAACGGGCTCGCACAGGCCGGTGGCGACTCCAGCTCCGCGTCCCTGGCGGCCGGCGCGCGCCCCCTCGCCGCTTTCTCGGTGCCGCTCTGGTGTCCACGCAGCCACGCGCATCGCTCGGGTTGCTCCTTGGCGGGGTCCTCTTCCGGCCGCGCTGCCCTGGTGGGGGGTTTGGGGGGCGGCGGGGGCGGCCGGCTGCCTCAGCGTCCGGAGGTGCGTGTGTCTGCGAGGACCCTGGTGGCGGGCTTGGCTCTTCACGTTCCTCAGAGCAGATGACGTCTCTCCCGTCCCGCGTCCGGCGGCGCTGGCTGTGTGGCGGGCGTCCGCGGGCTCCGTGCGCTCTGAGTCGGCGTGATCACGTCTCACCGAATGTTCCAGCGCCGTCCAAGGCCCTTTTCGTCATGTCCTGCATGTGGGAGACGCGAGTGACACCCTCCCTCTTCTGTTGCCGGCTTCCGCTCCTCTCTGAGGGAGAACTTGCTCTTCGCCCTTTGGGTCCTTGAAATGAGGAAGGACGAAGTTAAGGATTGATGTGTTTCCCCTGCGTGAGTTTTCAGGGGCCGGACTTGCTGGAGCAACTTGCATGGCCTCACTGAAGGGTTTTTTTCCAGCGTCCTCACGAACTAAGGGCTGTTGCTGTGTTTGATGCGTCAGTGACTCCGATGTTCACGCGGACCCCTCAGCGTGCCCGTGGGGTTCTGACACGGGATGTCCCAGATGAGGGAGGAACTGTGGGAAGAACTCAGGCGTTTTCCTCCCCGTGGGAAAACAGTAGTTAGTGTCACAGCAGCTGGAGAGGCCGGCCGGCCTTACTGGCGATTGTCATCTTCGGGGCCTTTTCACTGAACAGAGCTGGAAACACGTTATTTAAAAGGAGAAAATAAATCACGAGTTTGTACCTATGATTCCAATTGAAATGGAGGGTTTTTTTGGTTGTTTTTAAGTTAGCTGCTCTGATTTTACACTTCTTTATCATTACCCTTAAAAGCCCTGGGTGTTTCCGGGGCGCCTGGGTGGCTCAGTGGGTTAAAGCTCTGCCTTCGGCTCAGGTCATGATCCCAGGGTCCTGGGATCGAGCCCCACATCGGGCTCTCTGCTCAGCAGGGAGCCTGCTTCCCTTCCTCTCTCTGCCTGCCTCTCTGCCTGCTTGTGATCTCTCTCTGTCAAATAAATAAAATCTTAAAAAAAAAAAAATCCTGGTTTCTAGCCATAGTAACACAAGTGCTTTTTGCCTGCCTTCCCTCGTGTGGGCAACTTCAGGCTGCACTCTCTGTGCTGATACCTGAACGTAGTTTTCTTTGTGGTACTTTTTGTCCTTTTTACATGTCTTGCTCGGGAGATATCAGCCAAAATGTTGTGGGAGTAGATACTGACTTCAGTTTGTCCTTTCATTGTTCTTTCTGGAGACAAGACATATGTTATTTTTCATTTAATATATTTCTAATATTTTTAAAAGCTTCTGGTAGTATTTTCAAGTAATATTTTAAAAGATAGTAAAATTAAAATATGTATTTAGTAATATAATTTAAAACTTTATAATTGTTATACCATATGTGTGTTTTTACACTTTTTAAAATGCCTTTTCTTACTGAAATGGTAGGGCGCTGTGAACATTGTTTTGCACTGTGTTTTCTCAGAATGGTATGTTCTGGAGATCATTCCTAACCGACATGCAGACATCTTTGTCCCTTTAGACAGCAGCGCCAGGTCGGCTGTGTGGACCGCAAGGGCTCATGCAGCCGGGCCCACACTGACTCAGTCAGTCTCAAATCTGGTGTGAGACTTGGGTGTGATTGAAAGCTTGAGGGCCTTGGAGTCAGTGTCTCTGATATACTTAAACGAGAACTCCAGGGTGAGTGACAATTAGCATGAAGTGATTTTGACTCCAATAAGCACCCTGATTTAAACTAACCACTTTCGATGGCAATCTTTAAAATTTATTAAAATTTATTACAGACTTCTGTACAGTTCAGGAATGTTTTCATTTTTATATTTAATTCGGATTTTCTGTGTCTTCCCTGAATATTGAGTATTGGTCAGTCTCACGTGCCTATTTCAGAAATGTGCAGCTCTTTCACAAATGTTTAATCTGCTTTTTTAGCACCTTGACTGATATATGGGAAATTCAGATTTAAAGTGAGCCCGGTATTAACATAAACGGTGTTTTCCTCTGTGTTTACTGCAAATGAGTAAACGGAGCATCCCTGTATTTATCTAAGTGTTTGCTGTTAAGATTTTTATAGTATGCAGTTAAGACTATTCCCCTATTAATAGTAATACTCTCTCTGACTCAGATGTTCTGCCTTACTCAATACGGGTCCTGTTGGAAGCTGCTGTGCGGAACTGTGATGGTTTTTTAATGAAAAAGGAAGATGTCATGAACATTTTAGACTGGAAAACCAAACAAAGCAATGTCGAAGTGCCCTTTTTTCCTGCCCGTGTTCTTCTTCAAGATTTTACGTGAGTGGTAGAGTGTTTCCTTCATAAAATTCAGAGTCCCTGGTGGTTGGCTCCATTTGTAATCCTGAAGATTAGTCTATAAATTTAAAGAATTGTCCTGAGAAACAAACTGAGGGTTTTAGAGGTGGGGGGTGGGGGCTGGGTGAGGCGGGTGTTGGGTTTAAGGAGGGCACGGATTGCTTGGAGCATTGGGTATAATATGCGGACAGTGAATCTTGGAACACTGCATCAGAAACCAGTGATGTGCTGTACGCTTACTGATAGAATGTAACAACAACAGCTCTTTCTAAACTAAAGCAATTCAGTACAAGTGAGGTGCTTGTTTCTTGCACTCTTTATTGAAAACCTGCTTTTGCGAACTCTCCCTCCTTGTTGTCTCCAGTGAGTGAGTGGGTTTCTCAGACTTAGGCAGACCCTTACTGCGCAGCTGCTGTACTGTCCCTCTCGTCTCCCCCATCACAGGAGATGCCCGACTCCTCTCTATCCCTCCTTCCTAATCCATTCTGTCCGCAAGCTCTGTGGACTCTACCTCTGCGATGTGTGCTGAGCCCACAGGCCTCTTAGAGTTTTCTGCCTCTGTCCCAGTGCTGGCCCCGGTGCCCTCCCGGGACTGTCGCTCAACTGTTAGTGGCTCCAGCCAGTTCCCCTGCTTGCACTCTTACTGTCTGTGGTTGTCTTTTCACAGTAGATCATGTGACTTAATTAAAAATGTTAACCAGGGTCCTGTCATTTCCCCGTACGCCAGTGGACGTCCATCACACTTAGAATAAAACCCAGAGTTAGCTAGATAAATAAGAGCCTCCCCTCAACCCCTCAAATCTGGTTTGTATGCCACTCTCTTTACACCCCGTGTGTGTACTGTGAGAGCGCTTAAGATAGCATTCAGGGCTGCAGCTTGCCTGCTCACTCCTGTGTGTCCGGTGGGGCCACAGGTGTCTGGAGGCGGGTACATCTAGTCAGGAGCCCCGGGTCCTGAGAAGGCTCTGGGAGGGAGCGGGGATCTCATGAAGTTTAAGACAGGGAAAGAATTCCAAAGACAGGTCTCTGGAAGTTTTCTTTTGCCTCTAAAAGTCCTCTCTTGTGTTATTTGTGGTACTCAAGTTCTCAGAAACATTGATGCTGATTCTCATGAAACCAGGATATGTGAACTTTGGATAACAAGTGCGTAATCTAACACAAGTTCGAACTAGAAAGGGATACATTTAGATATAAAAATGGATCAGTGTATGTTAATTATTTGAGCCTATGAAAGTACCATTTAGACCATAATTTTCATCATTTTTTATTTATTAGTGGAATACCAGCAATGGTGGATTTTGCTGCTATGAGGGAGGCAGTAAAAATTCTTGGAGGTGACCCGAGAAAAGTTCACCCTGCCCGTCCGACGGATCTCACAGTTGACCATTCTTTACAGATCGACTTCAGTAAATGGTGAGTGAGCACAGATCTTTGTGGAGTCAGCTGTGCGGGGTAGCCAGCAGCCAGCCCCCTGGTTAGGGGAAAGGGCTTAGAGCCAGTTTGTGCCTGAGTGAAGGCTGTTTCAGTCAGTGCACACTGATCTAGAAAAAGAGCCGGTGAAGTTTATGTACTTATGAGTTTAATGGAGCCTCAATTTAGAATGGTATTCATGTTTGTAGATTTCTGCTGCATTTTTGGTAAAAATGAGTGAGCCTAGAACCTGCTTTGTGGAGTGAATTCTTGTTCATTATCTTTTGTTTTTTAACCTACGTGTCGTCAAGAGAGAATCTGAAGATAGGAGGGAGCCATGAATGTCTTTATTCGGTGGTAAAAATCACAGTGCTTACTAAAACTGTTTTTCCACATCTTCTATTTAAAAGGTCCCTGTGACCAAGTTCAGACTAGAGAAGACCTAATTCTCCTATGATCTTTGGCACAGACCACGACGATTGTCCCAGCCTGCGTGCTTTTGCCCTCCAGATTAGTTAGCCCTGTGGCTCTGTGCTGCTTTTAAGTTGTTATATGGGGAAAAACCCACTTGGGTGCTTGCTAAGCGTCATTTAAATTGTCCTGGAAGTACATGAAAATTATTTTCTTAGGCATGTAGAATTGTGTTTTCTTCTCCGCAAATTTAAGTCACCTATTTCTGTTTTGGTTTTTTTTTTTGTAATCTGGGACTCGCTTTTGAAACCTGAGTTAAATGCTATATTAATGTTTGAACAACATTTACTTAGTTCCAGATAACATTGCCATGTGTGTGTTTTTTGAGAAGCTAACATTGTGTCACTTTTAAATGGTCGTATTCTGTTTCCTTTTCTGGAATGCTAGTGCAATACAGAATGCTCCGAATCCTGGAGGTGGCGACCTACAGAAAGCAGGAAAGCTGTCTCCACTCCGAGCGCAACCCAAGAAGCTTCCCTGTAGAGGCCAGACCACCTGCCGGGGACCGTGCGAGTCTGGAGAGCCGGGCCGAAACTCAGGAAGATTTTCTTCGCAGATTGAGAACACACCCATTCTCTGTCCTTTTCATTTGCAACCAGTGCCTGAGTATGGGATTTTTAAAAAATAACTGACTAGTGCTGGGTTATTTTTCAATTACAGAAGCCCCACCTTTTTTCCCTTCCCCTCCTGGTTGCTCTGATGTAGGCTTCTCCCATCCCCAATGAGGCTGGTTGAGATGGTAGTGTCTGAATCCCACACCGATTTCTGTTCCATAGGAAGAAATTTCTTAAGATTTCTCTGTGATATATTTCATTTTTATGACTAATGTAGGCAGAAAAATGGGATCTCATCTTAAACTCTGAAGTTTTTGTTTTAGTGAATCTGTACCATTCACATGTTCTTTATTCATTCATATTGCTTTTATGAATTCCCTATAAAACTATTTATAGTTTTAGCTTTTTTCTCCTACTAGAATTCTTGTTTTTTTCCAGTTGCGTGGAGAGCTTGATGTTAAGAATATTATAATGGTAAAAAGCCGCTTACCATTGCCTGTATGGTGCTATGGGAAGCAGTGAACCTGCCCAGGAAAGAATTTTCTTCTTGGGAGTTGGTAAAATTTGCCAATAAGTAGTTTAAAAAAAAAAAAAATTCTATACTTGAATTTTTGTATGCTATAAAGTTTCCAGATTCTGTTATTTTTAAGAATTATGTTGTTTACCCCGCTATCTGTAGACTGGCAAAAGTTTTTTAAATTAAGTAAGAAAATGACCTACTTCTTCAAATTAAAAAAATGTAACACATGTGAAATTTAGGATAGCTAAGAATAATACCCATGCATATCTTATCCTGAGAGCCCATGATACATTAATTCATGTGTCTGTAAACTGGTTCTTTCAGATTCTCTGTGGTTGTACAGTTGGGGGCTCGGTGTTTCTGGGAGGCCTCCGGTTGTAGTGACCTCACACGCTCTTCCTTTCTGGGAACTCAGTATAATGTGTGGGTTCCTCGGCATCAGATGAGGACAGTTTTATGTAAGCAGCCCTTGTTCCTGTGCCTAGCTGTCCTGTTGTTAGGTGCGTGTGGATGTTTGAGATGAGCATCCCTTCTTACGCAGAAACTAACTTCCTGGAAAGGTCTTACTGATTCAAACACCCTTGAGGGATTTTTTGGTTGCCTTCTCATGACCGGCAGGGTGTGAAATGCGAAGATGGTGTATTTTTAATTAAAAATACAATCTGGTATAACATTTTCCCTTAGTTTTGACTCCAGATTACAAAGAATTTGGATGGGTTGGCCTGTGGTCTCTGTAGGGAGACAGTGGGTCTCTGTGGTGCCACAGGGCCTTGGTGCAGCATCGGGTACAGACCCAGACGAGGAATGGATGGGGAGGAAGTGGGCACCGGAAATCATTGCCGAGTTGAAAGTCGGGTTCTGAGCTTATGAACGAGGGACACTACGTAGCGGTACAGGCTGTGGGATGTACAGTCATCAGAGCAGCTCCCAGAGTCCTCGGGAAAATCTCAGTCAAGATGTGATGGGGCCTTGGAATCACTGAGCTGTGAATCGGTCACATAATCTTTGCGTTTTTAAAAAAAAGTTGACGAGTGAACATCTGTAATGGTCTGGACCCTAGAGGACAGGTACAATTTAAGTTGTATTGATATCCTAGTCAACACTTGATTACCAGCTGGAAGGAAACAGCTTAAAACTGCTAAATCATTCTTTATTTTCATTTTTGTTTATTTTTAAAGATCTTATTTCTTTGAGAGAGAGAACAGCAGGGGGAGGGGCAGAGGGAGAAGCAGCCTCCCTGCTGAGCAGAGCCCCATGTGGGGCTCAGTCCCAGGACCCTGAGATCATGACCTGAGCCGAAGGCAGAGGCTGAACCCACTTAGCCCCCCAGGCATCCCTAGAGATCATTTTTTAAATGTCCGTTAGATAAAAGTAGCGTCCCTAAAGTGGCATAGTTTACTGCTTGGTAGTGGATTGTTTTTATCTCTTAGTTTAAATAATGCATGTAAAATATGTTTATGATCCATGCAAAGTAAACTGCCACTTACACAACAAATAGAACTTCCCACCTTGGGTGAGATGAATGCATTTTTGCTCGGAGCTTTCTGCACGTGCGCAGTATGGCTGTAACGCCACACACCAGGTGTGTGCTCGCTGACACACTCGCTGCTGCCCGCCTCCTCCTCCTCCTCCTTGCAGAGGGGGCCCCGAGGGCGGCTGCTGTGTTACTGATGGTTGCAGTCAGCTCGCACAGCAACGCAGGACAGTACGGTTTGGCGGCTGGGGAAGGCAGAGCCCTGGAAGTAGCTGCCCTGGGTGCTCCTAAGAACAGAGCTTCCTTGTTGAAAGGAAACCACCGATGCCGAGAAGTCTAGTAAATTGCTGTTCTAAGAATTTTTAAAACGTGTTTGTGTGCTTAAGAACAAATACTTAGAAACAAGGCAAGTCTTTTCTGTGATCCATACATTTAATGCTGGATCTTCTTCCTTTTAGACCTGAAACAGTGTTAAAAAACCAAGAAGTAGAATTTGGCAGAAATCGGGAGAGACTTCAATTTTTCAAGGTACACATGATTTGGGGGGAATTTTTATATTTTTTGTATTTTATATTGAAATTCACAGAATATTGATGTGTGATATTTATGTCCTTTAAGGTAATGGGTTTTTTTTAAAAGATTTTATTTGATTTATTTGACAGAGCGAGCAAAAGCAGGGAGAGAGAGAGGAGAAGCAGACTCCCCACTGAGTAGGGAACCTGTTGTGGGGCTCGATCCCAGGAGCTTGGGATCGTGACCGGAGCTGAAAGCAGATACTTAACGACTAAGCCACCCAGGCACCCCTAAATGAGTAGATTTTAAATGCTTTGGGGCAGTAGGACCTTTTCTTCCTTCAGATAAAATCTCAGAAACCCCAGTATATAAAACAGAATGAAAGCAGGTGGCTGTAATTTGAGGTGTGGGGAGGCTTTGTGCTTGTCCCCCACTCCGAGAGTTCTTGGGGCACAGCTCAAAACCACCATTTATCTGGACTAGTCGAACATTTCCCTTTGACTTAATTTAGCTTTAATCTGCACGACGAGTGTATATAGGGTCAGTGTCTGCATTTGTGTTCATGTGTCTCCTGTGATCTTGGACCATGTTGAACATTGGTAAAGTGTTCTTAGTGTCAGTACTAACTCATATTTTGACTGTCAGCACAAACTGATACACTGACACTTGGATTTTTTAAATTTAAACATGATATAGTGGAGTTCAAGAGTTTTTAAGAACGTGGCTGTGATCCCTCCTGGAACTGGAATGGCCCATCAAGTCAACTTAGAGTATTTGTCGAGAGTGGTGTTTGAGGAAGACGACCTCCTCTTCCCAGACAGCGTGGTGGGCACAGATTCTCATATAACCATGGTGAACGGCTTGGGGATTCTGGGCTGGGGTAAGTAATCCACTCACTACGTTTAATTCTCGGGGGAGACGGTGTCAGGAACAGTATGCAGGAGTGTAGGTAGCCGGTCTTTACAGGCTCTTTGAGGCCGTTTCCTCATCTGCAGTAGTGGTGGCAGAACGACTCTGGACCCAAGGATGGGTGGACAGTGTGCCCCGCGCAGCACTGCTGTCGCGGAGTGGCCGTGGCGGACGTTGTGGTTACTCCCTGGTCCGAGTCCCGCGGGGCTTCTCCTGGCCTTCTCCTGGCCTTCCTGAGGACTCCGGATTCTTACAACCTGCTGCCTCTGGCTGCTCCCACGCACGCGTCTGAAGACGAGTCGTTGACTCCCCCGAGTGGGATGTGCGTTCCTGCCTCCTGGCCCGGCCCGGGCTGTTACCTCCGGCGGAATGTGCCTGGTCTCTTACACGGTGTCAGGTCTGCTGACTTCTTTGGTCTCCGCTGTCAGACGGAGCTGCTTCCTGAGGTTCTCAGGTGCTGGGTTCTGTTTTGAGTGTGGAGCAGAGTCCAGACGTCAGATGGTGTTCCAGGGACCAGCATCACAGATGCCACATGTTCCCTGCCTTTAATAGAAAGTTGACACCAGTTTGCTTCAGCCCTGTGACTGGAGTCCTTCTTTTGGGGAGACTGAGTACCGACCACAGTCCAGAGTCCTGGCGGCTCTGAAGGGTGAGGCAGACAGGCGCCCAGGGCGTCCAAGAGCAGACGTTACACCAAGAACACCCGCGCTCTTCGCGTGCTGTGCTCACCGTCTTCTGTATTGCTCCAGGGGTCGGAGGCATTGAGACCGAAGCAGTCATGCTGGGTCTGCCTGTTTCTCTTACTCTGCCGGAGGTGGTCGGGTGCGAGTTGATCGGCTCATCAAACCCTTTCGTCACGTCCATAGATGTCGTGCTTGGCATCACAAAGGTAATTGCGCCAACCGCGTGATGTGGGGGACATTACGTGTGGGGCCCTGTGAGGGCAGGGTTGGGCTCTGCACTGCCTCCTCCGTGCTCTGGCCGTCTTGGTCCTTGCCTCATAGTGACCGTCACAGGAGTAGCCGCAAACACAGAACCCTTCCTTGGCGCTGCTAAGTACAGAAATGCTGGCTGTGCCATTGTTCACTTGACCTGTTGCCTCTTTCATTCCTCACCACGAGCCTGGAAGGGTGCTAGTGTCCGTCCCCATTTCAGTTCTGAGAAAACAGAGACGCCCTCAGGTTGAATGACTTGGCAGAGGGTCACCGGGCTGAGCCGTGACTGCTGGAACAGGACACGTCCGGGCTCCCAGCCGTCAGGCTTGTTGGCCACGTGGGTTAGAGAATCCTGTTGAGGAGAAATAATCGCATCTCTTTAATACCTAACTGAATCATTTGCCCGTTAGAAACTATTTCTCCCCTGGAGAACACGGACTGTAGAAGTGGGCCGCTATCAAGATTGCCTGTCGGCTGGGGCGCCTGGGTGGCTCAGTGGTTTGGGCTGCTGCCTTTGGCTCGGGTCATGATCTCAGGGTCCTGGGATCGAGCCCCGCATCGGGCTCCCTGCTCCGCAGGAAGCCTGCTTCCCTCTCTCTCTCTCTCTCTGCCTGCCTCTCTGCCTACTTGTGATCTCCGTCTTTCAAATAAATAAATAAAATCTTTAAAAAAAAAAAAAAAAAGATTGCCTGTCGGCTGTTCTAACACTTGTAAAGGATTATAGAAAAACGTAACCTGGACTTTTAAAATATTGGTACATGCTATTTAACACATGTACTTTGGAGTTTCCTAGTGAACAGTCATTTGTAAGTCTCCGTCCTAAATTTCTGATTTTCAGTTGCTTTAATGATTAAGTCCATTTTATTAAATAAACGAGTGTAGGAGCTGTCCTACATACAGTGCCAGCTTGCGTCCTGGAGTCTGCACTTTTCTGGTTAGGTTATTGGTCTGAAGGCTTTCAGGATTCTCCGCAGGGAAAGAAAGGGTCCAGCTGCCCTGCAGACATTTCGCACAGAGCCTTCTGCCCTGAGAACGTGGTGGCACCATGCAGAAGTCATGGGTGCAGCGTATGGGACCGAAAGATAAGTTGATAATTGCAGGATTATTCCTAAAGGAAAATGAGTATCTCAGAACGCTTTTGGAGAAATCTGTACTTTCCTTAGGGTAACCTGAGAAGTAATGTCACTTTTTAGACTTCTCTGGCTATGTTTTTTTGTAACAAGATTACATGTCAAGTTTTTTTTTTAAAGATTTTATTTGTTTATTTGACAGAGATCACAGGTAGGCAGAGAGACAGGCAGGGGGTGGGGTGGGAAGCAGGCTCCCTCCCAAGCAGACAGCCCGATGCAGGGCTCAATCCCAAGACCCTGGGATCATGACAGCCCAAGGCAGAGGCTTAACCCAGTGAGCCACCCAGGTTCCCCTACATGTCTATTTTTAAATTTTGGCGTGTTAATATAGAACTTATGTCTGTCACGTATGTTCACATTTATTATTTTCTCTCTTGAGATTCTGTTCTATTCATGATCCTTTTGGATTAATCCCATATTATTTTTCTGAATGTGTATTGTGGCACCTCCTGAATTTGTTGAAACAGTCTTAGCCGAGTGTGTCTCACGTGTGCTGCTCTGGTCCTCAGAGCGACAATCATGAACACAGAGAAACGTCTTAGCCTTTTATACAAGCATGGCTTCAATGGCCCCTCGCCCCTCTGCACTGTCAGGGCTAAATGGGACTCTTGGGTTGAACGTGGCTTTGCTCCAGGTTACCTCGCTAGGCCTCTCCTGCCCCAGACTGAGCCGCGGTGCGGTGTCATTAGGTGAGCCGCTGATGGGGTTACTTAGTAATAACTCAGAAACGTGACTTTATGAGGACATGTGAGATCCTGTCAACATGACGTTTACCCAGAACAAATGATGCTGTAAACACTTGGATCAGGGTTGGTATTCGAAGAATTTTTGTAGCCAGTATGTATTTTATTTAAATGCAGTTTCATCAGCTTGTTAGTGTTCTTTACTCTAAGGTGCCATCAGCGGTTAGTGCTGTTTCACGCCCAGAAAGAAGAAGGGCTGCCCGCTGACACACACGTTGTGTCTGACGTCTCCTCAATTTCAGAGACATTCGTGTGTGGATCTAGCCATTTCCAGCCCTTAGGCGCTTTCTCCCCTGTCCAGTGGTGACAATGGGTCAGTCTTCTGTGGATCCTTTATCTTAAAATACCTGCAAACCCAGAGGGAGTTGACGTTTGATAAGAACAAGAGACCCTCTTTCATGCAGTGTCACTGGTAGGGGTTAAAAACTAGGTCTTGTGCTTTTCCGAGAATCCACGCCGGTCTTACTAACTTTGTGTGCGTTTCTGTGTTTCCCTTTATTTAGCACCTCAGGCAAGTAGGAGTGGCTGGAAAGTTTGTTGAGTTTTTTGGAAGTGGAGTTTCGCAGTTATCTATAGTGGATCGGACCACAATAGCAAACATGTGTCCGGAATATGGTGCTGTCCTCAGCTTTTTCCCTGTTGACAATGTGACATTAAGACATTTAGAACACACAGGTAAGAAGATGAAAGATCAGTAGGGTCAATGTGTTTGTACGTCCAGTGTGTCTGTCTGAAATTTTTCCTAATGAATAGCTACCCATGCTTGGTATTTAATATTCAGGAAATTACCTTATCTTGAAATAGTGGCTTTCAAATAAACTGCCTCAAATGTCTTTAAAGAGTGTTGTGCTCTCAAAACCCCGTCCCTCCCGTGTGACCCATTTACAGTGATGAGAGGGAGGACTCCCGCCACCTGTCAGGGCCTCATTCTGCAGGGAGGACAGCTGTCACAGCCTTTGCGGCGGTCGGAACCGCGGGTTGGCGGGAGGCGGACGTGTGCATCCTCACGGCTCACGGTGTTCCTGTAACAGGAGCAGAGGAGCCACCAGACAGAAGTGTCTGGGGACCGTGCTCTGTCTGAAGAGGAACACAGTTTTGTGAAAAGCGGCATAGGGTTCCAGGTTCCATATCTTTTCTGTAGCCTGATTGGCAGGAGGGTGGACCTTCCTATAGCGACGGCTCAGTGTAGAAAGTAGCTGCAAGCCTCAGACGCGCTCCGGTACCCCTGGCACTGCCCACTGCCCTTTGGCGAGCGACTAGTCTCAGAGCCAAGCTGGGCCAAGCTGCTAGTCTCTGATCGTAAGTGCATTTGGGGGATGTAGTCCAGTAGTCTTTATTTGGGGGCCAGATTTTGTAAGTTAAAGGGTCATTTGGCAAAATGGACCGTTGGTCATTGGGAATGTTGGTAGGAACGGTTCTCATCAAGTGCGGAGCTTCCTTTCAAGGGGATTTGGTTGTTAGAGCATTGAGGGAGAGATGGCAGAGGTGCCTCCTCCCTTGCATGTCACTCTGGCTTGTGTATTAGTGATCTCTTCGTGTAACAGACTTTCCTGAAACTTCATGGCTTAAAACAGCAATAATCAGCTGTGGCTGCATGGTATCCGTGGCGATGATGTAGGCGGCACCATTGCATAGCTCGTCTCTGCTCCGTGATGTCCGTGGCCTCAACCGTGAGACCTTGCGCTAGGCCCCAGGGCCCTGTAGGTCGCTCACCCGTCAGTGGATGCTTAGCTGGGACTGTCCGCCATGTCTGCATGTGTCCTTTCTTACTCAGTGGCTTCTCCAGGGCGGAGTGACCGGGGAGAGCGAGCGCCAGCCAGACAGCCAGGGGTCCGATAGCTGAGTCCATGGGGTCGATTCTGCCCCTTGATGGAGGGATGTCTTGTCACGCTGTAAGCACATACAGCTCGGGTGTGTACTGTCAGGTCATTTGCTGGAGAATACCATCTGCCACCACTGTGTGTTCCCGTGAGGCTTGCAGAGAGCTGCCCGTTGCTAACATCTAGATTCTTTACTCTCCTGGAAGGTCTCGTTAGGCCTCTGGTTTTCTGCTCATGAGACTTCTTAAGCTTCATTCATGTTCTCATTTTGACCTTTATATTCATATTGGAAAGTAATGAGTGTCCTTCGTGGTGGGTGAAAATTATATTCAATGTTAGTGATTTATGTTCTGCAAACGTAATAGGTTTTTTGAGTTTTATAGAACTGACTTAGTATTTCTCAACTTGTCTCTGATTAACTTTTAAAGGGGGGTACAAGTTTTCATGACGGACAGAATTTTTACTACTCTGGAGAGTAATATCAGTAATTTGTAAAGAACATACTCTGAATACTTAGTGCGTCGGGTCTGTTTCTTACGCATTGGAATTCAGCACCCTTACCCTCACAGAGTTCAAAATTTCTTACTGTATTCTTGTCCTTGTTAATTCTTTCTAGGTTTTGACAAGGCCAAACTCGAGTCAATGGAAACATACCTTAAAGCTGTGAAACTGTTTCGACACGACCAGGATAGTTCAGGAGAACCCGCGTACTCCCAGGTGTGTGTGGAAGAGCTCCCCCGTGGCCCGGCCGCCTGGGTGTGGACACCAGCTCCGGGCCTGCACCTCCGCCGACCCCCCCGCCCCCCGCCCCCGACTCCTCCCCCGTTGGCTCAGCTCTGGAGGGGGAGGCTGTTCTGAAGGGCAGACATACGTTAAGCACAAGGTGTTAGAGTGGCTCTGGGCACGCAGAAAGTGCTCTGTGAATGTCATTATCATCTAACCAGTCAGTATTACGTGTGACTCTGCTGAGGTTTTATTAATTCAGTTCTCGTGATTTCCGTTAGTGAATTTTACAACATTTTATTAAGTCTCAGTTTTTAATATTCAGAACACAAAGTTGACTCTTTCTCTCCCTGACCTTTTCCTGCGTTGTGATAAGAGCACCAGGACGTGCCTTTCTGTCCTGGGGGAGCCGGCAGCTGGTTAGTGTCTGCGTGTCGCAGAGATGTGTCATGAGAGGAATTTACGGTTATGTAAGATACTCTGTGATCTAGGCCAGTATTTACCTGTTGGAAATTTGTATTTTCAGGGAAGTTTGAATTTTTATGATCTTCCTTTTCTAGGAGTGTGTCAAGTATCTTCAGCCACTGGGTATTGTCAAAGGTCTGGTTAACTGTTAGCTGTTTTCTTGGGGAGTCATTCTCTGCCCCAGCTGTCTGTCCTCACAGTGTGCATCCCTGCCGGAACTGTATTTCTGTGCTCGCTTGCCTGTCCTCCCTCCAAGAAGGCAAGGAGGCTCCCGGGGGAGGAGCTGGTTGTGGTCTGTAGCTCTGGCCCCTGGAGCTGTGCCCGGCCCGCGGCACACAGGATGGGCAGGCAAGCGAGGCCGCACGGGTGTAGTGCAGACCAGTGTAGCGCCCACAGGACCAGAGTCCGTGTAGCCTTCGGGCGCATCTCTGACTTGACTCCTCGTTTTCTGGTCCCTTCCAGCTCTTTAGTTTAGTGCTTTGTCCACTTTGTAAAGATGGGGAAAGAAGAAGAAAATTGAAAACTCTCACATTGTATAATAAGGAATAAATTTGCTTATTGAAGGCCTGACCAGATTAAAGAAATAAAACTGCAATCTACCAGGACGTTGATTCCAAGACACACTCATTAAGATGTAATGATGGGGGTTGACGGATCCATAAAGTGAAGCGGCAGCCTGGTGGGCATCTGCAGTCAGAGTCAGAGTCGACAGGACTGAAGTATCGGGAAGCCCGTAGCGGAGAGAAACTTCATCTGACCTGTTTATACCCACATAAAATGGACAGAGGAAAATGGTGGCAGTGCCAGAAGAAACGCACAGAAACCTAGCTGGGAGGTTGGATTTTAAGATGGTTTTTTAAAAACTAAGGAATAAAAAGCCCAGGCCTTGCTGGAGGCTGGCCAGCTAGATACGTTGGAACCAGGAAGAGCAGGGTCCTTCTGCTGTGTCCCTCCAGCACCCTGTGTAGCCAGACTTAGTGCCACACACGTGGAAGAAGGAGCAGGGTTTCCTGAGCCCACCTCAGTTGCCACAGAGGAGGCACGGGTGACTTTGGAGCACAGGGGCAGTAGACTGACGGCCCACACAGGCATCTGCTTTATCAGCAGCATCTGTGACATCGGAGAAGAGAAATCAGGGGAACAAAATGCTCTGTGGACTGGATGGCTGGTGTTGAGGCAGTTTGCATGCTGATCTGCTGCTCTCAGATTAGCGAATGTTTGTATGTTTTGTTTCACAGATTAATTGGGATTGTTTCCAGGGTGTAGATCACCATTACAACAAATGTGGATGTATTTATTTTGCTTCAGGAAGTAGTGCTAAATTACAGTCTGTACCTAACAAATTCTCGTTCTTTGCCTTCCTCTGCCTTCTCATTTCCTAGGTGATCCGGATTCATCTGAATTCAATAGTTGCATCTGTCAGTGGTCCAAAGAGACCTCAGGATAGAGTTGCTGTGACGGACATGAAACGTGATTTCCAAGCTTGCTTGAATGAAAAGGCAGGTTACCTAAGCACCATCACCTTTGTCAGTAATTATTGTGTGGAGTGATAGTGGGCGAGTACTTCTTGTGCTGGGGGGCAGAGGGCGAGTACTTCTCGTGCTGAGTGATAGAGGGCGAGTACTTCTCGTGATGAGTGATAGAGGGCGAGTACTTCTTATGCTGAGTGATAGAGGGGCAAGTACTTCTTGTGCTGAGTGGCGGAGGCCAGCATGGGCCTAGACTCAGGCTGCTGCTGTGTTCTCGCATGTGGGGCACACCCCACTGGCCCCTGCACCCCTTCCTATCTGAAGCCGGCAGTCGTTTGGTGCTGTCCCCAGGCCACTGGGAGGGTCAGATGTGTGTCATGCCTGGAGTCGCAGTCGCCCGGTTTCAGGCGCTTGGTCGCGGAGGGGTCTGCTAGGCTGCACTGTGGTCAACGTCTGACCCCCCACCCCCGGCCGCCCCGATGAAGAGACCGCTCTGCCCTCACACCCTGGTTGCTGCATGTACCTAAACAACGCGCAGCCTCTTCGACTTTCAGGGTCTGTGTTTTCCGAGAATCATGGCTCAAATCGGAACACTTGCCCTCTTGAGAACTGGGGTCTGCGCTCTTTCCAGAGCCTCTCTCTGGAATTTATTTGCTGTTGCTGCTGCCGTCCTGCTGTGCAGGAGGAAAGCAGTGTGATGAGCACGGTGCTCCCGGCTCGCTCCCTGCCCCCTGCCTTCCGCACCCCAGTCCACTCCCTGTCCCCGGAGCAGGGCCAGGATTGTGTCCTCTGTTGAGAGTCCCGGTCCGTAGGATCGAACAGACAGCCACAGAGTCCGTAAGATCCGGGTCCTGGGGAGTTCAGAACACCAGCAGGCTTGTGTCGTTACTGTGCACATACCTGCGCTAGCCGACTTAGGATGACCGCATGTCGCGACCTTCAGCACTGCTCACACGTAGGCAGAACTCCAAATCTGTTTCTCTGCACATACCCAGAATGTTCGTATTTGTGTGCATGTTTGTATAGGTGGGATTCAAAGGCTTCCAGATTGCAGCGGAGAAGCAGAAGGATAACGTCTCTATTCGTTATGAAGGAAGTGAGTACACCCTGTCTCACGGCTCTGTGGTTATGGCCGCGGTCACCAGCTGCACCAACAACTGTAACCCGTCCGTCATGCTCGCCGCAGGTAGGCTGTCCCTCACGGCCTTTCCTTCCCGTCCTGGGTGACGTGTACGCTCCTGCCACACTTCTCTTATTTCTTGGATCGTGCGTGGAGACTGGGGTCTGTGTTTGATATTGAGAGACATTCTGAGGGTTTAATGGGGTCTCAAGGAGCCCAAGTTTGATTGAGGTTACTTGTTTTCATTCCACAGAAGGTAAATACTACAGTGTACGCATCCGTTTTAGGTTACCTGTTTCCGTAAATCGAGAAGTAGTTCCTGAGCAGCCCTCTTGATGGCTGAGCCCAGCAGTGCGCTAGAGCCCACCGAGAATACAAGGACAGAAGGGTTGTGACAGGGCTGTTGTGTTGTACAGACGTGACACTGTCCATCGTACCAGGTCCCGTCTGCTGTGTGGAATTGCTGTTAGGAAGGCGCTGGGAAGGGTAGTGAGACGTACTGTGCGTGTGCAAACTAGCAACACGGCGTGAGACCGTGACGAGGCTGCACCGACTTCTCAGTGTAAAGGCTAGTGTGTCAGTGTGATCCTGTGTGTGTTTTAAATGAAACACATCCGCAGAGTAAAATGGACAAAATAGTGAGTGTGAAGTGACACGTTTGGACTTTAACCCTTGCACAAGTTGGAGACTGAGCTCCAAGCGCCGCCCTAATGCATTCCTGTTGACCACGCAGGTCTCCTGGCTAAGAAAGCCGTGGACGCCGGCCTGCAGGTTAAACCGTATATAAGGACGAGCCTGTCTCCAGGCAGCGGGATGGTCACACATTACCTCAGCTCCAGTGGCGTGTTACCGTACCTCAGTAAGCTCGGGTAAGTGAGGGGCGCTGCTGTGCTGTGCGCGCTGGGGTTCAGCAGTGATGGAAGCTCCTGTCGGAGGCTCTCCTGTGCCAAGAGAAGGCGGGAAGGTTGGCTTTGTTGTACTTGTCACCTCTCCACAGCCACACGGCCTGAGGCCTCAGCCCTCCCCCGCTGCAGCCGTTGGCTGGGCAGATCCAAGGAGCAGGGCAGCATCTTGGCCCCTGGGAGGTCGAGGTGTGGCCTCTCGTGTACAGATATACAGACAGATGTGAGGACAGATGCACAGAAGGCGTGGCTCCGGGCAGTGGTGATTTCGTTGTGGAGGTCACTTGTCAGAAGGATCAAAATGTGACAGGCTGTGTCATTAACAGATTAAAGTGTCTTAATCAACACTTTGTGAGGTTACCGGGTTTGTCAAACACGGGTTCATTTGTCCCCAAATTTTGCAGAAACTGACTTTCCCATTTCTCACGGACTCAGAAGAAGTAGCCGTTGGTGGCTGCGTATGCTGGAACCTGTTAACCTCAGTTCCTTTGCAAGACTGATATATTACAAAAAACTTTTTGCTTTTAGAAGAGTGGCAGCAAGTAATTTTGAGAGTCATGCCTGTAATTTCTTAGATCTGCTGTCTGGGGCTTCTGTCAGGGGCTTCCTCTGGGGTTTTGGTTGGTTGGGAACGGAGAGCTCTGCTCGCATTGGCAACCCCAGCTGCAGGGCCCCTTCTGAGGCCTTGGCGTCACTGTCACTGTTGTGTTAAACCCTGGGGGAAGCTCCGTGTCCGTAAAGGTCGTCTCGGCTGTGTTTGGGGAGATGTCCTGTGCCACCTGCAGGTTTTGTGTGTCCGGTTTAGGCAACCCTATCCCCCTCAGGGATGCCCTGTCAGAGTTCTCGTGTTGAGTCCTGACGACACGCCTGACGTCCAGCCAGACAGACCAGTGAGGGTTAACCCGCGCGTCCCATGTGCGCTCCGGCAGCTCGTCCCAGGGATGGCAGCCAAAGACCAGGCCGGCCCTTCCTTGACAAGCATTACGACGTTCTGCTCAATCACATGTGTTTTTCCAAATGCAGATTCGAAGTCGTTGGCTACGGATGCTCAACGTGTGTGGGGAACACGGCGCCGTTGTCGGAAGCAGTTCTCAGTGCTGTCAAACAGGTAAAGACGTGCGCACCAGCAGGACGTCTAAACAGATTTCCTTAACCGTGTATTCTGTTGCTAAATGTGGGCACATCCATATTTCTGTAGTCCTTGCCCCTCTTGGGAAGAGTGAATCTTAAAACGATTGGAAGAATCATTTTTAGATCCTTGAAATAACCCCTGAATAAGGTAGTGAACTGATTTGTTCACAGGATTTGGTGGTTCTGTGTCTAATAACTGGTGGTCTGCTTTTCAGTTGTCTTGCCCTCAGGTGTGGAATATCTGAGGCTGCGTGTATATGATTATCCAAATTTGTACCATTTCTTGAATGCGTATTTGTGTATTTTTTTTTTTTTCAGGGTGATTTGGTTACTTGCGGAGTTTTATCCGGTAACAAGAATTTTGAAGGTCGTCTCTGTGATTGTGTTCGTGCCAATTACCTTGCCTCCCCACCCTTGGTGGTGGCTTACGCCATAGCGGGCACGGTGAACATAGACTTCCAGACGGAGCCTCTAGGTATCTTTCTGTCATTACACAGGCAAACCCACACACGCTCTGCACTCCAGAACTTGTTGTATTTCTGAAATGCTTCTTAGACCGTCTATTCTTTGAATTATTTCAAGAAACCTTATCCTTTAGTTATTCATCTCTGTATTCATGTGAAGAATATAGATGTACAAGGGCTTTGTTTTTTTAGCTGCTTATGCCTGCCGCAGTCTGGTGTTGGTTTCCTTGGTTTTTGGGACAGGTTTTTCAAAAGATGTGAATACCATGAGGGAATTACTTTTTTTTTTTTTTTTAAAGATTTTATTTATCTGAGAGAGAGCACCAGCAGGGGCAGAGGCAGGGGGACAAGCAGACTCCCCACCGAGCGGGGAGGCCAATGCAGGGTTCGATCCCAGGACTCCATGATCAACACCCTGAGCCACCCAGGGGACCCTGGAAGGAATTACTTTTTATACTAACTTTGATGTCACAATGTTCTCTCCAGGCACTGACGCTACTGGCAAGAGTATTTACCTGCAGGACATCTGGCCCACCAGAGAGGAGGTCCAGCAGATGGAGGAAGAGCGCGTCACACCGTCCATGTTTAAAGCACTGAAAGAGAAAATGGAGGTAAGAGGCTCACTTGTATCTGAGGTACTTAAATAAAGGGCACTGTTGATCTCCTATGTCTTTCTGTGAACTTAATAAAAATTAAAATCACATTATTTTGATACAGTGTATAATAAATGATAATCATGTTGTATTTGGAATTTGTAATGATCTAGGAGAATAGCTTAGAGTATTTAAAACCAATCTTAGGAGCACCTGGGTGGCTCAGCTGGTAAAGCGTCTACCTTCAGCCCAGGTCATGATCCTCGGGGTCCTGGGATCGAGTCCCGCATCAGGCTCTCTACTCAGCGGGAATCTGCTTCTCCCTCTGCCCCTCCCCCTGCTTGTGCTCTCTCGCTCGCTCCTTCGCTCAGATAAAATCTTTAGGGAAAAAAAAATGATCTTGATGACTTATTAGAAATATGTAGCGAGCATCCGGAATGCGGGCAGAATTCATAGAAACAGCCTTTGTTTGTTATTCCCACTGAGATGGTGAAAGTCCAGAAGTAAGAGAGAGCGTGGCGTGACCCTCCTGCCCCCGTCTCCCTACCTTACGTCCCCAGAGGCCGTCGGGCACATCCCTTGCTTACGCATCTTTCCAGAGAGGTTCTGTGCACCTAGGAGCAAATGCATTTATTTGCAGTTCCTGAAACAAAACTGAGAACATAGTATGAGGGTAGCAGAGGCACTCACTGAGCAAGTGTTTGTCGGGCGCCTGCTACGTGCGGGGCGCTCTGCTCGATGTTTTGGGATATATCCGTGAACAAAAACCAAACCCTGATGGGGAGAGGCAGGCAGTGAACTGTAGACAGAGTTGTGACGTAAATTACACGACACGCTGAGAAGTGGTAGGTGCTGTGGAGAACTACAGAGCGGGTCGAGAGAGCCGATGAGCACAGTCTGAGGAGGAGATTTACAGAGGCTGTCGGAAGCAGGATGTGTGGCGAGCTCGGTTTTGCAGGAGGTAAAGAAGTTTCCGTACATCTAGACCAAGAGCAGGGCTTTCCGGGCAGAGCGAACGTATGAAGACCTCACGCAGGGACCCTTGATGAGGGCACCGGGGTGGCTGGCGCACGGGGAGTGGGGGCCGTGCCGGGAGCCAGTGTTGGGGAGACGTGGGGATTGACGTCACAGAGGAGGTTTAGGCCGTGAGTACATAGAGTCCTGAAGGAAGAGACAAGGAGCCTCCTCGAGGCCGCACACAGAGGTGTGCTAGGCTCTGTCTCCACGTGGGGAGTGGGGGGAGCCTGGGCGGGAAGGACGGAAGCAGGGGCGCCCGGCCCGCGGGGTCGGTTGTGTGTGGGAGTCTTCGTCTCAGGGTCGTGAGTTTCACTCCCACGCTGAGCGTGGAATTTATTTAAAATAAAATTTGAGGGTGCCTGGGTGGCTCAGTGGGTTAAGCCACTGCCTTCGGCTCGGGTTGTGATCTCAGGGTCCTGGGATCGAGTCCCGCATCGGGCTCTCTGCTTGGCAGGGAGCCTGCTTCCTCCTCTCTCTCTGCCTGCCTCTCTGCCTGCTTATGATCTCTCTCTGTCACGTAGATGAATGAGATCTTAAAAAAATAAATAAATAAAATAAATTAAAAAATAAAATAAAATTTGAAAAATTAAATTCAAATAAAAGGAGGACACACAGAGTCGGGCCAGTTGGTTTGAGCCGTTCTGTGTGCGAGGTGGTGGTGGCGTGGACTTCGGGTCTTGGTGGCGGTGTGGAACCAGGGTGAGACTCAGCGTGGAGTGTGAGGGAGGACCGTGTAGGGACGCACACACTGACCTCAGCAGAGGGTTTTCTCTCAGCCGCGCTCCTGAAAGTGAGCAGTGCGGCCCACAGCACGACCTCTTTGTAGCCACGTGGATTGCTCTTCTTTTTTTTTTTTTTTTTTTTTTAAAGATTTTATTTATTTGTCAGAGAGAGCGAGTGAGAGCGAGCACAGGCAGACAGAGTGGCAGGCAGAGTCAGAGGGAGAAGCAGGCTCCCTGCAGAGCAAGGAGCCCGATGTGGGACTCGATCCCAGGACGCTGGGATCATGACCTGAGCCGAAGGCAGCTGCTTAACCAACTGAGCCACCCAGGCGTCCCTGGATTGCTCTTCTAAGCCCTTGACCCTTTCATTGGATTTTTAAGTCTTTTATGTTCGGTTTATATTAAAACTTAATCTCAGTATATTCATGAAAATCTAGTGTGCTGGAGTTGGATGAGCAAATCTTGATTTATTTTGTCCCAACAATGTCCTAGTGTTCTAGAATGCGCTGTCTTCCTTTCCCAATGAAGAAGGTCTGTTTTGGGGTCCTTCTAATGTGAGGACTTTTTAATTCCCTTGAACGTTTTCACAAGCCTCTTTTTTCTGACTCCATTTTATCTTTTTCTTCTGTTCATCAACCAAACCCCCGTTCGCAGATGGGAAACAAGCGTTGGAATTCCCTGGAAGCGCCGGACTCAGTGCTGTTTCCTTGGGACTTGAAGTCCACGTACATCCGATGTCCTTCATTTTTTGATAAGCTTGTAAGTGTGGTTTCCCTCTTTGATCTTTTCGAGGTTGTTAGGAACTAAAAAAAACTTCAGGGAGGGTGAAAGCCTTTCACGGTTTCTACCTTGTAGACCAAAGAGCCAGGTGCCCTGCAGCCCATTGAAAACGCACACGTCCTCCTCTTTCTGGGGGACGCGGTCACCACAGACCACATATCGCCCGCGGGGAGCATCGCCAGGAGCAGCGCCGCCGCCAAGTACTTGACGAACAGAGGGTAGGTGCACGGGGCCCCTGGTCACGCTCCCTGCCCGGTGAACTGTTTGACCCTTGAGCAGCATGAATGTGATCGGCTTGGACCCACCTACGCTTAGATTCGTTCTGATAAACATGGGCTAGGGCTGTAAGTGTATTTTTTCTTCTTGTGACATTCTCAGCATTTTCTTTTCTCTGGCTGACTTGTCAGAATAGAGGAGGTCACGTGTAGGACACAGAACAGGTGTTCGTTGACTGGGTAAGCACAAGGGCATTCACTTCTGCGGAGTCCGAAGTTCCACCCAGATTGCCAACGGTGTGCCGGGTTGGCCACCCGTACCCTGTGTCGGTTGGGGTTCGGCTGTATGGGCTGCTGTCACGGGAGGTCTGGTCACGGCTGAATCTGCCGTAGGCGGTGACTAGGGTACTTGTAGTCCCTGCTTTTGCCTATAACTTTAGAAATGGAAATTGCTGTTTTAAATTGAGCCCTTCGTAGATTGGAAACAAGATTTTTCTTTTCTTTTTCAATGCAACTTTATTGAAAAGTCAGCTTTGTTTGACCTACCAGGTGAAGCCTGATGGTTCCTGCTGTCGTCAGAGGGCAGAATTTAAATGTGTGTTTTGTGGACTACAGCGCACGTGCGTGACACCAAGCTTGGTCTGTGTCCATCAGAAGATGATAATTTCCGCCTGTTGAGCCTAAAACTTAGAACATGATGTAAACATGATTGATGTGGGAGTTAGAACTCCAAAACCTAGAAAGCTCTGACCTTGTTCCTGCATGATTGGTAGTGTGCAGTTGCTCTGTTACAGAGCTGCGTGGACAGCAGAGACGGACTTGGGGCGTTTTCCAAGTGATGCCTTCCCACCGAGATCACTCAGAGCCCAGCGGCCTGGTCGCACATGTGACAGTGCCGCCAGGCTCTGCTCACCATCGCGTCAGTGCTATTGTGGAATTCGTGTTTGAATTTTTTTCTCTGGTTAACTGTAGTCTGGTATGAATTTAAAACCCTTTTTGGTAGAAGTTGCTAATAGCAGTTCCTTGTCTCATAACTTGATGAGCATAAATCTGTCACACACACAAGGCTTTTATTTGTAGTGGTGAGAAAGTCTTTCTGGTCATGGTTTTCATCGTGGTCGTAACCTAACCGTGGTGGTTAGGGTGCTAGGTCACCTAACCGTGACCTAGCACCCACCAGAAACAGTCCCTGCGCTTCTCAAACAGGAATTGCCCTACGGGTTCTGAGGTGTGAGGACGGATCTCTTAGTTCTCATCAGTCAGGATGTGTTTTGGGTCCTTAGAACCCCTCTTCAGGCTTGTCCTCAAGCCGCTTAAACACACAGGTTTAGAGCACTTACTGCCTTTGCGGAAAAGACCACAGGAGAGACTGGTCGGCGTTGGTTCCTGGTTGTCGCTTGTGCTCGCTTGTTGGGCCCTCAGAGGTCGCGTGTGTTGTGACCAGGCTGGTGGTGACGAGCACCCTCCCGTCCAGCTTACGGTGTCAGCCGCCGTTCCTGGCACGGGGACTCCTGGGGGCCAAGTCACCTCGCGCTGCGCTTTCATG
This sequence comes from Mustela nivalis, assembly GCF_964662115.1. Lineage (NCBI taxonomy): Eukaryota > Metazoa > Chordata > Mammalia > Carnivora > Mustelidae > Mustela > Mustela nivalis. Next base: position 155,814,404 of record NC_139025.1, read on the forward strand.
GTCGCGCTGACTGAAAGAAATCGAAGGAGGGTCCTGGTGTTGCATAGGGTTTTGGTAAAAGCCAAGGGGCCCAATGTGAATTTCTGGAAAGGAGTGGAAACTCTTCCCTTTATGCTGTTTCGACTGAGGAAAGGTTGCCTAGGGGCGCTCTGTCCTCAGGCGTCAGGGAAGCCTGTACAGACAACCAGTGCTTCTTGGAGGAATGATTGATTCCGTTATTGACTGGCTGTCTGATGGGAAGAAACTGTGATTTTTTTTTTCCCTATCTAGGTAGTATTTTTTGAGTTCGTAAGTTTTAGAGAAATACGTTAAAATATGTTACCTGAGTTTGTTTCAGAATTGTCTCCTGGGGATAATTCCAGAAGAAAACAGGCAGCTGGGCATTCCCTGTTTTCCCCACGTTTGTATGTGTGTGGAATTTCCCGTTATAAAGAGAGTATTTTTGAGTGAGTTTTAGGGTCCAGAACCACGTGGAGGTTTTCTATCTGAAATGAAACCAACTTCATGACTTGGTCGCAGCCTTACTCCTCGCGAGTTCAACTCCTATGGGGCCCGCAGAGGCAACGACGCTGTGATGACAAGAGGCACGTTCGCAAATATCAAGCTGTTTAATAAGTTCCTCGGGAAACCTGCTCCCAAAACAATTCATTTCCCGTCGGGACAGACGGTAAGGCTGTGCACAGAGCGTTTGGGCAGTCGCTGCCTGGACTCGGGTTTGTGCTGAAGACGCTCCTGTTTGCTTCCGCTCCACAGCTTGACGTGTTCGAGGCGGCCGAGCTGTACCAGAAGGAAGGTGTCCCGCTGATCATCCTGGCAGGGAAGAAATACGGTTCCGGAAATTCCAGAGACTGGGCTGCCAAAGGGCCGTATCTGCTGGTACTGATGCTTCAATTTTATCTTCTTAAAATGGATGTTTAAGTGTTTCCTTTTGTCGGTAACATTCTGTCAGAGTTTATGTTGCTTGTTCGGATTTTTTATGCTGAATTGGAACTCATATTGGTGGGTCTTTTTTTTTAGGGGATCACGTATAATGTTTTGTACTGATCTAGTTGCGTTCTAGTACTCTGGGTTAGATTTGATTTCTGTCGGTCCCACTTGAGGAAATCCGTACAGTGGAGGGAAAGGAGGCCGCAGTCTTAAACGACCCTCTGGAATGCTGATTCGCTGCCCACTGAGAGTTTTACTTGCCCCGCCTCCGCCCTTCACTTTCTCTCTTGGGGGTTCATGAACTCAGAGGTGGGCCGAGGGATGGAGGTAATGGTTCCTGGCCACCTGCTGGGAAGGCACATCTCGCACCCGCGTCCTTGCTGTCGTGGGGGCAGGTGCTACTGGGGAGGGTCGTCAGGACTCTCGCTGTGTGCCCTCTGCCTGCGCTCGCTCAGGAGTGCTCGGAGCGGGCGGCCAGCACCCCTCCTGGCTGTGGTGATCGTGCACACTCCGCGCTCCTTGAGTCTCTGGTCACCCCCTAGAACTGAGTGCTCAGAGGAGCTGCAGGAACAAGCCAGATTCTCTCGTCTTCTGAGATAGTAATTATCTCCGGAATATTAATTACAGGTACAGCTTCCCTTTTTTCTTGAATTTTGTCTAAAACAGACAAGTATGAGGCTTTGGTCCTAAGTCGTCTGTCTAGTTAGACACTGAAGCACTGTTGCAGGCTGGGGGTGTCGGCTGCGTTTTGTCCATCGATGGGCCTTATGTGGTCGCGTGGACGGGAGCCCTCCTGTCTGTCTGGGAGCGCCCCACGGGTCTGTGTCTGCACGAACTTCGCGCGATGCAGACCTGCACTTCATGCTGGTTCCCGATGATGTCCTCCCCTGCCGCCTCCCCTGTGCCGGGCACCTCCTCGGTCCAGGGCATCCATTCTCTCCATTCACGACGGGCTGTGGCACTCACAGGGCTGAGGACTGATTGCTGGGTGCCTACAGCGCGTCCCTCTCTTTCCATGCAGAGTACAGATGCACATGGGGTACTTGAGCAGGTGCACGGTCTATGTGGCGTGAAAACGGCAGGGCGGGCAGCAGGGGCTGCCGTAGGAGGACCGTAGGGACAGTCGAGAAACGTGGGTCTGGAGCCTCTCTGGCTTATTTTCTCCAGAGAACAAGGATTTGCTGTTGCTCTGGTGTCACTCTACATTCACCCAATGGTTTCTGTTGTTGGATGTCTGCTCAGGGTTGCTTAGCTTCTCAATCTGTGTAGAACCCACGTCTCCTACTTCCTCCCACTGCCGTGGGACGCACTTCTCTGTGTGCGTGTGGAAGGGCAAGGGAGAGGGCTGCTGAACGTGTGTGTGGGTCTGCCAGCATCCCAGACACTCCCGAGCCCTGTTGGAGCCAGGTGTTGCTGGCCTCAGCCCTGCAGAGCGCAGGGGCAGGTAGAAGCAGCTGGGGAGCTGCCTGAAAACAGGGAAATCGTTCGTAGTACTCTGATACAGCACGGGCCATAAGCTCTTCCTTAGGTTAAGAGTTTTATAGAAGGGGCCACAAGTAGAATTTTTTCCCTTGAAAATGGTCTGATAAAGCAACTTTGAAGAGCTGACTGGAAGAAATAAAATACACATTTGTTACAGGGTGTGAAAGCTGTTTTGGCTGAAAGTTACGAAAAAATTCACAAAGATCATTTGATTGGAATTGGCATAGCTCCACTGCAGTTCCTTCCGGGAGAGAATGCAGATTCCTTGGGCCTCACCGGCAGAGAAACGTATTCTCTAGCATTTCCCAAAGAGCTGTCTCCTGGAGTCACGTTAACCATGAAGGTATCTCTTGGATTCTTGTCTGTGGGTGTGTCCCATGTGCTCAGCTAGGTGTAAACCGAGGAGAAAGGGTCCTCGTCCGCGGCACCCCTGCACGAGTTAGTGCACGTGTGTTGTGGTCTGATTCCCGTGAAGCCGTGTTAATGCTGCTGGGAGCCTGAGGAGACGCAGAGCGCGCGAAACTCGGTCCTGGGAGCGAGACAACACGCGGGCTCCCCACTCGTGCGGCCGCGGCCTTTCCCTGGCTGCCCGCTGCTTCCAGGCTGATGGGATTTGAATGCAGCCCGCACACGTTTGCAGGGGAGGCCTGGGAGGAGCGCAGGGAAGGGTAGCCGATGTCCACATACTGACCAGTTGGTACACAGTGGACAAGAGCACTGGGTGGAACTCCCCTACCTGGTCAGAGTCGGCTGCACTTGGCTGAGTGTCGTAGGTGATCCGGGACTTATCATTTAGAAAGGGGGAGGGAGGGGCGTCCGGCTCTTGATCTCCACTCGGGTCGTGATCTCAGGGTTGTGAGCTCGAGCCCTGCATTGGGCTCTGCGCTGGAGGTGGAGGCTGGACGAGAGGTGGCGGTGCTTAGATCTGGTGGGAGGAGGGCCTCGCAGAGTCTGCAGGGGGCGGCGTGGGGCTTGGAGAGAGGCTCCGAACACGGGGTACACTGAGGAGATGCTCCCGCTCACGTGAGATGTTTCTGTTTGTTTCAAGACGAGCACTGGGAAAGTATTCAGCGTGATTGCTTCGTTTGACAATGACGTGGAGGTGGCGTTGTACAAACACGGAGGACTGTTAAACTTTGTGGCACGAAAATTCTCATAGTCTCTACTCCACACGGACACCCTTTCAGAACTGGTAACTGCGAGTAAAGCCTTTCGTGCTGGACCCGGGGCTCCCCGCCTGCCGCTGCAGACGGTCCCGTGTGCTCACTGATCCCACCACGGGTGTAAATGGTTATGAATCAATGTAGGGACTGAAATGAAATCTTTCTGATTTTAAATAATATACGAATGGTGCTATTAACAATGCTCAAATCAACGTGTGAGGTGTGCTGTGGGAGAGGCCCCTAAGTACGGGGGCATTTTATCAGACCATTTTGTAAATAAAGGCAGAATTTGAACTTGTGTTGAAGATTCTTACATGAATAACCTTCCTGAAGTTGTTTAGTTTCGCACCTGTAAACTGTGTACTACTGTTTGTTGGTTTAAGACTAGCAGGTTGGAATCGAGAAGCCAGATTAGACTCTAAAATTGTGGAAGTTGGAATCTGATTTACAAATGGACTTTCAGACCTGAGCTGGACATGGTCGACGTTCACAGATCATAATAGAAGCTGGGGTGATCCTAGTGGCCGTCTAACAGTCCTCGTGTCCCGTTGGGCCCAGGTCCCTCCACACGTGGACACGGGGCTTGGGTGTGTGAACACACGTGTCCCATCGTGTGCAGTAATTTGCTCCCGTCAGCCTCAGATGGTGTCCTGGCTGTGGATTTGATCATTTTGCTCACTTGATGTGACACTGTTGCTTCCTATAACCTATTATTTTAGGTATCATTAACCAAAATTCCACTCTTTTCAAGTTGCTAAAGAGAACTGAATCATTAAATGCTAAAATGATTTACTCTAGACTTTTAAATCCATCCTAAATTATGTGGTTGCTGCTCAACTCAAAGCATTTTTTAAATGTTAGTTATTTCTTAATTATTTAAAATTGGTTTTCTGTCATTTTGAATCCTTATTTTACCTGGGATGCATGATTCTATTAATTATGTTTTTGTTTTAACCAAAGCTGACTGTCAGGATAAAACACTGAGATTGTCGCTGTCTGGAAACCCTACTTTCTCCACACACATGTCCGTTCACCGCAGCAAGTGTTCTGTCAACAAGATGTTTGGCAAATGTTAAGAAGAAGGTTGGGAAATTAATTCCAGAATGTCCCATGCCTTTTTTTCTAAATTAAGAAATTAAACTTAGCAGCCAGAAGGTTAGTTATCGAGATTTCCGTCCATGTGGATAGCTTCCTCTGACCCAGCCGGTCTGCGGCGGCTTGGCCAGCCCACGTGGCACAGGAGGGGGAGGACTGTGCTGCTGGATCGCAGCCGGAGTCGCGGGCGCCGGGGGTGTAGGATCGCTGAGAGCTTCGCCCAGAAGCGCGCACCTGGGCTCTGTCTTCTGGAAGTTGTCTGCAAATCTGTGTTCAGACAATCACGTGGACTGGAGTCTGAGAACATGATTTCTCTTCTTCTTTCAAATTTTTTGGACTCTTTTCTGTGGTACTTTCACGCTGTGTTTTTGATGTGGTGTTACGCCCGTGTATCTGTCCTGCGTATGTTTAATTCACATGAAAACATGAATTAGGAGAGTCGCGAGTTGAATGGTAACATCCCTGTTGCATGCTTGGCAGAGGTGGTGGCTCCACACCGTGTCCCTGGGGACACGTCTGTGTCATCCGTGGCTGTGGGCGTCGGCTCCAAATAGCCAGGCCAGGAGGCTGGGCCCGTGCGGTCCCTGTCCCTGGTCCAGCACCAGGACATGCCGGCCTCTGGCTCCTGCACAACAGAGACAGTGGAGCAGAGCACTCAGCCACGGCCGGCGTCAGAGAAGGAGTCAGGCTGTGCACCCTAGTGGGTGCCGTCCACTCCCACCTCGGGCCAAGCGCTCTGTGTGCAGAGACGGAACGTCTCTGGCTTTCATTTCGTTGACTCTGTCCGGGTCATTGGGTGTTGAAAAAGATGCACAGTATTGTGGAAAGGAAGTATATCAGGCACATGAGCGAAGCAAGTGGGTTTTGTAATTTAGGGTACAACTTCAGAGGTGACCCCAACAGTAGCATTCTTCTCATCTTAAGAAAATGATGCCGCCCATTGTGGCCATGTTTGTTGCCTTCAGCATCATTGTCCCTGCATAAGGAGACGACCGGGGCTTCCGTCCCCCTGTGGAGTTGCAGCATTACAGCTGGGAGTGTCCATGGTGACAGTGGTCGTGAGTTTCTGACCATGAGGGCATCCCCGTCGCCGCGGTTGTTCCACAGGAGGAGTGCGTCCGCCTTCTTGGTGGTGGGCGGTAGGACGTGGAGACGCCATGGGACTGACCGTTGTATGTGGCGGCAGTAAAAGACACCGGTCTTTGCCTTTAGGTGTAGGAGAGGTGCTCAGATACTGGATGTTGACTTGAGGAATAAAGGCGGGAGCCGGCGGACTTGGGCTTTTTCCCCTGAAGTGTGATAGTGCCGATGTTTCTATCAATTTTACAAATAATATATGACTACGAAACCATGTATCTCAAGTAACTATAAATCATTGTCTATTATTTAAAGCCAACAAAACAGTGTAACAGTTTTAAGTTCAATAATGTTAAGTATTGTATAAAAATCTATTGGAGGCAAAGTTCAGTTGATGACAATTGTGTATATGTTATTGATGCTGTAAATTATTTTTAATAAAGAAAATTGTATTATCACATATCTCTTGCTATAAAATACTTTGTGGTGGATTGAAAATAAAACACCGTAACTTAAAAAGAGATAGGACGGCATCCAGAAATTTCTCTTCAAGGACACTTACACAAGTGTTGAGAGGTTAGTCATTCCCAACATGACTGCCAGAAAGAGCTGTGGTCATCCCCGTCCCCCTTGCTAGTCTGGGGCCAGTGGGAATGGAAACCAGGGTGATTGTGGGCCCTTCGTCCCAGGTGGGGCAGTCCCGGTGGAAGGGTGGGCAAAGTCGAACTCCACGTAAGCAGTGTGTCCCAGCAGGTTCTCAGGTCCGTGGAATCCCATTTTACAGTTGAAAAGACTATCGTCTCACCCAAAGGAGGATCCCTGGTCCAGACACTAGCCAGCTGGGCTGCCTTTACCTGAACATTCTTTAGATGGGGACAGTCTTCTGAGCCAGGCATTATGTCCTTAGCTGCGTTTGGATGGTTAAATAGACTTCACGTCGTGAAATGTCACTTCTACAGTTACCTCCTTGTCGTGGTTCCCCCTCATTTGTGAGTCTCGAAGCACCCTCGTGCACCCACACATTGCATTCCGGTTTAGTGAGGGAGCCGGTCCTTCCACAGCCGCGCTGCATGTAACGTCCGTTCCACGGTCTCCGTGTGCGGGCCATGTACGTTCCAGTCAGCGTCTAGGACTGAACTGGCCTCGTGTGTCAGCTGTGTGTTACAGGAGGAAGTGGCTTTTTCTTGAGGAGGCAGGATGGAGACGCTGTTTTCCTGAGTCTCTTAACGTTGGGATCAGCTGCCGCCTCCTTCTACTGGCCGCTCTTTAGTCAGCCAGAGCTGGCAGTCGGGCCGGGGTCCTCCATTCTGGAGCGGTGTTGTGTGATGGAGAAGGAGCTGCCCTTTGTACCACTCTTAACAGCAACCCGAGCGAGCAGTGAAAGTTGCGAAATTATGGTGATCATGGGGGCGCCTGGCTGGCTCAGTTGGAATAGGAGGCGCCTGGACCGCAGGGTCGTGAGTTCACATCCCGCATTCAGGGTAGAGATTAGGTAATCAACTTGAAGAAAATCTGCTATTCATAAACCAAGGCTGGTACAGTATTAAGAATTGTCTGAATATTGCAGTTTCGTGTTCTGTGAAGTGTGAGTTCCAGAGGCTCGTGCTGGCAGGGCTAGGAGAACACCGGCGTCCAGGAAGTACCCTCCGTCCTGACGTGTGGTTCCAGCTCTCACTTGAGGCCAGTTCGGGGTTTTAGTTATGAATGAGGTGGGCCACAGCCTATTTGTTTTGATCTGCTGTGAGTTGTCTGATCCATTTTCCAAAACACCAGACTAAAAAAGCTTGTGTTTAGTGTGATTTCGAAATTGAAACAGCTCTTACACCTGTCTGGTCCCTACAGAATTTGCGTGTATGGGGACAATGACGTCATCACTGAGTTTTGAGCCTTCTAAGCAGCCTGCAGGAGTTGCAGGAGCGCGCAGATGGGCCGTCCCGTGTCGCAGGTGAGCTCACCGGCTCAGCTGCAAGGGGTCCGGCTCCTTTTCCTACAGGGGTGCATCACTGAGCTCTGAGAGCCAGCGGTGTGTCCCAGGTGGCCAGGTGGGGGCGGGAAACAACCCTTAATCCCACCGTGGTATGACCTTTCTTACCAGATTGGTGCTTTTTTCATTAGGATCTCCAGTATTGGTGTTTTGAGGAGAAACATAATTCAGCGTGTGCTACAAGCCTTAGAAAAGTTCATTCTCTTGGACTCAGTCCTGTGACTGAGCAGTGTCTCTTAAGGACATAATTAGAAAAACTCAAAAGATGTATTTGTGAGGATATTATTGAAGACCGAGTTGAGCATAGAAAATGAAAGGCTGGCTCAGTCCTAGAAGCACAGTATTCCCCTGGGGAGGGGCGGCCGTGGCTGGGGCCGGTGGCTGGGGCTGCTGCCCCCTGACCCATGCACCCCTGCTTTGGACTCTCCCATGGGGACCCCAGCAGAGGGGCGGCTGTGGATGGGGACAGGGTGCATGGCTGTAGCCCCCTCACCTGTGCCTCCTTGTTTTCCTGCCTCTCCCATCTCCAGCCCCTCTAAGTTTCAGCTTCATGCCGGGGGGAGAGATTACTTAAAAATGAAAGGGCAGGTTACCTAACAGTCTGTGTGAAGAAGGCACTGTGGGCGGAAAGGGGGCTATGGACCTCCTAACCCTGCCTCTTCATCTCACCATTTCCAGGCTCAGTCTACATCCCCCCCCCCCCCCCACCGCTCTCAGTGGGAGAAGAGCAGGGAGTAAAGAAACCCACCTTGGAGTGAAGTCAGGAGCCCTCCGGGCTACAGTAAACTGAAGGCCTTAAGAGGCCAGTAGGAGTCAGATTTGGATTGTGGGAAATGGGAATGAAATTTGCTTTTGACACCCTGAAGGGATTTCCAGACAAGAAAACCCCCAGGACCTGAAAATACAGCCCTGCTCCTTGGAGATGAGAGCCCAGCAGAGAAGAACTACGCTGACCTGACCAGGAGGCCAGGTTGACAGGGGCCTGGGGAACCTCCAGGTGTCGGGGAGTGGGGGTGTGTGTGTGGGGGTGCTGTACCCATGGGGGGGGGTTCCTGTACCTGCAGGGGGAGGGGCTGCTGTACCCGCGGGGGGGTCGTGTACCTGCAGGGGGAGGGGCTGCTGTATCCGCGGGGGGGTCGTGTACCTGCAGGGGGAGGGGCTGCTGTACCCTCGGGGGGGTCGTGTACCTGCAGGGGGAGGGGCTGCTGTACCCGCGGGGGGGGTCGTGTACCTGCAGGGGGAGGGGCTGCTGTACCCTCGGGGGGGTCGTGTACCTGCAGGGGGAGGGGCTGCTGTATCCGCGGGGGGGTCGTGTACCTGCAGGGGGAGGGGCTGCTGTACCCGCGGGGGGGGTCGTGTACCTGCAGGGGAGGGGCTGCGGTACCTGGGGGGTCATGTACCTGCAAGGGGACAAAGGGGCCCCGACAGAACCACGGACACCGCGTCGTGGGTCAGCTCCGGCCCGCCGGGAAGTCCTGCCTGGCCCCCCGGGCCCGGGGACACCCGCCCGGCGCGCACCCGGCGGTTTCCTGCAGTGGGGGTCTCCCCGGCCGCCCTGGCGCCCCCTGCCCCCGGGTGCTGCTCGGCCCGCGGGCCTGGGAGCGAGGGGCCGCTCGGAGGTGCGGCGGCCAGGCGCGGCGGGGGCGTGTGGGCCCAGCCTCTTCGGGCCTCCTCGCGGGCGAAGGCGGCCCCGGGGACCAGGCTCCAGCGGCAGCGGGACGTGCTGAACCCTGGGGCAGCCGCCGGCGGAGCCGCCGCGGGATCTGCACGGAACTGCAGGGGCCCTTCTGGAGTGGGCGGGGCGGGGTCGCGAAGAACCAATCAGAAACAAGAAGCCCAATTACGTGGGGATGACGGATTCTGAGTGGAGGGACCACCGAGGTGGGGGCGGGGCATGGTTGCGGAAAGCCAATCAGGAGCCGATCCCGCCGGCCGGGGAGGGTCGGTCGCGGCCCAGCCTCGCCCCCCAGTACTGTACGCTGATTGGCGGCGCGGGTTAGCGAGGGGCCAATCAGAAGTCGGGGCTCGCGAGCTCTGGCTGGCTGGGGCCGCTGCAGGATCGAGAGCCGCTGGAGAGCCGTGTCGCCTCGGGATCACGGGTCGCTGCGGGTGAGCCGGCAGGGGAGAGCGGGGACCGCCCCGACAGCACTGGGGGTGCACCGGGGGGACTGTGGTGCGACTCTCCCGCAGTGGCCTGGGGACCGGGCGGAGGGGCGGCCGTGGGTGGGGACGGGGTCCGGGCCGCAGCCCCCTGACCCATGAGCCCCCACCTCCTTGTGTTCTTGCCTCTGGGGTCGCCAGCCCCTGCCCGGTCCTGGAGCACCCCACTCCCCGCCCCCCACCCCGTGCTCCAGCAGGAGGACCTCCAAAGCCCGCAGCCGCCCACTGTGGGGCCCTGGGCTGGGCACAGGGGTCACCGATGTTCCCTGGGCATGACCCCACTCTGCACCCGGCGAGGTCGGAGCAGGGGAATCGCGGGAGAAGGGCACTGTGCAGGGCGTCCTGAGTCGAGTCTAACCAGACTTTGTCCATCTGGCCTGGAGCGGGGAGAACCCAGAATAACTAACTGGGTTTCCACCAGGGTGTCTCAGCACAGTGCAGGGTTGAAAGTCCAGACCCCCGGGTGTGGGACAAAGTGTGTGGGATTCACGGGCTGCGAGCGGGGTTGGAGAACGTCTGCTCCCTGGATGCTTTCTCAGTCCCTTGGTAAAGCCCTCCGGCCTCAAGTGTAGCCGGACCTCCTCCGGGATTTGGATTCTCTTCCTTGTCCCTCTACACACCACAGACATCAGGGCACACACCACTGATGAACGTGTCTCTTTCCTTGTGCTCACTGACTTTGAGGAGCTGATGGTCGGTGCCGTTACTGTCATCGTCTGAGTCCTTGTGTACAAAGAAAGGCAATCTTCAGCTCGGAAAGAAAGAACCGGAGAAGCATAGGAAGTCAGAGCTGCCAGGGACTCTCAGGGTGGACCTGTCCAATCCCTACTTAGCGGAGATGTGACCAGTGCGCCCTTTCCGAGGCTCAGCCGTGCTGCTGGGATTAATGATGCTTTGTTTCTTGCAACAGAGCAACTTTCTGCCCTCGGGGTTTTTTTACTGTGTAGGTAAAATACACGGGATCAGCTCAGCTCCTTTTTGTACCAGATCGTCTTTTGACAGCGAGAGCTGCCAACACTGCGGCGCCTTCAGCGGCGCCAGCCCTGTTGGACGAAGGTCTGGGAACATTTTCTAGGCTGGAAGGGAGACAGGCCTTCCCCACTTGCCTCCTAGGTTCCTTTTCTCTTTAAGGGTTTGTACTTCATATCAAATTCAGAATTACTCTGACATCCTTAACGCTTTAGGAGTTAAAAAACTGTGAATCCAATTCATGTTGGGTTTAAACCTTGCAAGTATTTTGAACTTCAAGTATTCTTACTACTGGCCTTATATCAGTTTATACACCTCCAGAAGGAATGTTAAAATTTTCTGTGAAGTCTTAAAGCCCCATACAATGTGATAGGATATGTTGGTTCCCACAAGTTTCAGGTGCAAGGATTATGTTTTGAAACCCCATTCAGGCTTTGTCACAGCATCTTAGTGAACAAGCCTGGAAAGCAAATACTCTGGTCAGAAAGCAAACATGGAAAGTGATTGGCAAGAACACAGTGACTGTGACAGGTGGTAGAAACTGGCCCGTGGCGGGAGCGGCTGGCTGCAGGCTTCTGAGGGGAGAGAAGTCACTTTGGAAAGAGGATCTATAGAAAGGCAGGGAGGAAGAGAATGGCATTTAAGGCGGGTATTCTTTTTTTTTTTTTTTTTTTAAGATTTTATTCATTTGACACAGAGGGAGCAGTGGGCAGAAGGAGAAGTAGGCTCTCTGCTGAGCAAGGAGCCCGATGTGGGACTTGATCCCAGGACCCCAGGACCATGGCTTGAGCTGTGCACCCAGAAGTCCCTAGGCTAAAATTCTTGTCATCACTTGAGTCATCAGGCATAGACTTGGGACTGTGGTGGGGAGGGTTTCCTATGGGAGAGCCCCAGTGTGCCTCTCTGAATTTTATCCCCGTCTCCTCACTGGAGTGAGGTGAGCTCTGGCTTTCATAGATCCGAAGTGATTAGACGTTCGTGGGCATAGTGTGATCTGGGGAGCTCCGAGAAGGTCCTAAGGCCCCACCCTCAGCCCCTTGTCCTTGCCAGTCTCTCACAGGGACTTTTTTTTTTAAGGTTAAATTTACAAGGAGTGAGACCCACAGATCTTATCCTTAAGTTTCAAGTTTGGGCGGATATATGTATCCGTGTAAACCAAGCATCGTCGAGATCTAGACATGGCCCTCCAGAGAGCCCTCCAGAAGCGACAGCTGTTCCAGTTTCTGTAGATGAAAGCTTGCTCTTCTTGAGATGCTTCTTGTATGACGCCATCCCTTGAACTGCCATCAGGATCATGCCTGAAACGCAGCCCACCCGCAGATGTTACTCGTTACCTACAGCTTAGTATGAAGGGGGCGTTGGAAGAAAGCTATTTTGGAAAAAAAGGGAAGTGAGGATACATGGAACTCAAACATTTGGTTCCTGAAGGCTGTTCAGAAGCTCTTCTCTGTGGTATCTGTGTCACGTAGATGCTTTTGAGGGATGCCAAGTGTGTGCAGTTTTTTTTTTTTTAAAGATATTATTTATTTATTAGACAGAGATCACAAGTAGGCAGAGAGGCAGGCAGGGAGAGAGGGGGAAGCAGGCTCCCCGCTGAGCAGAGAGCCCGATGCGGGACTCCATCCCAGGACCCTGAGATCAGGACCTGAGCCGAAGGCAGAGGCTTAATCCATGAGCCATCCAGGCGCCCCATAGTGGTTTTTTTTTTTTTTTTAAGTAAGCTCCATACCCAATGTGGAGCCCAACATGGGGTTGCAACTCACGACTGTGAGATCAAGACGTAAGCTGAGATCAAGAGTCAGACACGTAACTGATGGAGCCACCCAGGCCCCCCTAGATTTTATTTTTAAGTAATCGCTGTACCCAGCATGGGGATCAAACTTACAGCCCTGAGATCAGGAGTCACACGCTCTACGCCCTGAGCCAGCTGGGCAGCCTTGTGGAACTGCTCCTCATGTTTACTTCCAGCCCTTATTCTGCTTGGCTGTAGAAAAGTGATTCTTTGCAATGTAAAGGTCAACTGAGTTCAGTGTTAATTCATACACGCCAGGGGTGTGCTTAGTTCAGTTTGGTACTTACTGCCTTGTGACTTGATGTCCTGAGCAGCTTCTGAGTGTCGGACTGGGAGGGTGTTTGTGACCGTGAGCTGACATGCCTCATGTCCCGGAGCGCCCTGGGGCATCTGCGCGTGTCCTCCAGGGCTCACACCGTGCCTCGCACACCAGCCCATGCTTCTGGACTGGAAGTGTGCATGGTGAGCTGGACGGTGAGGTTATGATTCAGTGGAACTGGTGGGCAACAGAGTAAGATCCCTGGATCTGAACTTATGTTTTAGCCCCAAGCTGTCCCCTCTGTCAAAGGGACAATAGCATGGGTCCGGGGTCTTGGTGTGTCTCGGCAAAGTGCTCCTCCTGTCGTGACCTCAGTTTCTGCTTCTCCTGTGCTCCTCCTGTCGCGACCTCAGCCAGGAATGGGACTAGGGCGTGCCAGGGGCTTTCCTCCCTCCTGTCTGCGAGGTGAGTGTGAAAGTCATCTATGATGCAAGGATATTTATTCACCTGCCCAAACACCTCTTTCTTTATCCCGTTTACAAATTTAATTTTTCATCTTTACGAGTGAAAATTAATAAAATATATAGAATCAGGAGTGAGCAGCATGATGGGTCTGTCTTAAGAAAAATCACTTAAGTAAATGTGTTCATTGTGTGTCCTCTTCCTAGTTGGTCTGTTTTCCCGAGACGTAATGTCACACGGAGACGATCAGCAACCCCAGGCTCTTGCGAAACCGACTTTCAGTGACGCACAAGCCTCTGCGTTAGTGGAATCGTTATTTGGGTTAAAAGTTTCCAAGATCCGGCCACTTCCCAGCTATGATGACCAGAACTTTCACGTGTACATTTCAAGTGCCAAAGATGCCGCAGATGAGCCGACAGAGTACGTCCTTAAGATAAGCAACGCCGAGTCCAGCAGGAGCCCAGAGCTGATTGAAGTGCAGAGTCACGTCAGCATGTTCCTGAGAGCCGCTGGCTTCCCGACGGCCTCCGTGCATCCCACTGCGGGAGGCCACCTCAGCTCTCTCGTGTCTGTAGGTAAGAGCCCGCCCGCTCGCCGTCACCGCATCCACATACGTTACTGCATTTGAGCTCCAAGTAGAAACACTGGGAATGGGCTAATGGCTCCGGGTATAGGCTTGGGGGACATGCAGCCTCCCCAGAGTGGAGATCGGGGGCTCTGATTCACAGGATCTGCTGTAACTCTTCCCCTCAGAAAGGACTTGACGGGGGCACCTGGGGGCTCAGGTCGTGATCCCAGGGTCTTGATCTCAGGGTCACAGGTGACCTGGGGCACCCCGCTTCCCAGTCCTGCACGTCCTCTGAATCCTGGGGCCACCGAACAGTCATGTGTGCGTGGCTGGCTCTGGGACCCTCAGGTCCGTCCACCCGTCGTGTGGACCCCGTGAAGCCTGTGTGTTGCTCCTTTCCTGTGACATCTGTGGTTCTCCTGGTCGTAATGACCGAGCAGGACAGCCCCGGTCATCTCCCTGAGACGTGACGGCATGTGCTTGCGTCCATGCAGATGGCAGCTCTGGAGTCGCAGGCTACCTGCTGAGGCTGCTGTCCTACCTCCCGGGGACGCCTGTGGCCGAGGTCCCCAGCAGCCCCCAGCTGCTGTACGAGGTCGGGAGGCTCGCCGGCAAACTGGATGAGACCCTGCAGGTAGGACGTGGGGCTTTGCTTGCTTCTAGGACCTGCGTACTTGTTGAGTTGTGGTCTGTTTCAGTTAACAAACCCAGGGCCAGACTCCCTTTCTCCTCCCAGTGCCGCCTGTGGGCTGTTAGGAGGGACTAGGGCCGCTGCTATGGGCACTTCTTGACCGTGAGGCCTCTTTCCGCCAGCCCTGCGCCTCGCGGGAGTGTGGGCAGAATTGCCTGCGTTTCCAGGCGGCCCCTACACTCTTGGTGCCGCTCCCGGAAGACTGTCCGTATTTGCAGAGTGGGCCCCACACTGTCCGGCCAGCGAGCGAGCTGCTGCGGGAGCCGGAGGCCTGGGCGGACGTGTGTCTGTGTGGTGGTGGAAATGGTACTGTGAATGACGAGTGTGCCCTGCAGCCGCCCACAGCACGTGTGTACGTGCCCCTCGGCCGTGCCCGGCTCGGGGAGAAGAGGACGGGCTCGCCCGTCCCAGAGGAATGTGCTGGGGGCGGGGGGGGGGGGGGGGGCGCGGCACGCACGCTCAGAGGTGGTCTGCGCCTCAGAGGTGGTCTGCGCCGTGGTCTGCATGAGGAAAACACCTCCAGGACCCCCCGCTGAGTCCTGCTTATGCCACAGGCCACGCGCCTCTGTGGCCCGGCCGCCCCGCCCCCACCATGACTGTCCTCACTCACTACGGTTGCCTCCCTGTGGTCAGGCTCCTTCTCCGATTTACTCTTTGTGCCGATTCAGAGTTACTTTCTACAACTACAAATCCAACCACGGAGCCTGTCAGTGGCTTCTTGCTGCTTCGATGTGGAGGCCAAGGTCCCCGTGTGAGGCCCTGCATGCCCCGTCCTGCCTGCGTCCCCACAGGGCCTCCGTCCGTCCGTCCGTCCGTCCGTTCGTCCTTCTCCCCATCACTCCTCGTGGATCCCCGACGGGCCACTCTGTCTCACGCAGCTTCGCGTGCATCTTCGCACGTGCCACTTTCCGAGCCACCGGGACCCTTCCCCGTGCAGCCAGACTCCCACGCGTCCTTCAGCACGTGGCTCGGGCGCCGCCCTCTGGGAAATGCCCCCTGGACCCCTCTCTTCCCAAGCTGCACATAAACGATCCCTCGCTCCTCTTGCGACTTCTGAACTCCAGCCTCCTGTCGCTGGCCTCGCCGAGCAGCGTCCTGGCCACCTATGCCCCGTAACAGACCATCTCCAAACTGATGCCTTCAGACGTGGATTTATTTCTCATGTGTCTGTGGGTCGGGGTGTGGATGGGGCCCCACGTGCAGCCGCACTCAGCAGGGTGCTGGGCCGGGGGCTCTGTGGTTCTCCTCCACGTGGGCTCTCGTTCCTAGGACAGCCCTGCGTCCTCACCACAAGGCAGCTGGTTGCCGAGAGAACAAGATGGGGACAAAATTGGAGATGGATGCTTGTCAGATTATGAGATACACTGTCGTGTAAGACACGAAAGGGTTTAGGAAGCTTGGAGGGCTTTTATTTTTACTTCCTGGGTTTTTGGTTTTTTTTTTTAGTTTAAGTTAAGATGTGATGTATTATTGGCTTCAGAGGTAGAGGTCAGGGATTCATCAGTCACATGTGACGGCCGCGCTCGTCACCTCATGTGCCCTCGCCTGGAGGGTCTTCAAACGGGCACAGATCGCGACATTGCGGCACTCCGTGGACCAGTGCGGCGGACAGGCTGGCAGAGAGCCGGAGTGGGCGGAGCGTGTCTAGGAAGCGAAGGAAGCATCAGAGAGAGGCTGACTGAGGGCCGGAACCCACAGAAGGTTCAAGATACATGTTGGAGACGGAGCCGGCCGGATTTGGTGATTGATTTAATGTTCTGCGATGGGACACGGAGGGGCTGAGGAAGACACGGGCTCTAACATGTGTGCTGGGACCCGGCATTGCACACAGGACAGCAGTCTCTCCTGACGTCGGTCACGAGGGAGCCCTGTGCCGCTGGGGAAAGCTCGCCAGCCTCCGCAGACCTCACACTGTGCCCCCCCATGGCTCCCGGTGTCCTTCCCTGTGGCTGCTGCTTTAGAAGAGTCACGGAGCCTTAGTGGGAGCTCAGTGAGAGAAGGGCCGGGGCACCCCAGCCGTGGGACGGAGGAGGGTCCCATGTCCTCTGTCCCAGAGCCCCTGGGGCTGAGCGGGAGACTTCCTGTGTGCCTTCTGTCCCCGTGTGCCGTGCAGGCGTGTCTGGTAGGCCGGGGAGGTGAGGTCTGGCTGGTTTTCCCATCTGACAGCCTGTGCCCCTCCCCTGGGATGTTTGCATTTAACATAGTCATGCCGTGGCCCCTGAACTCTGGCTCGGACGCCCAGGAGCCGGAGCTGCGACGCTCACGCTCGGTGAACCTGTACCGGGCACCCGTTAGGTGTGAGGTCTTAATTCATTCTATTCTTTCCGGTCTTCGTTCGTCAAATGACTGCGCGGCTGGTGCTGGCACTCGGATTTTACTGCGAAGGAAACATCTGCAATATTAAGTGGAAGAGCCTGTTGAGCCCCTGCTGTGTCTGACCTTGGGGCCAGGTCCTGTCCCGCTCCTCCTGCTGGAGCCCGGGCCCTTTCCCTTGGGGTGCGTGGCCGGCAGCACCCTGTTTTAGGAGCCGGCCCAGAGCCCTCCCCGGGTGGACCATGGCTCCGTCTGTTGTGCTCTTTACAACGAAAAGGAAGAAGAATGCCCGGTAAACTTTCCAGTGTTCCGAACAGGGTCAGCGTTCTTTCTCTCCTGTACCTTGTCCACTCGTACCTGCCGTCCTGTCCCCCAGGGGCATGGCTTCTAGCAGCATTGTCATGCTGAACGTTCCTGTGACCGGGAGTGGCCCTTGGCACGTCACGCCATCAGGAGGGTCCAACCGTGTCCCGTGAGGGTAACTGGGCACTGGCGAGCTTGACTCTGCCAGGAGGACACTCTGGGGGGCAGGACTGCCGTCTGGGACTGTGCGGCAGCCGGTCAGGTAGGAGACGGCCCGACGTCATCACTGGAACCAGGGTCGGGGACAGGGGGCAGAGACAGCTCAGCTCGGCACCAGGAAGCTCGCAGAGCCGCTTCAAACGCCCGCAGAGCACCCCCGTGAGAGGTGCTCTGACCGAGGCTACTTAGCAAGTCTGTGGTGGTGACAGTGTAGCCTGGGGGGTCCAAACTCCAGGCCTCAAGAGTGGATGGCAAAATCCACTAAGAGGAATGTTTTTAAAGAAGTAGAATAAAATCCAAAACCCAGCATACGTTCCACGGGCTGGTCCACGTGCTGCTGACGGAGGCCTGTCTCCTGGGCTGCCCTCGACAGGGCTGTCTCGCTTGAGACGTCACGCCCAACAGACAGAAGGCCCCTCAGCACCCCCTCAGCCCACGAGTAGTGACTTCCCTCGTTATCCTGGACTCAGTTTCCCCTTCTGTGCAGTGATGGGCAGAGCTGTTTCGAATTCCATATAGAGTGGCCCAAGGCTAAAGGCCCTGGAATTCTAGAATTTTCTATCCTGGGAACATTCATTTATTCAGCAACGGTCGCTGGAGCCGCGTGTTCTGTGAACCGGGCACCGTGGTAGGTGCGGGAATGTGGAGTGAGCAGACGGACCAACCCGGAGTGCGGCCCTTGCAGGAGCTTCCGTTCCCATGAGGCTGGAGAGTAAGGCCAGAGGGTGAGCTCCGGAGAGCGGTAGCTGCACGTGCTGTGGGCTCGCGGGGAAGACATCAGCGCGGGAGGGGCAGGCAGGACCGGAGGGGGCTGACGTTTCGGGTGCAGTGGCCGGGGGGCCTCCCGCAGAAGGAGCTGGTGGACGTTCACGGCCTGGCTGTGTGTCCGGGGGAGCAGGGAACGCAGAGGCCGTGAGGTGGGGGTGTGCAGGTGCGGTCCTGCCCCCCGGGAGGCCACTGTGGCTGCAGGAGAGTCCGTGAACATAGTAGAAGGTGAGGTCAGACAGGTCGCGGTGGGGGACAGGCCGTCGGGGTCAGCAGAGTTCTTTCTCCCGGCCTCCAGCTCCCGCCGGGGGCTCCAGGAAGTCCCCCTCAGCTACGGCTGAGATAGGGTCGTGCCCTCAGAACGACGACTCCTGGTCAGGTGTGCCCGTGTGGGGGGTTAACGGAGTGTGTCGGTGAGCGCGGGGGCGCTGCGGGCCCCTTGGACGGAGCCTGGGAGGGCGGTCTCTCGCCCACCAGCCCTCCCTCGTGGCTGCTCTACCTGTCCAGACTCTCAGTGTTCCTTGTCTTCCGTTTAGAAATTCCGTCACCCGAAGTTAAGTCATCTTCGTCGGGAGAACTTCATTTGGAATCTGAAAAACGTCCCCCTTCTGGAGAAGTACCTGGACGCCTTGGGCCAGAGCCGAAAGCGGGAGATTGTTGTACAGGTCATCCAGCTGTTCAAGGACGAGATCCTGCCCAAACTATGTCACTTCCGAGAGTGTGAGTACCCCCGATCGCGGAAGTGTGTTCCTTGCTGTTTACACTGGCATGTTGAGAGCCTCAGAAGAGCGTGGGCATACGACTCAGTTTCACCAAGTCTCAGAATGTGGCCGAGCTTGCCCCTGGTGCTTTAAAGAACAGTACTTCTACCTCTCTTAAAATTGCCACATTTGAGATCCTCTCCAGACCTTACGGGATCACACCTTCCCCTCCCTACTGAATTCGTACTCACAACATACGGGTTCATAAATGAGGGGCTGTGACATTCTGCATGTTTTCCACTGTTAGATGCTATCAGATGGTCTTCAAGTTCTGCCACCTGCTTTTCTCCGTCCGACTGATCATTTCCTATGGGTAGTTCTAGCGCATTTCGCCCATTGTTGTGCTGAGTAGTATCCCTTACTACTCAGGTATGCACCACCCTTTATTTCAATGTACCGTGCTATTTTGAGTCTCTTCTCTTGTCGAAGGAATTTTAGGTTGGTTTTTGTTGTTGTTCTGTCGTGGGGTTCCAGTGAGCATGCTAGTGTGTACCTCCTTATGGATGTGGGCGACAGTTTCTCCAGGTGGAAGCAGCCTTTGACGGGGCATGAAGCACGGGTCGGAGGACCCGGCAGGAAGGGGCACTTGCAGCAAGCCTGATGAAGGCAGCAGCCTCCCTCCTGCCTCTGCTTTCAGTAGGGCCCAGCTCTGGCTGCCGTCACAAGGTATGGAGACGAGGTGGGGGGCTTCCTACGGTTCTGGAGGCTGGAGATGTGAGGTCCAGGTACCAGCACGCTCCGTTTCTTTCCCAGGCCCAGCCACCTTCTCTCCGCGTCCCCACGTGGTGGACAGAGAGCGCTGCGCTCTCCCTCAGTGTCTCTTCTTAGAAGGGCACTAATCCCTCCATGAGGGCCCCACCCTCATGGTGCATCTAAACCCCATTACCTCCCAAAGACCCCCAGCTCCAAACACCACCACGCTGGCCGGTGGGCTTCAACGTGTCGGCTGTGGGGGGCCGTCACAACTCCATCCGCAGCGTTTACTTTGTGTAAACATAGCGCAAGGCCGTAGATAAAAACAGAGTTGACTTCCCCCATCAAACCAGCACCCTCCGCTCAGCTTCACGTCGTGAAAATGGTATCCACCATCCACTCGCTGATCTCGCCGAAAACCTGGGAGTTGGCAGCCTTAACTTTGTTCTTTGTCACACGCTTCACATGCGCTCAGATTCTCCTGGTTCCCGTTTCACTTTCCCAGCTTTACTGCTCCGCCGGTCCTCACTACCCTCAGTTCTCGTCTCTGTTACCGGGTGCGCGGCCCCACACGCACTGAGGTAGGACTGCTGGGCCATAGGACAGGTCTACCTGCCGCGTGACGAGACGCCGGCACACGGCTTTCCGGGGTGCCTGTGCGCTGCTGTTAGCAGAGGCTGCGCGTGTCCACCGCTCCCCACCCATGGTGTCCTCACAGTCTGACCCTCGCCAGTCCCGTAGGAAACAGCGATTCCTTCGGTTTTGCTCTGCAGTTCCCCATGTATTGGCCATTTGGATAAACTCTTTCGTGAAGTGCCTCGTCAAGTCTTTAGTCAGTTTTTCAACTGGGATTTCCTTCTCATTGATTTTAGAGGTTCCAGATAGTTCCTGGATACAGTTCCTTTGTTGGTTATATGTGTTGCAAATATTTTGTTCCATTCTGCCTTTTTGCTTTCTCTATGATGTGTTTTGATCAATGGTCCTGAATTTCTTGGTTTCAGGTATATCCGTCTTCTGCTCCTTGGTTAGTGTTTTGTGCCTTGGGCAGACATTTTTCCGTACCTTGTGGTCCCGAAGATATTCTCCTGCATTATCTTACTAAAGTGTTACAGTTTTTCCCCTTCATTATATAAACTGTCTGAAATCTCTATATAAACTGTTTATAAACTGTCTGAAATTTACATATGCTGTAAATTTTTCTTGTGGTTGGTAACTTTTTCTCCAGCATTTATTAAAAAGCCATCCTTGGGAACCTGGGTGGCTCAGTGGGTTAAGCCGCTGCCTTCGGCTCAGGTCATGATCTCAGGGTCCTGGGATCGAGTCCCGCATCGGGCTCTCTGCTCGGCAGGGAGCCTGCTTCCTCCTCTCTATCTCTGCCTCCTCTGCCTACTTGTGATCTCTGTCTGTCAAATAAATAAAATCTTAAAAAAAAAATAAATAAATAAATAAATAAATAAAAAATAAAAAGCCATCCTTACTCGCTTGGCTTCACAGTACCACCTCTGCTATAAACCAAATGCCTGGGGGCTCTCTGTGCCTGTTCCCTTTGCCCTTCTCTGCTCCAGCACCGCATTGTGTGTCAGCTCGGCAGGGTTATGCTGCAGTGACAAGTGGCCCGTAGGGTACTGGGTACTGTGCACTGTGGTAGCAGAGCTACTTCTGACTCCAGCGGCCTGTCCAGCGTGGACTGTCTTGGGTTCTGCTCTGCGGACTCTCACGCTGGGACCGAGATGCGTGGGTCGGAGTGCTGCTGTAGCTGGGGAAGGGGAAGCTGGACACGGTACGTGTCTCTTGCATCTCTGCCCTGAAGTGATGTCGCTTCTGTTCAGTTCAAAGGGCCAGAAAGTCACCTGGCCACACACAACTTCTTGAGGAGCAGAGAAGTGCAACCCAGCATGTGCCTGGAGGGAACGTAGCTGGAATATTTGTGGGTGTTTCTAAAGATTACCACACTATCTTAATTTTTTAAACTTTTAAGGTCTTGTAGCAGGTAGAACATGGCCACCTTCTGTGGCCAAGAACACCTTCTTCTTCTCTCATAAGAGGATCTTGGCTATTTTGGGTTCTTTTTACTTTAAGTACATATCAATTTTGGAATCAGCGTGTCATATTTTTACAAATTTTTGTTAAGATTTTAGTTAGGTTTGGATGGAATCTCCATATAAATTTGGAGGAAATAGGTAGGATAGCTTTTTTACACTTTTTTACACTTGTTTATGTTACACTTTGAAGAGCAAGGAATCTAATCATGGGCCCGTCTCTGCACTTACAGAGATCTGTAGAAGATGGTTCTTAGTACCCTTCTGATGTGGATTTCTCCTGTAGCTGCACTGTGGGTGGGGAGCACGGGACCCATTGGCGCTGCCTGGGAGAGCTTCTTCACTGGTGGAAGTGCTCTGTGTCCACGTGGTCCATCGCAGTAGCTTCTAGCCGCCACGGAGCAGCTGCAGTGGGGCTGGTACCACTAAGGAGCCAGAGCC
The DNA here is from genome assembly GCF_964662115.1 of Mustela nivalis. NCBI lineage: Eukaryota > Metazoa > Chordata > Mammalia > Carnivora > Mustelidae > Mustela > Mustela nivalis. Next base: position 155,836,567 of record NC_139025.1, read on the forward strand.
TCGTTTTATTTAATCTGAACGACTGTGAATGACGTCACATGGCCGACGACTACCGTGTGGGACAGAGCAGCTTTACGTGACTTCAGGACTCCCAAATTTGTTAAGATTTACTCGATGAAGCCGCATTTGGTAAAGTTAAAAAATAGTCCGTGTGTGCTGAAAAAGAAAGTGTGTTCTGTGGTTGTTGGGTGCAGTTATGTATATGTTAGTCGGTCAAGCTCGTCGCCCTGTTGTCTAAATTCTCTATTTACGGATATTTTTGTCTGTGTGTTCTAACAATTATTGACAAGTGTACTTTAAGTCTCTCACTGTGATTGTGGATTTCCTGTACTTTTTGTGTCTCTCTGTCAAAGTGTGCTTTGTGTATTTTCAGGCAACGTGCACATAAAATTAGGATTGTTACCTTACTAGCGAGCTGAAGCTTTCGTCAATACAGTTTCTCTCTTTACTCTGCCTCAGTGTCCGCTCCCTGGGATACCGTACAGTTGTGCGATCCTGTCTGTTCCAGTTCTTTCTTTTCTTCTACTCCTCTTCTTTTGACGTCATCGTTTTGGAGGTCATTCTTTTCGTGCCTGTATTTCTTTCTGTCCAGAAGTTTGGGAGCTGTATTCCGTCATATATGACCCTGACTCATCAAAGTGTCGTGTGATCCCAGACAACATAGGGACCTAAAGATACCTTGAGTGCATTTATGTCTGTCCTGGCTTATAAGCCACTGATTTGGTAAGCGTGGTGAACATACTTGGGGCCTCCAGAAGACAAGCTACTGTTGTTTCATAGTCAGGTTTGTTTACATTTACTTGTGTGTTGGTTTTCTCTCCTCCAGCCTCAAGCTTCCTGCCTGGCCTCATTTTGTTTCCACCTAGAACACATTCCCTAGCATGTTCTCCAGTCTGGTTCTCTAACGGTGAACTCTCTGATGTCACCTGTCTGAAAATGCTTTTGTTTTCTCTTCATCCTTGAAGGATATTTTCACAGCCTATAGGACTCTAGGTTTTGGGGTTTTGGGATTTTAGGTTCCACTCTCTCCTAGCTTCTCCATTCCTGCTGAGAGGTCAACTGTTGGTCTGCAGCCTTTGAAGACCACCTGCCTTTTTCCCTTTGGGGTTCTTGTAGGATGTTCTCTTTTTCTTAAATGATTTTTTTCTTAATATGCTTGGGTTTCTCAAACCTGTATATGGATATTGTCTTTCATCAGGTGTGGGAGCTTCTTGCCCAGCCCCATTCTCTTTCCTCCTTTTGGGCTCCCGTTTAGTTCATGTTCACTCTTCTGAGTATCCTGTGTGTCCCTTCTCATGTGTGTGTGTGTGTGTGTGTGTGTGTGTGTGTGTTTCGTATTTTTCTGTGCCTATGCTGCATTTTAGATATTTCTCTACCATGTCCTCTAGTTTATTGATTCTTTCTTAAGTTATGTCTAGTCTGTTATAGCCACCCACTGCATTCTTCTCTCATTATGTTTTCCAGTTTTAGAAGTTCTTTTTTTTTTTTTTAAGATTTTTATTTCTTTATTTGACAGACAGAGATCACAAATAAGCAGAGAGAGAGGGGTGGGGGGAAGCAGGCTCCCTGCTGAGCAGAGAGCCCGATGTGGGGCAGGATCCCAGGACCCTGAGATCATGACCTGAGCTGAAGGCAGAGGCTTTAACCCACTGAGCCACTCAGGCACCCCTAGAAGTTCTTTTTAAATTAAAAAGTGTTTTACATTATTTTTTGTTCCCATATAGTTACCATACAGTGTCACATTAGTTCAGCTGTACGATACAGTGATGCACCATTTCCACGTATGACTCAGCGCTCATCACCGTAAGCGCACTTGTCAGCCCCTATCACCTGCCTCCTAGAAGTTCTTCCAGTTATTTTTCTAGAGTCACTACCTTGTGTCCAGAGAACATACTGTATATCAGCACGCAAGGAAATCAGGCACCATGAGCAAGAGCCAAAAGAAGCTCATTTGAGGGGCCTCCGGCCAGCTGAGTCCATAGAACACATGACTCTTGATCTCAGGGTGGTGAGTTCAAGCCCCATGTTGGGTGTAGAGAGGATTTAAAAAACAAAAAATCTTAAAAAAAGAAACTAACTCAAAACTGAACTGAAGACTCTGGTAACCAGAATGGCTGCTCTGTCCTCCTGCTCTCTGGACCTGGCCATGTGAGCAGTGGGTTGAGAGCAGACTTGCCATCCTTTTGTGAGTTCGGATGGTTTTTCCCTTTCACGTCATGTCACGTCACGGCCTTTCATGTCCTGTGGTGAGCCTTCTCCCACACCCAGCAGGCAGCACGTCCAGTTCCTGTTCCCCTAAGGGGTAAAGCACATTGCCGACCTGGAACACCGTCCACAGACCCGAGGCTGCGTTCCTGCTCACTGCATTTCTGTTCTGTGTTTTAGTATATAAGTCGATCTTGTTCTTGAGGTTGGCTCTATATTTTCTCTTCTTATTTTCGTCATTACTATGTATATTATACACAGGAGGCTTATCAGAGAACTCACTCACTCTGCCATCTTGATCAGAATGCCTTCTCTTTCTTTAATTCTCAAATTCGACAACTTTTGTCATTTTCCCCCCAGGCATTGAATAGCTCTATCATTTTTTGATAGGCCAGTAGACAAGGGATAGAAGCAATAAAATGCTTGCTTAAGTACAGATTGCATGCTTGAAGAAACGTAACTCAGTGGTTCTAAAATCCCATTTGATTGCATAAGATGTACCATTCCTTCACCTCTGAGGAGGAAGAAACCTTGCCAATGAGACTGTGACATGGCGTCCATTGTATCATGCGTCCCAGTTTCACAGATGTGTAGTTCAGAATCTGTGGTTTACAAAAATGTTCATTGTTTCTGCATGTCACCCACTGGGCTAAATTACTTAAGCACGAGTTACGTGATCCCAAGTCACCTAGAAGAAATCGGCATCGTACTCAGGAGTGGATTTTACTTTCTATCACGCACTTACGGGAAAGTACGTGACTCACCGCTTCATGCTCCTGGACGTCCCTGTGTCTCCCTAATCCTTAGCCAGGGTTTTAAATCAGAATTTCTCAGACTGTTCCTGAGGAAAGACAAGTGTGGTTTTTCCCCAGCGCCTGCTGCGTGGTCCTGCCATTTGTGTCTGGGTCACACCCTGCACTGCACACGACCGACTGTGGGAGTCCGGTAACACCAACCTGGTCTGTATTCTTAATGACATGCACGATCACACTCTTAGATGACAAATTGCTATAAACACTCTCAGTCTTTTCTAAACATGCTCAATGTCTGTTTTTATCTCATACACACTAGTGAGAGTTTGTGGACCATCAGTGACCACAGACCCCCACTTTGACTGGTACTGACTTGAGATATCTGTGTCTAATCTAGTAATCAAAGGACTGAGACAACTCACAATTATTTGTCATCAGACTTCTTTTTTTTTTTTTTAGAAATCCTAGATTAAAATAAAGACACATCTGGCCCATTCTAGGACTCTTGGCTTTTTCTTATTATTTTTCCTTTTTAAAAAATTTATTTTTTAAGCCCTCTCTACGTCCAACACGGGGCTTGAATTCACAACCCCAAAATCAAGAGTTGTACACTCCACTGACGAGTCAGCCAGTCTCCGTTAGGACCCTTTGTTTCGTACGATAATGTGAATATACGTATATTCCTTTTGAACACTCTCCGTTCATTCTGCTAGCAGTCAGAACCAGGTGTTTGCAGCGGCCAGCCTGCATCCTCTAGCCTCATACTGATCAGAAGTAAAGCAAATACAACCACTAAAATTAACTGCTTTTTTTTCCCTTTCAGAGAAAATTCTTTTATTTCAGGCAAAATAGGGTTTGACTCTCCCTCTGGACTGCTTGTCACAGCTGAGTGGTGATGCCCCAGGAACAGGAAACGGGCATAGAAGGAGCTGGGAATTTCATGTTTGCCCATGGCTTGATTTTTCTCCTTGTAGGTGTCAATCATGGAGATCTTAATGACCATAATATTTTAGTGGAGCCCAGCAAGTCAGCCTTTGGTGATGCCGTGTACCACGTGTCTGGCATTCTGGACTTCGGTGACATGAGCTACGGCTACTACGTGTTCGAAGTGGCCATCACCATCATGTACATGATGATTGAGAGCAAGAGTCCGCTGCATGTGGGAGGTCACGTCCTTGCAGGCTTTGAGAGCGTCATCCCGCTGACACCCGTGGAGAGGAGCGCCTTGTTTCTGCTCGTGTGTGGGCGCTTTTGCCAGTCCCTGGTCATCGCGGCGCACTCTTGCCAGCTACACCCAGAGAACAAGGACTATCTCATGATCACTGCGAAAACCGGCTGGAAGCGCTTGCAAGAGATGCTTGACATGGGCCGGAAGGCTGTGGAGGAAATCTGGTTTGAAACTGCCAGGTCCTATGACTCGGGGGTCTCCATGTGACTCAGGGAACCTTCACGTGAGCTCCGATCGTGGAAAACCCAAGGGGACCAAATCAAATTCCATGAAGGTTTTTCCTGTTCGGTGAGAAATGAACTCGTGGAAGAGACCAGCCTGTGGAACCACGAAGGCCTTCAAGCGATCTCAGGACCGCTATTTACATTGTATGCAAGTGCCCGCAAGCAGGTGCGTCCCTCTGGGGTCCAGCTTGCCTCATGGGTAGAACATGCAGAAGGGTGGTTTTGACTCAGATCATCTCTCAAGGACTATCCAGCCCTGAGCTCAGTGACTGTGCTGAACGTTAAAAGGAACACACGTGTTTGGATAGATTCACGTATTTTAAATAATTGGGTGTAACACAGGGACCTGGTTAACATAGCCCCAGTTCCGTGAAGCCTCCTCCCGTCCCCCCGCTTTGCTGAAACCCCACTGTGCTCTGTCTTCGTTGTGGCACGTCACTTGGTATCATGGATTATGGCTATCACGTGGGAGCTCTTGGAGGGCAGAGACTACGTCAAACTATTTTTTTCTCTTGTCCCTTTTTTAATACAGCGCTTTCCTCATGGTTTCCAAAGATATTTGCAAATGAACATATGCTATGAGAAAGGTGTGAGAAGGCACAGACTAAGAGGCAGCAGTGTTCGTAAGAAGAAGGGTTCACATGCTTGAGAGGGCAGCAGTTGAAACTGGGCCTGGATGGTACTGGACCTGCCCAGAAGCCAAGGGAGACCTCCGGGCAAGGCCGCAGACTCCTGAGTGAGGGGCCCGAACATCACTTCGTTTTCAGCTTGAGACTAAGAGGGTCTCTCAGTAGATACTGCAAAATTGCTCTCCTTTGTGGTCCTTTTCATATGAACATGTGATGTCTGCAAACCGCAGCTCCCTGCACACTGACGTGCATGATACCACGGTCTTCTTCACTGATTTCTCTTCACGTCTTCCTTCGTGCAATTCAGTAAATGGCTTTTCTTATTCTTGTGGGTTTGTCTGTTCTCCAGGAGATCTCAAGTCTCCAGGCCTGGCCATTCAGGCTTGTCTTTTTCCGTGTTTGTGAACAGCCATCGCTTCTCCGTCTGTGGAGTGGACTCATGAGACGAAATTCAGGTGTGGTTGGTAGGGATTTATGATGAATAACAAAGACACTCCTCTTACTCTACCATTCAGGGGATTACGAGGGTTTTAGAGCAGAAGGAAACCCAAACCTATATTTATTATATCACAGTATTTTACATGCATTGTCTCATTTAATCTCCACAACAAACCCATGAGGAAGTAGTGCTGTGATTAATCCCCATTTTCTTACAGAAGAATTTGCTTACAGAGCCGGGTCCCAGTCCTCCCTTCTCTCACCCTCCGTGCATGCACATGTGAACACATCTGTGTTAGAATCAAACGAGATCACTCACATGAAAACACTTATGCTTCTGAAATTTAAGGCATTGTATATATTTTTAATAAAGATTTCATCATTATTTTTTAAAAGTAACCTCTCCCCCCAACTTGAGGCTTGAGCCCTCAACACCAACATCAAACCGACTGAGCCAGCCACGCGCCCCAATTTTTTTTTTTTTTAATCTAGCTTGACCATTCCAGAAATTGGGGACCAGAAAAAGGAACGGAATTGTGGATTTCACTCCCAGACCACTGTTCGTTCTCTTGAACCACGAAACTCTACCGATCTCCTTCTTAATTGCTCCTGCAAACATGGGTTCTCCTTCACCGAGTTCCTAATGCAGATGTTGCTGGCCATGATCTTGATGTTTAAGTATGTACAGGCTTGCGTTTATAGTGTACTACTTGGTGTCCGTCCTTGCTTATCTCCAGTCAGTTTCCTGTAGTTTTAAACTCTGGTGGCATAGGGCTGCCTGGCCGGCTCAGTCGGTGGAGCCTGTGACTCTTGATCTCGGGGTCATGAGTTTGAGCCCCACATTGGATGTAGAAATTTTTAAAAAAATAGATAAACTCAAAACAACAACAACAACAACAACCATGTCTTTGATGGCATAAATCGAATAGTATTCATTTTCTGTTGTTAGCTCCATGCCAGGCCCCTGGCACCCCCTTAATAAACTGCTGGAATAAATGCATTTCTACAAGAGCCAATCCCTGGTCCTTTCATCCACGGAGGGGAAAACCCAGTTCTAGATTCGAGGATCAATACCAAATGCACAGCAAAGACTCTGCTCTTGCTTTTTCTGTCCAGTCTCTTGTCCCCTCCAGGCTACAGAAGCACCTTACTTTCTGGTATTCTTATCCTTAAGCTCTCCAACCTAGCTCCATCCTTTTAGAGACAGATTAAAAACTCCATCTGCATATTGCCGTGTGACAATTTCACCAAAAACTTAGTGGCTTAAGTCTCAGTCATTAGCATCTCATGGATTCTGCAGATAGAAACTCAGGCACCAGGGCAGCTGGTCTCTGCTCCCCAAACGCTTGGGCCTCTGTGATCTTGGGATTGGGGGAAAATCAGTGACTGAGGATATCAGCAGTAAACTTCACTCACGTATCTGGCAGGGGATGCTGGGACCTCGTCTAGGCTGGCGGCAGAACACCTCTCCACATTCTAAGAAGGAGCATCCCAAGAGGACAAGACAGCAATCTATCATGTTTTATGACCAACCGCTGGAAGTCACAGCATATGACTTCTGCCATAGTCACAGCCCCAGGGGATTCAAGGCGAGGGGACACGGGACCTCGGAATGGGAAGCATCCATACCACACTGTAAAAGGAACATGTGAGGCCTCATCATCCTAAAGCATCGCTTTAATGCTCCCTGTGACCTACAGGGAAAAAACTCTGGCGTTGGAGGTATCTACGGATCGGCATGGTGTCTCTCCTCCTTCCCTTCCTTTGCTGTCTCCTTCATTCCGCTCACACTCAACTGCTCTGTCCCCCAAACTGATCAAACTCGTTCTCCTTCTGCTCTTTTGTCTCACCAGCTCTTTCTTCCGTCGACCTGACCTTCTGCCTCTCTCTTGGGCCTGAGAACGCATAGTGACCCACCGGCGAGGGGCCCTGTGCCCGGGAAGCAAGAGAGACAGCAGAGGCCTCATACGGCTCATACCCAGGCTGCCTCCTTCAGAGTCCAGTCCCCCAGGAGTAATTTTCCATCCACCTGAAGAGCCCGGAGCCCCTGCCCTCTGAGGCTGTCCTTGGAGGGGACTGTAAGCCCATGACTCCGTCTTAACCCCGATCTGGCCAACCGTGCGGCCCAGGGCAAGTTAACGCACCAACGCTGGGTGGTGGACGGGAGGGCGGGAGCCGCCGGGAGCAGGGCAGAGGGCGGCACCGGACAGACCGCAGACGGGGTCGGCCGGGCCGAGCGCTGTGCGCGCTGCTGGTCGGCAGGGCCCTACCTCGGGCGGGCCGAGCGGGGAAGAGGCTGAGACCAGGGTGGGCCCCGCCGGGGGTGCGTGAGCCCGTCGCGGCCCGCTCCGTGTGCCCGCAGTGAGAGCGGGGGGCAGAGCCCCGCAGGCGGGACGCAGCGCATCTGACGAGCTCGGGGCCGGCCCCGCGGAGCAGCGCGCGGCCGCCGGCGGGACGCCCCACGCGACCAGCCCGCGGAGTGTCGGGGAAGCGGCCGGGGAAGGGCCCGGGGCCGGCACCCGTCACAGGGTCCGCGCGGAGGACGGCCCCTTCCGGAGCACAGCGTCCTCGCCCGGGGCCCTTCCGACCCGAAGGTGCGTGGCCACCGGGGGGCGCGGGGGGCTCCCGGCGCCGCCGGGGCACAAGACCCCGGGCCTTCGCGGAACCGAGCGCGAGGAGAAGCCAGCGGCCCCCGCGCGCCTGCTGTAGCCGTCAGCTTCGGCCCCGCCCCCGGACTTCCGGATCAGCTCCGGCCCCGCCCCCGGACTTCCGGGCCAGCGGCGGCCCCGCCCCCGTGCTCTGCGCACGCGCCGGCGCCATATTGACAGCGGCTGCTCGGCCGTGGCGGTGGCGGCGGGTGTTTTTCCTCGTGAAGAGTCTCGGTGGCCGTCTCCACTCTTCCGTGTCCCGCTGGTGAGCTTCTGCCCCTGGGCACCCGCGGAAGGGTGGCAGCCCTCCCCGCGGCCGGGGCTCGTGAACCTCGCAGAGCCGTCTCGGCCTGCGGCCGCCACCAAGGCGCCCAGGGTGCCATGACTCTGCACCCGCTTCCTCGGCGACAGGCCGGCGGTCGTGGGGCTCGGCTGCGGGGCGCGCGTCTGGGTCGGGGCCGGGGCCGGGGCGGCGTCCGAGCTGGATCTAGCGCTCTCGTCGGCGCCGGGACTGGGGTCTCAGCTTGGTTCTAGCGCGTTCCTTGGGGCCGCGTCCAGCGACAGCTTGACTGTCGCTCCCGTCGGGGTCGGGGCCGCGGTGAGAGCTGGGATCTGGCGCTCTCGTCGGGACCAGGGTCCAAGCTTGGAGCTAGTGCGCACGTCGGGGCCGGGCCGGGCCGGGGCCGGGGCCGGGGTTCGAGCTGGCATCTAGCGCGCGGGTCGGGTCGGGGTCCAAGCTTGGAGCTAGTGCTCACGTCGGGGTGGTGCTGGGGTCCCAGCTTGGATCTAGAGCGCATGTCGGGGCCGGGGCGGGGGCCGGGGCGGATTCGAGCTGGGATTTAGCGCGCGGGTCGGGCCTGGGTCCAGGCTTGGACCTAGTGCGCACGTCGGGGCGGGGCTGGGGTCGGAGCTTGGATCAGGCGCTGCGATGGTCGGGGCGGAGGCTGGGGTCTGAGCTGAGATCTAGTGCTCGGGTCCCAGTTGGGGATTGGGCTCCGCATCCAGCGAGCTCTGCCCAGTCGGGACTGGGGTGGGGGTTTGGTGCGCACTCTGGGGCTGGGGCCAGGGTGGGGGTTGTACAGCTGGGATGGGGGTGTCACTTGGGAGGGTGGGTACCCCAAAGTTGCCCTGCTGGAAGTGCACCGGAGGTGCGCAGTGGGGCTTGTGCTCAGGGCTGTCCTTCCCTTTCCCATGCTGACAGGTGTACAGCCTCCTAACTGGTTACCTTTCCTCGTGCTCTCCTCAGCTACAGTGATCTTCCTAAATGTCATCCAGTTCCTGTGACCCTGTGGCCCACAGTCTTGCCGTGAGCCACATTGCCCGAGAGAGAACATTGGCAGTTTTTACTTGGGTTGGGGGGCTTTCAGGGCTAGGGTCTGGCTTGGATTTCTAGCTTATCTCTCTAAGCTTGCTTCTCAGTTTCTGGAATTTAGGAAAATGGGCTTTGCAGTCTGAAGTTTAGCATTTACACTAAATTGCACTGAGCCCCATTGTTGGCTTCTGCAGGAATAACAGGATCACCAGTCCCCTACCTCCTCTAGGTTGGGACTCCACATCATTCTGGAGAAAGAAAGCCTCAGCCTCTTCACTCGGCGTTCAAGGCTTGCGCGCATCGGTGTGCATGCCTACCTCTCCAGCTCTTTCCGGTTTATTTTAAGTTCAGCAGTGTGTCTCTTACCATTGAGCAGGCGTTCTCCTCTGCCTGGGCTGCTCTCCCCATCTCCCCGTGTCCTTCCTCTTAGGCCCAGGCGTATTTGTCTCTCCTATGTCTAACTTGAACTCATTTATTTTTATTTTTATTTTTGGTAATTGTTTCTCAAAAAACAATGGTGTCTGCCTCCCTCACCAGAGTACCAGATTGTAAGCTCTGCAGGGGAGGGAGTGGTGTTCCCTGTTTTGGGATTCCAGCATCTGGCCTTGTGCCTGCTGCATTGCGGACATTAGATGAGTGAAGGGAGTGAACAAAACAGATTTTTCTTTTTAAGTCAGGAAGTGCTCCTTAAATTGCAAGTTTCATTTTAATAATGATCTTACTTTCTTCTTACAGGAATTACGTGAAGTTCAGAAAACATGGTGAGTTGCTACGCATGCCTGTGAGCTGTTGCCTGATAAATGCTATTGCTTGTGCCTCTAGACTGGCATGAGGAAAGGGGACGGAAGGTAGAAGAGCTGCGACGGGGTCTTCTTCCCTGTCAGTCCCTCCCACACACTGAGCTTTGCACGCCAGGGTGTTTCATAAGACGGTTCGTGGACTGACTTCTGCTGGGCAGGACTCACTTGCCTGTTTTTCCTTTGCAGTCTCGAAGATATGACTCCAGGACTACCATATTTTCCCCAGAAGGTAAAATCGAAACTGTTTAAGCTATCTCAAATTAAAAAATGTCTGTGGGGCGCCTGGGTGGCTCAGTTGGTTAAACAACCGCCTTCGGCTCAAGTCACGGTCCTGGAGTCCTGGTATTGAGTCCCGCATCGGGCTCCCAGCTCCATGGGGAGTCGGCTTCTCCCTCTGACCTTCCCGCCTCTCATGCTCTCTCTCACTGTCTCTCTCTCAAATAAATAAATAAATAAAAATGTCTGTAGAGTTTGAACTAAAATGGGGGGGGGGTCCAATAGATTTTTTTTTCTTTTTTTAAAGATTTTATTTATTTATTTGGCAGGCAGAGACTACAAGTAGGCAGAGAGGCAGGTGGAGAGAGAGGGGGAAGCAGGCTCCCTGCTGAGCAGAGAGCCCGATGTGGGGCTCGATCCCAGGACCCTGAGATCATGACCTGAGCCGAAGGCAGAGGCTTAACCCACTGAGCCACCCAGGCGCACCAGAATTTTTTTTTTTAAGTTTTATTATATAAGTAATGTCTGCACAACAGGAGTCCCATGCTCTACTGACTGAGCCAGCCAGGCACCCCTATGTAGGAACTTTTTTTTTTTTTTTAAAGATTTTATTTATTTATTTGACAGAGAGAAAGATCACAAGTAGGTGGAGCGTCAGGCAGAGAGAGAGAGAGAAGCAGGCTCCCGCTGAGCAAAGAGCCCGATGCGGGGCTCGATCCCAGGACACTGAGATCATGACCTGAGCCAAAGGCAGCGGCTCAATCTACTGAGCCACCCAGGCGCCCCGTAGGAACTTTTTTTTTAATCCTTTGCTAAGTTCATCGTTTTTGTACTTGGGGCTGATTCTGGCCACCAGATTGGTTGGGTGCCTCATCAAGGGTGAAAGTGAGGCTCTTGTGTGTGTCCTGCCAGTGGTGTGACTGACTCGCTGGGGGCCGTGCTGCTGGGTACTCACTGCTGGTGTCTTGTAGGTCGCCTGTACCAGGTGGAGTACGCCATGGAAGCTATTGGGCACGCAGGCACCTGCTTGGGGATTCTAGCGAACGATGGTGTTTTGCTTGCAGCAGAGAGACGCAACATCCACAAGCTTCTTGATGAAGTCTTTTTTTCTGAAAAAATTTATAAACTGAATGAGTAAGTGGGATCTTAGGGAACGGTGTGTTAAGTGTCTCACTTTCTCACGCAGTGATATTGCACACATGTTGGGAGAGCTATTCTGTGTATCATGGTAGAATTGAAGAGAACGGTTTTTACCTCTGAGAATTTCTGCTTTTAATTTGTCTTGTCTGAAACCTCCTCGAGCCCCAGACCTCGTGTTACCCTCTTGAAGCGCAGAGTCAAGCCTTCTGTGGGGAACCGGAGTTGTGTATTGATAGGACTCAGGCTTGGTAGTCCCACAGATTTGGGTGCATTTAGAAGCTGTGTGACCCTACACCGATTATTTAACGTCTCTGGGTCTCAGCCTATTGGAGTAGTTACGGCAGTTTAGTGAAATGAAATAAACACAGACAAACCAGCACAGTGTGCAGCTTGTAGCAGGCCCTCCAAGCATTGCTCAGAGTGGGCTCTGGAATTCTGTGGAATTGCACTGACTCTTACCAAACCACAGGCCTCCCGGAGGTGTGGGGACATTTCAGCTGAGCCCTGTACCCTCGGTGACGGTGCGGTGTGTGGGACTTGGCAGCTGGCAGCGAGCAAGGCTTGCTGATTGGTCCGTCTCCTCAGTGGTGGGCCAGGCGCTGCTACTGACTGGGCTTCTCTGATGGGCTTGTCCGAAGGAGTGCTGTCCCCTCTACAGTGTCACTGTCTCAGGCTTGCCAGGCAGGACAGAGGCTCTCGAGTCTGTGGGAGAGCCAGGGCAGACCAGGGGACGAGGGCAAAGGTACAGCTGTCCCCTTCATGTGAGCCTAGCCCTGGGCTTCTAGGCAGCCTTAGAAAAGGCCCTTGGGTGCCCTCCCCTTCACCTCCCATCAGGCCAGGCCTCAGGAGGGAGGAGGGCACAGAGCAGCCTGTCTCCCTATCTGGTAAGACCTCTCTTGCCTTTGTTGATGAGTCTTGGGATTTACTTTAGCTTCTTCATGGTATTCCCTTGCCTGTTCACAGGGTGGTGATGGTAAATACATCTGTTGGGGAATTCATGAGTGCATTTGTTTAGTTTTCATGTGGAATGACATCTGGTTGAAAGTCTGTAAAGATGAAACTTCTGTCAGTGCTTTGGAGCAAGGGTGGTGCGTTTCTGACCGAACTTGCAGACCTCTCCCTGCTTACCGATCCCTGTCTTCCTTTTCTCAAGGGACATGGCCTGCAGCGTGGCAGGGATCACTTCCGATGCGAACGTTCTCACTAATGAGCTGCGGCTCATTGCTCAAAGGTATGCTTGTAAATAGCATTGGTGCAGGTACCTGCATTAGTGGCCGTATTTCTAAGGAGGAGTCATTTGTGCAAAGGTCCGAGTCATTAAAAAATGTATTCCTGGAAAATTCAAGTTTTCTTAGACTAAGGTTTTACCATGTTACTTCCTCTAAGCATATCCCAGTCGGCCATGCTCTCCTCACCTCTTGGAATCACAAGTAACTGTCCCTGTGGCACAGATGTATTTCCAGAGGGTATATTTGTTTGCTTAAGCGTATCTGTGTTTTAGAGAAAACTGTTAATATGCCAGTTTCTTTGTCGCAGGTATTTATTACAGTACCAGGAGCCGATTCCTTGTGAGCAGCTGGTCACAGCGCTGTGTGACATCAAACAAGCGTATACACAGTTTGGAGGTACTGAGTTTTTTGAACATTGTATTCCAAAGTTAAACCATTTTATGAACAATAACCTTTTTGAGATGCTAAAAAGAAATTGAAAATGAAATAAAACATTTTGCATAAATTCCTGCTTCGTGAATTAACTGGCTTCCGCTGTGTAGATTGTCGTATGTCTTATTAATAGACTGCTGGAAGGCCATAATGCCATTTTCAAATCTGGAAACAAATTGCTTTCTACATAATAATGAAATTCAGCACCAGTCTTCTGTGTCTTTATTCCTTTTTCTGGCTGTGCCCAAATCCTAGAGACAAAAGTGGCATTTTGGCTGGCGCTTATCTGTGATGCTCAGAAAACAAAGCAGTTTTTGAATGCTTCACTCCACAGAGAGGCTGTGGTCCCCTCCTGGGCTCAGGGAACCATAGCGATCCCGGACTCAGATTGCTGACATGTTTGGCTGTTTGCTGTTGCTGTTAAAGGAAAACGTCCCTTTGGTGTTTCGTTGCTCTACATCGGCTGGGATAAGCACTACGGCTTTCAGCTCTACCAGAGCGACCCCAGTGGGAACTACGGAGGATGGAAAGCCACGTGCATTGGGAACAACAGTGCTGTGAGTACTTTTGTGCTGCAGTGAAATTGAGCAAAAGATCTAAGAACCACCATAATTTTCCAGTGGCCGTGAGTACAAACTATTCTAAAATAGCTGCCGCAACCCTGACGTGACAGCAGAGCATCTTTGATCTTGCTGATGAGGAGCTCGCAAGCACCGCTGATACTCCCGGGACTTCCCGTCTACCTTTGTAACGAAAGGAAACGCCAGTTTTCAGTGAGAAGTGGAAACAGTCGTAGTTATTTTTCATATCCTAGTTCTCAGACCCCTTGACTGCTATCACAGACCCCTTGCAGGCCTGGGGAGGTCCAGGTTCCAGACCCCCTTGTCACCCCACGCCGTCTCTCCCCTCCCTGCCATTAGGGTTGTGCGTGTTGGTTATAGTGCCCACAGTGATTCAGTGGTTTCTCTTCTGACCAATCCATATTCCAAAAAAGTGCAGGAATTTAAAGGAAATTCTTTGTTGATTCTCCTTAATGTCTTACAGGCAGCCGTTTCAATGTTAAAACAAGACTACAAAGAAGGAGAAATGACTTTGAAGTCCGCACTTGCTTTAGCTATCAAAGTCCTCAATAAGACCATGGATGTGAGTAAACTGTCAGCTGAAAAAGGTAATTGGCGTTCACTCCTAACGGGCTCACTTGAGTGCGAGAAGCCATTGAGCAGCTCCTGTGTTTACCCTGACATGTCCGAGTTCGTTGACACCGCAGCCTTAATGAATTGAGCGGCGTTAGACCTGTTTCCTAAGCGAGGATGCTAAGCCTTTGTGAGGTTCGGTGCCTTGACCGTAATCCCACACTGTGTTCTGAGCGTGAGGGCTTGGGGCTGAATGTTCTCAGTGTCCCCGGTTAGAGATCTGAGTTGTGCTTTTAGTTTTTTTTTTTTTTTTTTTTTTTTAAAGATTTTATTTATTTATCAGAGAGAGAGAAGGGGAGAGAGCGAGCACAGGCAGACAGAATGGCAGGCAGAGGCAGAGGGAGAAGCAGGCTCCCTGCTGAGTAAGGAGCCTGATGTGGGACTCGATCCCAGGACGCTGGGATCATGACCTGAGCCGAAGGCAGCTGCTTAACCAACTGAGCCACCCAGGCGTCCCGTGCTTTTAGTTCTTAACTGATCAGTTTCTCGACAGCCTGCTCTGTATGTGTGTGCGGACGATCACGGGCATGTGCTTACGTGCTCATCCGCATGGTGTGTGTCCGAGGGATGACATTTGCACGAAAGGGGGTATCCTCTCTTCTTTAAACCCACTGGTCTCTTCTGTTTCCCATGTTTGCAGTTTTAAGTACTTGATTTAGTTTAGCTCTGTGATCCTATAAAACTATTTCTACATAAGGTTTTCAAAAATTAGGGTCAGTTAATGGAATGATTTAGTTTAGGATACTTGGGCCCCTGGTGTTCCTTAGAAAATGCAGTCGACTTGCAGACTGTCCTGTCGTGTTCTTCTCCCTCATTTCAGGGAGGCAGTACTCTGTTTCCCCTGCTCAAAAAACTCCTTCTCCTTTGGTGTCAGTTTACTTTGCTTGTCTGTGGTCATGGAAGCTGCTTTTCATGCCTTCGTTTTGAAGAGCTTTCCAGAGTCCATGAAAAAGGCATGGGATTACTGGTTAGAGACTCTGTGCCTTCAGGGGCTCCGTGGAGGACATGGAGGCTCCTGCTGGTGTCGCAGCTAATGGCAGGCCAGCTAGAGCAAGAGGTGGGTGTGCTCTTTGAAGGAAAGTGACAGATTGCCGAGTCGGAGGTCAGGATTGGTGAGGGACCTGTCGGTAGGGGCGTGTGTGTGTGTGTCGCTGGGATCCGGACAGGAGGGAAGGTGAGGGAAGGTATTGTTCGCTGTGGGAGCGGGAGTCGGCGTAGTGCTGGGCCTGGGCTCCGGGGGAGCTGGGACTGGGAGCCATTCGCCGAGGGCATCTGCCTGTAACCGCGTATGCTTCCTTGCAGTGGAGATCGCCACCCTGACCAGAGAGAGCGGGAAGACGGTCATCAGAGTCCTCAAACAGAAGGAGGTGGAGCAGTTGATCAAAAATCACGAGGAGGAGGAAGCGAAAGCCGAGCGGGAGAAGAAAGAGAAAGAGCAGAAGGAGAAGGACAAATAGGAGGACCCAGGGGTTCCGTAGCTCTCGTGGGGTCACTTCAGGGCCCTCGCTGTCCTCCTTCCCACCCTGAGAAAGCCCTCGCTTGTTTTCGCCTGTGCGGGGAGACGAGGGTGGCACCAGCTGCGTCAGGTCCTCGCCGTCTCTGTCCAGTTGAACCCTGCACCGCGGTGGACTGCTGGTCGTGGACGCCCTCGCCCCTCCTTGTTTTGGGTAATAAAACGTGGAAAGAATGGCGGAGGTGAAGGAAGACAGTGTCTGTGGCAGGAGTCGCGACAGCCCCGGGATCGGCAGAGGCCGTGGTCTGCCCGTGATCTAGGTGCGCTGTGGCGGCCCGTGTGTGTGGCGTCCGTGCGCGGGGACAGCTGACGTGGTGCTAACTTCATAAATGGGAAGGGGGGCGTGGCGCAGTCGGGGTTTGCTTTGCTGTTGTCCCCCTTCCACTGGGAGCAGAACAGAGAGTCTTTGTCTAGGTGCCTGCGGGGTAGAATCCAGGGACGCAGGGCCTCATGCTGTCCCCGGTGTGGATGGGTTCAACCTGGACTGGAAGTGTGTGCACACGCCTGTGTGAACGTACACGTCTGTGAGGAGTTAGTGACGTGTGGAAGATGTGACAGTGAAACCCCGCGTACCCACCCCCCCACTCTGCCAACAGCAGTTTCCAAGCGCCCTGTGGGAAGGGTCCCCCGCAGTGTCCCTTTCCCATGTCCTCCTGTCTGCGGGGCTTACATCCTGGAATCCCGCCCCCTGCTCTTCTCACAGAGGCTCTGTCCACAGGGATGTGTGTGAGGACGAAGGCAAGGGCTGGGCTGGAGCCGGGGGTGGGGATGGGCAAGGCAAGGTGAGGGTCCTGACACTGGGACAGGCTGCCCACAGCCCGCGCTGAGATGCAAAGGCAGCAGTGGAAGAGAGGAACCAAAGAGGGGACAGTTTACATCGACCAGAGGGAGCTCCACTGCTGAGTCCAGCTGTCCTTGTGATGGAGCCCCCTTTGCCAGAAGCTCCAGAGCTGCGTTCCCCTGACTGTGGCCCCGGCCGGCCCGCCTGCACCCCACAGCCTGGGTGTGGGAGACACCAGAGCTCCCCGGGGACTTCTCAGGCTTGAGGGCCCATGAGAAGCACACGCCCAGCTTGTTGGAACACACAGGGCCCCAGCCAGTAGGTGTGGGCAGCAGGGGCGGTGTGTGCCAGCCCCACTGCTGGCCTTCCTGCCAAGGGCTGTTCCCAAGACCCTCTGACATAGTGTTCTGTTGTTGTTTATTTTAAGATTTTATTTGTTTGACAGAGGCAGAAGCAGGGGAGCAGTAGGCAGTGGGAGATGGAGAAGCAGGCTCCCCACTGAGCAGAGAGCCCGATTCGGGGCTTGATCCCAAGACCCCAGGATCATGACCTAAGCCAAAGGTGGATGCTTAACCCACTGAGCCACCCAGGCGCCCCTTTGTGGTTCTTTAATCCAGATGGCTTTTGCTCTAGACAGCTGGTTCCTGTTACTCCCAGTAGCTGTGTTCTGTCACATTGTCCTGAGCACCGGATGAGCAAATGCTGATCCGTGGCCTGGGGGGAACGAGTATCAGGCCAGGATCCTGAGCTGCTGGCCACGCTTGCACCAACCGGTCAACATGTGGCCTTGTTTTGTGTGTGTTTCTGTTTAAAGACATCTTATCAATGTGTATCGGTAATTCATTGTCTGGGCTCATGGCCAGCAGCTGTAACCTGCCATCTGACCCTTCCATCTCCTCCATGGGGGGACATCAGCAGGCACTTTGGCCCCAAGTTTAGGTGGGATCACCAATAGCACAAAGATGGGGAAAATAGGCATAAAATAGACCAAAAGAGTGCTGTTGGTGCACAGGCTGAAATGAGGCAGGGTTCCACTCTGAAGCTGGCTGGGCCCGTCCATAGGGACCACGAAGGTCCCGCCCGTGCTGGCTTGGGGTGACAGGCAAATCTGCAGACGCAGAATCTAAGTGGTGATGGTCGGCTCCGTGGGGCCACGTGATCCTTTGGGTCTCGCTCTGCCCAGAAGGGGAGGTAGATGGAGAAGGGAGGTGCCTGTCTCCAGACCAGACCCAGGGTGCAGGCGTTGGCCACGAGAGCCTCTCACACGGGCTGTTCGGACAGCCTTGTGCCAGGTCTTCCCTTCAGTCTGTCCTTGACACGGCAGCCAGAGCAGTTCTCAGTACAGGCCATGGCTGGGCCGCTCTTCCTGCATGGGGACAGCCGCTTCACTCTGGTTCACAAGGGGCCCTACGGCTCCTTCCTCCACCAGGTGCTCGTCTGAATGAGCTGCTTGTTTCTTGAAATAACCGAGCCTCTTCCACCCCAGGGTCTTTGTGCCTGCCTGTCCTTCTGCCTTGAGACTACTCTGCCCTGGGAGTGTCTGCATTGCCCACCCTCCCCCCGGCCCCCTGCCCATGTTCAGTGTCCCCTTGTTTGGGCCATGTCCCCAGAAGGAGCAGCCACTCCCCTGCACACGCCTCCTCCCTTTCCCTGTGGCCATGTTTCTCCAAGCCCTCACCCCCTGGCACATGTGCTTACTGTGCAGAGCTGGGACTCAAACAGCTGTGTCCCCGCACTGAGAACAGAAAGGGGCACATATTAGGCCTCAGATACTAAGGACTGAGGGAACAGTGGTCCTTGATATGCCGGAGTGAAATCCTGAAATCCACGGCCTTCCAGTCCAGGTAGTAGAACTGGTGGGTTTTCTGTGTCCTGACCACCCCTTGAGTACTTCCCTAAAGTTAAGAGAACCGCAGAGGCCAGGGTCCTAGCACATTTTCCTGCAACATCCAGAACAAAGATTCAGGACTCCAACCTAATGATGGAAAAATCTCAACATACCTTTTAAAAAATAAATAAATAATATATGTATTTAAGGATTTTATCTATTTGACAGAGTGAGCATGAGCTGGGGAAGGCAGAGGGAGAAGCAGCCTCCCTATTGAACAGGGAGCCTGAGGTGGGGCTCGATCCCAGGACTGGGATCATGACCCAAGCAGAAGGCAGATGCCTAACCGACTGAGTTGCCCAGGTGCCCGTATGGTTTGTTTTTTTTGTTTTGTTTTTTGTTTTTTGTTTTGAGTCCTCTCTGCACCCAATATGGGGTTTTGAACTCACAGTTCAGAGAGGAGAGTCACACACCCACTGACTGAGCCAGCCAGATGCCCCTGGCCCTTTTGTTGAAATAATTTCATGCTGGGGAGAAACGGAAACCTGGGGGTGGGGTAGGGGCTGCCCTAACTGGTTTTTCCCTTGCTCCAAGATTTCATCCAGCCTAGATTCTCCCCGGCCCCATTCTGCTCTGTGGTGTCTTCATGGCTCCGGGTTGCAGGGTGTTGCTGATGCGTCCTGGCTGTAGCTCAGCAGTCCTTACCTGGACACAGGCTCTTCCTGTCAGGGCATGGCTGGGGCAGGAGCACTGACAGACAGAAGCAGGGAACCAAGGAGCTAACAGGCTGAAATCGTGTTGATTTCCCTCGGGCGAGTTACAAATCATGTTTTAAAAATGACTAATGTTTAGGTGTTCTTGTGTATAATTTTACTTCTGGAGGTTTTTTAAATCAGAAAATAAGCAAGACTCAAATTTCTGCTGTCTAGCACTTCGAAAGGTCCATGAAAGCATTAGCAGTGCAAAAATATTCCACGTTCTGGAGAAGAAAAACAACCCAGAAAGTAGATTCATTTCTGTTCCTATTTGCCATGTTGCTGGTAATGTTAAGTGATGGCAGTTTGTGGCTGAGTAAGACATGTTCCCGGTTATTACTGTGCCGGAAGGGCAGGGCTGTAATCTACTCGCTAATGCGGACACGTGCTGGACCCCGGTGGCCGCGAGCTGCTCGGGAGAGGGCCTGGCAGCGGGACAGCCTCCCATATTTCTGGAACGGCTGTAGCTGAGCAGAGCTGGAGCCGAGCTCTCAGGGGAAGACGATTAAGGACAGGAGATGAGGCTGGAAATGTGCAGAGACAAGACAGCTTTGCTGATCGCGTAGCCTGTGCTCTGCGCCATGCAGGAACCACAGAGAGTCTCTATTTTTTAAATTTCTTTTCATGATTTATTTATTTGAGAGACAGAGACAGCATGGGGGGGTGGCAGAGAAAGAGGGGGAAGCAGACTCCCCGCTGAGAAGGGATTTCCCATGCGGGGCTTGATCCCAAGACCCTGAGATCACAACCTGAGCCAAAATTGAGAGTCGGACTCTCCACTGAGCGCCCCAGGCAGCCCAGATTTTTGAGTGAATGCGGGAAATGAGTACACCCTAACTCGAGCCAGCCGCCGGCTCAGGTGGGAGGAGACAGGGTGGGGAGGCCAGCCTCGAGGCTGCAGAAATGGAAGGAAGGATGAGGGTCCCGGTGGTGAAGAGAAGAGAGGGGGCAAGCTGCCCGGGGCGAGGAGCGAGAGGAGCCGCACCAGGGCCGCTGACTTGGCCCGCAGCTCAAAGGCATGAAGAACAGGAGTGGGGCCCCAGAGGCTTCGTCGGGGCAGCCTCTGACCCTTGGTTTCAGCTCAAGACATGCCCTCACGGTTGTGGGATGGAGCCCCACGTCGGGCTCCGTGCTCAGGGCGGAGTCTGCTTCAGATTCTCCCTGCCTCTCCACTCGTGCCGGCATTCTCTCTAATTAATAAAACTCTTAAAAAGCTTCATGAACCACCCCTAAAATTTTCTAACCTTTTTTTGTTGTTTTGGCCTCGTAGGGAGGAACTTGGTGACATCACCTATGAACCCATGAACCCACATCACACGCTTTCCGCCCTTTTTCTTCCAGATCCTCGACATTCGCGTTCTCTTGGGCTCTGCCTGCCCATCTCCTTGCCCGGCTTCCCGCCACGGCCCTTAGGAAAGTCGTTCCTGAGCTCGTTGCCACCCGCATCCCGGGTCTTCTCATCCTAGCACTTACATTTTTGTTTTTAATGCCGATAATGGGAGGCTTTTTGTGTTTTTGTAGGCAAAGCTGTGAGTCCTTGACATTTCTTGTTGTTGGTATGATACATGTAAAGATACTCCACCCCCACCGCCAAAGTATATAAATGTTCGGTACACTTGGAAAAGGTACAGGCACCCTGATGTTTACTGCAGCGTTTTCAACAATAGGCAAACTACGGAAGCAGCCCAGAACAGATGACGTGCTGTGTACACGCAATGGAATATTACGCACACACCAAAAAGAACGGATACTTACCATTTGCCACGACATGGACGGAACTAGAGAGTGTGAAGCCAAGTGAAACAAATCAGTCAGAGAGAGACAACCAGCGTATGGTCTTCGTCACATGTGGAATTTAAGAAACAAAATAAACAAAAAAGAAAAACCAAGAAACAGACTCTTAACTGCAGAATAGTTGGTAGTATGCGGCTGGTAGCCAGAGGGGAGGCGGTGGGGGTCGGGGACACGGGCTGGGGAGGGAGGGGGCACTTGAGATGAGCATGGCTGGTGCACGGAGGCGTCGAATCACCGTACTGTACACCTGACAGTAATGTTACCCTGTATGTGAGCTCTGACGGAATCACAGGTTTTTAAAAAGTATACGGACATTCTTCTAGTAAATTTGTGGTTTTACCGTATACAATTTAAAAAATGGAATTGGTAAAATATAAAAATAAAAAATTTAATTGGTATCTATTGTTAAAAGTCAGGATTTCAGTTGGCGATGCCACCTTAATTCTGCCATTCACACTAATGTTCTTGAATGAATTCAGAATCAGATACAACGAAATGGTGACGTTTTCTCTGTAAGGGCTTTGTGGCGACATTACGCACCACCCAGTCCCCCAGGACATGCACACATGGTGGCTTTAGTTGGTCTCCACGGCTGTGCCACCAACACCAGTTTAGAACGCTTTCATTCTCCCAAACAGAAACCCCGTCGCACTTGGCCGTCACCCCAGCTCCCCTGGCCCCGGGCACCCGCCAGTTGGCTCTGCGTCCACGCGGATTTGCCCGCCCTGGACGTGTCCCAGAGTGCAGTCAGCAAGCTGCCGTGTGGCCCTGTGTGACCGGCGCCTCACCGAGGGTCATGTCATGGTTTGTCGCAGCCCAGCGCGGGTTGGCAGGTCACAGCTTACAGGATAAGAGTAAGAACGGCAGGAGTCCCTTATTCTTACTGTGGAGAGACACCTGCCATGGGGTCGCACTATGCGCGAGGGTGGTCTCCGTTCGGGGTGTTGTGGCTAGCGCAGCTGTGGACACGCACACCCACACTCTGGGTGGACTTGGGCTTCCGTTTCTCGGGCGTATCCCCAAGTGGAAGTGCTGGGTCATGTCTTGTTTAAATTTTAATCCACCTTCGTGCCAGACAATCACACGAGTGACTCGGGTTGTAAAAGGGTCTACTTTCTCCTATTTTCTCCTAAAGAGACCAGGACAAGTGGAGAGTGCGTGGACGCCCGAGTGAATGTCTGTGAGTTCGTCAGTTTCCGTTGAAATAGGGCTCGCGGTTGGAGAGGACTTTGGATTCCTTTCATGTTGGCAGCCTTTGTACCTAGCGCTAGGAAAGGCTGAGCCTTTGATTCTATACCCAGGCGCCTTATATAATATTCTCTGAAAAATTCCAAATCATACAGAATGGGAGAATCCAGGATAAATGTCTCCTGGGTCTTGAACAATCCAGTAACTTACTTTTTCTGATTATAAAGCAGCATGTGCTCGCTTTGCAAAATACACAACAGATTAAATGAAAAATCGCCTGTACAGTCTTGCTCAGAGCTGGCCACTGTGCATGTCCCTCCCTGGCCGAGATGCTGAGTATGTCTACTGGTAGACTGCCGCAAATTACAGGCCATTCGTTGAAAAATAGTTTCAAAGAAGACATTAAAATAGGTATTTCCCCTTCTCGTTGCTTCCCGAAGGATTTTGAAGCCTTAGAAAACCCTTTCTCTGTGGGACAGAGCAGAGACGATCATTTCTGGGGCAGACGGTCTGCGACAGCGACTTCATGTCTGCTGTGTCTGACAGTCACCTTGTGAAACCTTCCTTACAAGTACAGCCCCCGTTGCCGAGGGCCTTGGACATGCTCGGCGACTCAGAGGCATCTCTCTGTTCTCTGGCTGAGGAAAGCAAGGCTCAGAGAAGTGTGTGAGGTGTGCCCGTCCCCCGGGTCTGCCACCTCTGTCCCCGTGTGGGCTGTCCTGGCCTCCTCAGGGCCTCCAACACCTGTCCCCCTGCATGCATGGCTCCCTACCAGGGAGTTTCAGGCTTTTATTGGGACGCCCATGAGGCTTGACCCCTCGCACCCCTCGTGGGCACAGCGCTTCCAAGGCCCTGGGAACGACATGTTGTTACGTGGTCCTACAATCCTGTGTGCTCAGAGTGAGGTCTTGGAGCTGCGGCTGGTAAGTCCCGCTGTCGGGTCCCACACCCGTTTCTCCTCCTCTCGAAGGTCCTTGGAGGGGTCTGGCTGCATCGTGAGGTGATCGTTGATCCTCCCAGAGTAGAAATGGCTTCCCGGGCATTTCCTGCCAAGCTCTCTCCAGCTCAGCCGGCACCCAACGGGAAGGTGTGGGAACAGAAGCTGCGTGAGCCCATGACGGCGTCTGGCACGGTGCCAATCGCTGGAAGAGCAGCAGGGCTAGGCGGGGATGGTGTCGGAAGCCAGTCTCCAGACGTGCAGAATCCCAGGCTGAGGATTCGGTCCTCACCGCCAAAAAAGCGGGAGAGAAAGTCTTCCACAGATGGGTCCGTTCAGCCAACCCTGCTTTTCTAGGTATGGCAATATTTGTCCACTTTTAAAAAAATGAGTAGTTTGTTGAGTCTTTTGAAATTCTAATTAAAGTATGAGGACCCCCACCCAAATCATAGAAGAATCTTTACTATAAACCTGTTGCTGCTTTCCGCTGTCCCAAGGAGAAAGTCTGTGCTGTCCCTCCCGGCCTCACCCTGTTCCCCCGTCTTGACGCCTCTTTCTGTCCTTCCTCACGAAGCCTCTCTGGTCCCGTAGAGCCACACATGAGCTGCCCCCCTTTATCTGGACCGCCGCCCTCCCCATGCTGTGACTGGTGCTTTCCCTGTCTCCCCTCTCAGACCCCCCCCCCCCAGGAAGGCATTTTCTGGCGCCTCCATCACTTTCTATCTATTTCCTCAAGAGTTCTTAGCAAATGCTGAAACTGTCTTGTTCGTTCTCTGCCTTCCTCTCTAGGCTGTAAATCCTGCCCTGTTTGCTGTGTTGTCCCAGGAACTGGGCCTATGGTGGGTTCTCAAGTTTCTGTTGAACGAATGGCTGAGATGCAACAGAAAGAATTCAAACTTCTGTTTATTTGACACCAAAGACCAAAGGCCGAGTACCTCCCAGTAGGCTGCCATCTTGCTGTTTTCCAGTTCGTTACCCCACAGAACACTGGGGAGAGCAGACGTGTATCCCAAGTCCCACAGGCAAGCTCAGCCCTGGTTCCCTGAGGACAAGGAGAGGACACGCAGCCTAGGATCAGGATGTCCTTTGGCGCGCAGAGCGTCTCAAGCATTCTTCAGTGTGCAAGTGACTGAAAACACCTGAAATTAATCAGGCGTGTTCTAGAAGAGCAAGGAAAGATCGCGTCTCGGGGGCACAGCTGTGGAGCTGGACGTTACCAATGATTTCCCGTCGTCGGAGACCTGGCTCAGGTGGCTTGGAATTAGGTTAAAGATAATCAATTCTCTGGGACAATCAATGTCATCTATTACTCTAACCCTCAGAGGGAACTCTTTGTGTTGGGGAAAGATACCCATCTGGTCGTGCTTCTCGGCCATAAAACACTCGGCATCAGTCACTATTGCACAGGAACTGAAGCTGGGGGAGGCCCTTGCTAAGTCAGTTCAGATGGGTAATGAGCAGGTTCCCAAACGAACGCCCCAGTGTGGTGTCCTTACCCTCCCTTCCCTAAAAGCATTATGCGGTTGTGTACAAATCACAAATGAAGTCTATTTAATTTTGAATTTTTTATGTGCTTTTTGTGAGTTTCAGAATTTCATAACACCCCTTGATTGGAGTGGGAACAATGAAATTGGCAATCGTTAAATTAAATTCTGGGATGGCAGTTCTGCTGCTGGGTGTGTAGCCACAAATTTTTGGAGCATCTGTGGTCTATACCTGTGGTATAATTTGTCCTTTGAACTTACTCTGGATGCATGGGGCAGTGTCTATGAATATCTCTCAGTTCCAGAATAGAAAGTGAGTGACGTCCGGGTTGTGTGTTTGATAAAAATACTTAAATTCTACCTTTTGCACCGAATTAAGCACTTACGATGGTGTCTTGCAGACATCAAAATAGGGGCTTAATGTCCTTTATAAATCTACACCACTGGGCCATTGGTGAACAGGTCACTTAATGCAGTACAATTTATACTACGTTGTGTTTACTTAGTACAAATGTTGAGCTTTGCATAGCGAGTAATTACAAATCTGGTGAAGAAATGTATGGAAATCCATATTCGTCCTTTTTTTAACCATAGAAATCTCTATGCTTTAGCAGCTTTATTTTTTTTTAAAGATTTTATTTATTTATTTGACAGACAGAGATCACAAGTAGGCAGAGAGGCAGGCAGAGAGAGAGGAGGAAGCAGGCTCCCCGCCGAGCAGAGAGCTCCATGTGGGGCTCAATCCTGGGACCCTGAGATCATGACCCAAGCCAAAGACAGAGGCTTTAACCCACTGAGCCACCCAGGCACCTGAAGCAGCTTTATCGAGATAGCAAAAACACGTGTGTCTAGGAAGTGTGGGTGTGGCAACAGTATCACCACAATCGAGCTAATTAACTCACCTACAACCTCCACGGAACTACCACTGCTGTGTTGGGATTTGGTTCAGATCTCTCCGTGTGTATTCTTTCTGTTTGTTTTAAAAGAAAAATTCTTCCATGATGTGCTTCATCACTCCTGGATGTAAAAGCTCTGGACGTTTCCGGGGCAGGGGTTTTTCAGGGGAAAACGTATCTTTATTTGTAAGAAGAGCTTATATTTGTCCAGATAACATTGTAATTCACTCTGTTTTATGAATTGCCATTTCCTTGTCCACTTGAGTTTTTCTTCTGGTCATTGGGTCTAC
The DNA here is from genome assembly GCF_964662115.1 of Mustela nivalis. NCBI lineage: Eukaryota > Metazoa > Chordata > Mammalia > Carnivora > Mustelidae > Mustela > Mustela nivalis. Next base: position 155,862,479 of record NC_139025.1, read on the forward strand.
GACATTGTGGCATAGAAATGCTATTATTAGGGGCGCCTGGGTGTCTCAGTGGGTTAAGCCTCTGCCTTCGGCTCAGGTCGTGGTCCCTGGGTCCTGGGATTGAGCCCTCTGTCGAGCTCTCTGCTCAGCAGGGAGTCTGCTTCTTCCTCTCTCTTTGCCTGCCTCTCTGCCTACTTGTGATATCTCTCTGTCAAATAAATAGATAAAATCTTAAAAAAAAAAAAAGAACTGCTATTATTAAACTCTCCGGACACAGCTCAGATATGTATATGGTTTATATTTTTGTGATCTGTGATTTTATGCACTTCTACTTAGCTATTACAGTGTAATAAAAATATGGCCAACTAATTTTCTTTCTTGAAGCTTTGTACATGAAAATACGTCTGCCCTTTTACATTTTGATTAGTCATTGAAATAGCCCCTGAAAAAAGGAACTTTTAGTCTTATATCATTTCTCTTGAAGGATGAATTTTAATACCCTATCAATACTGGCTTTTTTTTCCCTTTAATCTGTGAAAACGTATTTAATTTCAGCAGTAAAATTGACAGCATCCATTTTTATCTTTAATTAACTTTTCAGTTTGGCTTTCATTTTAAAGGCTCACAGCAGAATTTATCACCAAACTACAATGGAAATGCTGAATGGGAGATTTGAGAATCTGCCCAGCTCTGCGTTTGGCTCATCTGACCCCATTACAAGGCAGGAAGTGCACAACAAGGTCGGTATGCAGGACGCCACCTTGGGTCACCCCACTGCCAGACGGCTGTGGTTATCAGACTTCTGACCGCCCCCCCAACCCCCGTGCTCTTCGGCTGCAAAGCACCAGTTTCCCTTTGCTTAAGGGCTCTGTAGGTGAGCACATCAGAGAATAACTACCCCATAGAGGATGACCCCCTCTGCCTCCCGACGGCAGGCCGGTGGCAGAGCCTGCCTCCAGGTTGTAAGGCACCACTTAGAAAATAAAATAGGACGAAATCAGAGAGAGAGAGAGACAAACCACAAGGGAGGGTTGCTGGAGGTGGGGGCTGGGGTAGCAGGGGTTTGGGCATTTGAGGAGGGCACATGAGGTGATGAGTGCTGGGAGTTATATGCAACTGGTGAATCCCTGACCTCTGCCTCTGAAACCAATAATACACTGTATGTTAATTAACTGAATTTAAAAAAAAAAAAAATTGGAGTGGGTGGGGCCCACAGAGCGCCTTCATTCAGAATGGTGGTCTCTGAGGCCTGGGTTTGAGTCCCCGCTCACCATCTTCGGCTCGCTAGCTCTGAGATCCGGGGCAGACTCCCCAGCATTCATGCATTCACCCAGCAAACGGTCTGAGCCTCGACCGGAGCTCCAAACGCCGGGCACAGCCGGGTGACCGAGGTGGACATAGCTGCTGCCTTTGGGAGCAAATGTCCTATGGGAGGGACCGCATACTGAAGGGCGTGCATCACACAGACTGTGACATGTGCTGAGGGGAGGGTGCAGAGGGAGAGGAGGACCTGACCACAGGGCTAGTTTGTCTCTCAGGAGGTGACAGGAATCGGACACCCCAGGGGAGGTGGGGGTAAGAGAGAAAGGGCAGGCACCTGGAACACCAGAACACCAGGAAGGCAGGTGCAAGGGGGAGGGGTGAGGCTGGCGTTAGTGAGGGCAGCCGAGCTACTCCGAGGGCCCTGGCACAGACTTGGGCTTTGGCTTTCCACGTTCAGACAATCACTCAGGCTGCCCTCTGCAGAATGTGCTGGGGCGTGCCGGGCAGCAGGCTAAGCTGGAGATGCCTGCAGTGGGAGGGAGGAACAGGGGCGGGTTCAAGGATCAGTCAGGTGATGAGCCAGGAAGGGGCGTTGGATGTGCCCAGAGAGGTGGGGGTCAGGGGGACCTGAGCATGCCATGTTTAGTTGGAGTAAGTCGCTGCATGGTGGTGCTATGGACTGAGCTGGGAAGAAGGAGAGGCCAGGCTGGACTGGGACTTCCCAAGTGCCTGCAAGTGACCCAGGGGGACACACTGGGGCTCTGAGGTGAGATCAGCACCTGAGTGTGCATCTGCTCATGTCAGTATGTGGGAGACCCCTCCATGCCCACCATCACAGAGTGTGGGCAGAAGAGCAGGGACCTTTGGAGAGAAGGGAGGACAGGACAGCTCGAGGTTGACACGACACTGCCCTTGTTGGAGAGCTTGAGATCACGTGGGCTTGTGTATTTAAAGAGTGCATAGATCATGACAGCCCCCCACTCCTTAGCAAGGTTAACGTGGTGATGATTAAGTTCCACTTTCTGTGGCAGGGCACTGACTGGCTGGTGGGTAGATTCTAGGCCTGGGAGCTCATTATCTAGGAGAGGACACAAGATTTAGAGAGAAAAAGATGGAAAGTAGGAATGCAAGAGAAAAGTGTTCTGGGTCCCGAGAGAAGAGAGGCGGCAAACGCTGGGAGGCACCAGGCTGTGCTTCATGGTGTGAGCAGCATTTGAGGGGGGGTCCTGAAGAAATGGTGGATGTGGATATTTCAAGAAGGGGTGGAGGAGGATGGCCGCAGGCAGGGATGTGGGGCGAGAACCCCACTCTGCTCAGAGGGCAGTGTGTCTGGGATGCAGATCTGACGATGCCTATTACCAGAGTCAGGTGTGGCACCGCAGCCAGCAACTGAGAGTGACGTGCATACCCTTCCAGAAAAGCCATTCAAGATGCACACTTTATGTTCCATAATTATTTGCTTGGATTTTAAAGTGCCCAACAAATTTCTCACTATGCCTTTCACGTACAAGCAATCACAACGAGTGGTCCTTTCCCCAGACTATGTCCATCACCGCTGTTCTCATGGTTATTGATAGAACTCCCGGGAGAGGTCGGGAGTTGCAATTATGCTTGCTGATGGGGCTGACGCCACCCAGGTTTCCCCCTGAAAGGTCCTGTGCCCTCCCGCCATGATTCAGCCACTGCTTCCAGTCCTAGCTGTGAAGGTGCAGTAACACTTGCCTTGCTCAGATGCTGTTCCGGTGAGCTGTGTGAGAGTCTATGCGCCCCATCTGCTGAGCGGAGTGAACAGAAGTGTGCAGCCAAGGGACCACACACACTTTCCTTCCAGTGCAGGAGTGTCAGTAGGGACTCACCCGACCCCTCTCTGTGGCCCCAGCAGAGCAGCAGCATTGGGCTTTGTTTCCATGCTCCTGGCTGTACTTAGACGGAGGGGAGAAGTTTTACCTGAACTTAACCATTTTAACATTCTTTACAACCGGGGTTTTTATCAGACTTTCTGGGTCTGGAGCTTGGTGTGAAATTCCTGCTCATGAGGAGTCTTAGAGGTGTGAAAAATCAGCGAAACGCTCTGCCACACAAGTTTAAAGTCAGTTCGCCTGAACCTCTTCAGCCAAACGAAGCTTTCTAATCAATTATGAACAGAGAATGAAATGTAGGGTCGGGAGGGATTGCAGATGGCACACCAGCAGTCTGCCGGGGCCAGTGGCTGCATTTCTGTTGCATGGAGTCATCAGTCTTTACAGATGCTGGTGGCCGGGGACACGGGGTGGGACACTGCTTATGGACAGGCGCTCATGGTCCCCTACACTGTGGTGGGGGCACCGCTTATAGATGCTCATGGTCCGGCACACGGTTGGGGGGGGCTCGAAGGGGGGGCACACGGAGGTGGGGTTACTGCTTATAGACAGACGCTCATGGTCCTGCTACACTGTGGGGGGGCACCGCTTACAGACGCTCATGGTCCAGCACCCGGTGGGGGGCGCACACGGCGGGGGGGCACCGCTTACAGACGCTCATGGTCCGGCACCCGGTGGGGGGGCACACGGCGGGGGGGCCACCGCTTACAGACGCTCATGGTCCGGCACCCGGTGGGGGGGCACACTGTGGGGGGGCCACCGCTTACAGACGCTCATGGTCCAGCACCCGGTGGGGGGGCACACGGCGGGGGGCACCGCTTACAGACGCTCATGGTCCGGCACCCGGTGGGGGGGCACACAGCGGGGGGGCACCGCTTACAGACGCTCATGGTCCGGCACACAGGGGGCATGGCCCGCGCAGAGACGGCTGCGGGTCATATCTGCCAGCGCCTGAAGGAGGGTCCGGACGGCGCCCTCCGGGTCCCCACGCTTGGCTTCAGGGACTGAGGAGCGGACAGGCGTCCCTCCCACCACGTCCTCGCGCTTCAGCCCGCGCCCCTGTTCCTCGGCCGTAGTCCTCCTGCCGGCGGGGCGCAGACTGCGGGCCCGCCGCCCCCGGAGCCGGTAGCTGGGGGCCTGCCCACGTCGCCGGAGGCCAGATGAGGGACTGGCCAGCGGCACCAGGCCCGGCCTCCCCCTTCCCGGGATTGCGGGCTTGGCTGCAACTACCCGCACTGGGGCGCGGAGTCCGGCCCGTTAAGGGGCGGGGACAGGGGCGGGGTCAGGCGCGGAAAAGGCGGAGCTCTGGCTCTAGGCTAACTTCTAAGCCGAGAGGCCAAAGGCGGGCTGGGGTAAACGGAGGCGGAGCTACGGGCGAGGGGGCGGGGCCAATGAGAAGGGGCGGGAAGGGGGCGGGGCCGGCGCGCGAGCCCCCTCAAACGCCCGGAACCTCCTCACGCGCACGGAGTCTCCTCAGGCGCCGCGAGCTGGCGGGAACCCTGCAGGCTGAGGTGGCCGCGCCGGCACCGGACTGAGGCGCGCTCGGGGAGCAGCCCCTCCGCAGCGGCGTCCGCTCTCCGTCGGCTCCTGCCCCTCCCCGGTTTCCGCCCGCTGGAGCCCGAGTTCCTTTCCCGCGCGGCCGTCGTCAGGCGGCCGCCGGCGTTCCCGCGCGGGGCCGGGCGATGTCTGCGTGGGGGTCCCGGCCCGCGGTCCTCGGCCTCGGGTCCCGCCCGCTCCGCCTCCTCCTCCTCCTTCAGCTGGTCGCGGGGCGCTGGGGCCCGGCCGGCGCGGCGGGCGGCGCGCCTGGAGGTGAGGCTGGGCGGCCGGGGGTCCCGGGATTGCGGGGCGGCTCAGAAGGGTCAGGGGCGCGGGGCGGCGGGGGCCGGGGGGAGCGCAGAAGGGGCGGGGGTCGCGGGGGTCGGGGCCCGGGAGGCCCGCGGGGCCGGGGCGCGGGGCGGCGTCGCGCAGGGCCCCAGCTGCGGCTCGCGCGGAGCGGCTCGGGGCCGAGGTCGGTTCGGACCTTCCGCGGGCTCGGGCGGGGGTTCAGGCGGCGCGCCCAGCTGGTTGGCTCAGACTCCCGGAGGCCGCTTGGGGCTGTGTCCCGTGACCCGCGTCACCGGAGACCGCTGGGGGACACCGGGGACGCGGCCTCCACCTCTCGGGGTCCCAGAGGCCACTGGGACCCGCGGGGCCGTCCGTCCGCGCCCGCGTCGCTCCGGAGCGCACAGGCGTGCGGCCGCTCGCCCGCCCCGTCCGCCGTCGCCCCGCGGGGCAGGCGTTCCGTGGGCCGTGCCGGCCGCTGCCCGCCGGTGGCCCCGAGAGCCGCGCTGGGGCGGGGATAGCAGCAGCGGCACAAAGAGCGCGTCTCCAGGTTCCGGGCGCGGGGACACTCCGGGCGGCTCTCTCGGATCCCGACGCCCCGCGGCGCGCTCCCGGCGCAGGAGCCGGAGGACGAGCCCGCGTCCGCGCCGGTGCGCGGCTCCCGGGAGCCCGTGCTGAGGCCCGCGGTGGTCAGGAGCCGGCGGGACCTGGCCGCGCCCGCCGTGAGCCGTGGCTTCGCGTCCCGAGGCTCCCGCGGCTCCGCGCAGGCGGGACGCGTGTGGGGACGCGGGAAGGACGGCGGCTCGCGCTCCCGCGGGGACCCCGTGCCGGGACCGTCGTGACGAAGGCGCTGGGGCGCTGGCAGGCGGCGACCCGGGGCCGCGCGACGACCCCGCCGTGTCCGCGGTGCTCGGCCTCCTCGGGGACCGCGGGGATCCGTCGCTGTCCTCCGCGCGGTCTCCGGACTCCGTCGTGCGCCCGAGGCCGGTGCGGTGCCGGCCAGACCCGAGGGCCACAGGCCCCGCACCCTGACGCGCTGGAGGCGAGCGCTCGCGGGCGGCGGCAGCCGTGTGCCCCGCGTGGCGCGCAGGGTGCTGGTGGCGCAGCCAGGCGGGCCCGGGGTGGCCCGAAGCCCGCGCTTGAAGCACGTCACGTTCTGTCGCGTTTGCTTCCTCTTTGCCCACGGGAGCTCCTCAGGACCTGGGCCTCGTTTTCGGGGTTCATGTCAGTTCGCGTGTCCGCGGAGGGTCAGCGGTGCCGCACGGTGACTCGGGGCTCGGGTGACCCCGTCAGCGGCCCCACCGCCGGCCCCTGCTCTGCGGACCGCCGCGGTCCTCCGTCGTGCAGAGAAGAGCTGGGACGCGGCTTGGGGCCGGTGTGGCGCGGGCGTCGGGGAGCGCTCTGGGCAGGACGCGGGAGCCGTAGCCTCTCCGGACCGTGAAACGAGGGGTCGCGTGGCTTCCCGCTGCGGCGCCACCACCCCGAGACCGTGTGCGCTCGCGGTGCGCGGTCACGCGAGAACAGAGCGAAACTGTGCACAACGGAGGTGCGCGACTGGGGGTGCGCGACGGGGGGGGGCGCGACAGGGGGGGGAGGGGTGCGCGACGGGGGAGCACGCTGGCTCCCGAGTGTCGCGGGGGCTTGGGCCCCGCCTCCAGCACTCTCGGACGCCGCCGCCCGCCGGCTGGACGCTTGACCCTAACCCTAACTGAGAGGGCGGCCGCGGACGCTTCGGTCCCTTCAGCCGTCATTGCTTTGGTATTACATTTCGTCGTTTTCATATTTATGTTGAACTCGGTTTTATTTTCCTTACAGACGATCCTATTCGTTGATTAGAGAGAGCGCCAGCGGGGAGGGGGCAGAGGGAGAGAGAGAAGCGGCCGGCCGATCCCGCTGGTGGGCGCATGGGCCCCTGACCCCGGGACTGCGCGGCGGACCGGACCGACGCCCCCGGGCGTCCCCGATACGACCTTAGGATTTTCACTTGTTTCTATGGTTTTCTGCGACCAGTCCTCAGGGGAAGGAAGGACGTCTAGTCCGCCGGCGGCTGTACCTAGTGGCCGGCGGGAAACTGCAGAGTTTGTGACTCAAGAGGCAGCTTTGTCCGCACTAAAGGATAACGGGGCGCCTGGCCGGCTCAGCCGGGACAGCGGGTGACTCTTGACCTCGGGGTCACGAGTTCGAGACCCACAGCCGGGGTATAGGGATTATGAAAAATAAATTAAGAAATTAAAAAGGAGAATAATTAGTACATGAAGATAATACCTGCCTTTTTAACTGACCTGACCACGATTGGGGCGGCGAAGTACGCGAGTCAGTCATTGGTCAGTTATACGTCTCGGCTGTGGGACAGTTTAAGTGGTTGAAACTTTATTTTTAGTATATGTGGTAAGAAGTTCTGTCATGAAGAGGGGAGTAAAATAGTTGTTTCAGGGAAAACAAGCGCTGTGAAGGATTTCTTTTTCTTGTCACCTTTCGTTCTTCTCACTCACGTTTTCAGAAGCTAACAGGACTACGCACCTAGTGGCCTCCTCTCTCCTTCTGTGACGGCGTCCCCAAGAGTCTCTGGAGGCCTCAGGTCCTCAGGCAGACCTTCCGCAGTACTTGAAATTACACATTAACCAGCCGCGCTCTGTGAGCTCGCCTGTGAGCACCTGGCAGGCCGGGTCCGACTGTGCATGTCCCCCGTGAGCCCAACTTACTAATGTAGCAACTTTGAAAGGTTTTCAGTCATTCGTCAGAATAGAGTTTTTTTTCATCCTGTAATCTACAAATTAGATCTAGCAGGTAATTTTTTATAATTAGGATATGACTTTTTAGCACAGTCATTTCAGTACAGAACATTTTTCTTCTAATAGTAGTCTTTTCCCTTAAGAAGTTAAATTATTTTTCTCAGATGGAATTTTAAGTTAATATTCAATAAGCATGTCTTAACAATTTGAGTTGGCAAATTTGGAATAGTTGTGAAAAAAGTTTATAACTTGTTTGCCTAGAAGTCTACGCTCCAGAACAGCATGGGTGTAGTTTTAAAATGACAGTAGGATAGAAGAGATTACTTTAGCGATCCTTTTCTGCTCTTCAGCTAAAATGTTCATCTAACACTTTTTAAAAAAGATTTTATTTATTTATTTGACAGAGAGAAATCACAAGTAGAGGGAGAGGCAGGCAGAGAGAGAGGAGGAAGCAGGCTCCCTGCTGAGCAGACAGCCCGAGGCTGGACTTGATCCCAGGACCCTGAGATCATGACCCCAGCTGAAGGCAGAGGCTTAACCCACTGAGCCACGCAGGCGCAAGGATCTGTTTCCATTTTGGGGAATACATGATATTGTTTCTCCTGTGTTGGATTCAGAAAACTTATCTTTTTCCCCCTTAAGTAGAATTATAAAACCCTCTTTAAAAAAAAATTTATTTATTTATTTATTTGAGTGAGAGAGAGAGAGAGAGAAAACATGAGAGAGATCAGTGGGAGAAGCAGACTCCCTGCCAAGCAGGGAGCCCGATGTCGGACTCAATCCCAGGACTCCAGGATCATGACCTGAGCCGAAGGCAGTCACTTAACCAACTATGCCACCCAGGTGCCCTATAAAACCCTTTTACCAGTAAAAAGAGCAATTAAATATAAATATTTGAATTCTGACAAAAAAGATAGCATGCACTTTTTTTTTTGAAGTATGTCATCTACTATATTTTAACAGTAACACAAACATTTACACCAAAGTGTGATAGGGGCTTTAATAGAACCATGACAGAATAACAGAATGGCCAGGAAAGCATGGTCAGTTCTCTTCAAAACATTCCCTCCACCTCTGGGCCTTACAGGCCTGGTTCTCGCTCAAGGAAATGGGTTCCTCTGTCGTCCTGTCCAGTTCCGCTTACTTGTACACTGTCCCCTATGGCAGAGCCTGGAATGTGGGCACACTAGCTCTCCACTGCCATGTCCACACTATTACCTCTTTCTTCCCTTCTGAACGGAATATATATTTTTTTCTAACAGGAGTTTGTAGGTTTGATGCAAAACACCTAGCAGCAGCTGGTCACTGCTAACAATGTAGTGTAGTGTCCATCCAGATTGTTCTCTGTGCATGTGTGATTTTCTCTGGTGTGTGCAAGCTTTCTAGGATAATGTGGTCCAACTTATTTATTTTTGCTTTTGTTGCTTTTGCTTTTGGTGTTGGATTCGGAAAATTATCGCCAAGACCTTTGTCAAGGAGCTTACACCAATGTTTTCTTCTACGAGTTCTGTGGTTTCAGATCTGACGTTCAAGTCTATAAACCGTCTTGAGTTAATTTTTGTGCCTGGTGTGAGAAAGTGGTCGGGTTTCATTCTTTTGCATGTGGCTGTCTGGTTGTCCCAACACCATTTATCAAAGAGACTGTCCTTTCCTACCTATATTCTTGGTTCCTTTGTCCTAAGTTAATTGACCACAGAAGCATGGGTTTATTTCTGAGCTCTTTATTCTGTTCCACTGATCCATGTGTCTGGTTTTATGGCGATATATACTGTTTTTTTTTTTTTAAGATTTTATTTTATTTATTTTTATTTTTATTTTTTTAAAGATTTTATTTATTTATTTGACAGAGAGAGATCACAAGTAGGCAGACAGGCAGGCAGAGAGAGAGAGAGAGGAGGAAGCAGGCTCCCTGCTGAGCAGAGAGCCCGATGCGGGACTCGATCCCAGGACCCTGAGACCATGACCCGAGCCGAAGGCAGCGGCTCAACCCACTGAGCCACCCAGGCGCCCCTAAGATTTTATTTATTTATTTGACAGACAGAGATCACAAGTAGGCAGACAGGCAGGCAGAGAGAGAGAGAGAGGGAAGCAGGCTTCCTGCGGAGCAGGGAGCCCGATGCGATGCGGGGCTCGATCCCAGGACCCTGAGATCATGACCTGAGCCGAAGGCAGCAGCCCAAACCACTGAGCCACCCAGGCGCCCCATATATACTGTTTTAATTACTACAGATTTGTAATATAGTTTGAAACCCGGGAGCGTGATGCCTCCAGCTTTGTTCTTTCTCAAGGTTGCATTGCCTATTCGGGCTTTTTATGGATCTGTACAAATTTTAGGATTACTTGCTCTATTTCTTTGAGAAATGCCATTGGAATTTTGATAGGGATTGCATTGAATCTGCACATCATTTGGGGGAGTATGGACATTTTAACAGTGTTCTTTCAATCCATGAGCATGGAATATCTTTCCATTTTATTCTTTCATTTGTTTTTTCCATTGTTGTCTTTCATTTCTTTAATGTCTTGTAGCTATCAATATATAGGTGTTTCATCTCCTTGGTTAAATTCATTCCTAAGCATATTTTTTTCTTTTTATGCAATTGTAAATGGAAGGTTTAAAAAACCTTGCTCTTTCTGATAGTCTGTTATAGAAAGGCAATGATTTTTTTGTATGTTGATTTTGTACTCTGCAGTTTTACTAAATTTGTTCATTCTAACAGCTTTTTGGTGGAGTCTTTAGGGTTTTCGATATATAACATCATGTCATCTGGAAATAATGACAGTTTTCCTTCTTCTTTACCAGTGTGAATACCTTTTATTTCTTATTCTTGCTTCATTGCTCTGGCTAAGACTTCCCGTACTATGTTGAATTAAAGTGGTGACAGTGGGCATCACTATCTTGCTCCTGATCTTGGGAAAACTTTTCAGCTTTTCACTGTTGTGTATGGCATTAGCTGTGGGCTTCTCATACATGGCCTTCATGATGTGGAGGTGGATTTCCTCAGTGTCCACTTTGTTGGAAGTCTTTGTCATCAATGGATATAGAAGTCAATCAAGTGCTTTTCTGCGTTCATTGAGATGATCATGTGATTTTTACCCTTCACCTTGTTAATGTGGTGTATCCCACTGACTGCTGGGTGGATGTTAGATTGTCCTCGCATCCCTGGAGTAAATCTCACTTGATCATGTTGAATGATCCTTTATTGTGTTGGTGATTTGGTTTGCTGCTGTGTAGCTGAGGATTATCTCATCTGTGTTTGTCAGGGATGTTGGCCTGTGATTCTCTTTCCTGCGGCATCCTTGTCTGGTTTTGGTTTCAGGCTAATGTTGGTCTCATAGAATGAGTTTGGAAGTGTTTCTTCCTCTTCTATTTTTGGAAGAACTTGAAAGTTGGAGAAGGATTGGTAATAATTCTTTGAATGATTGGTAGAATTCACTAGTATTTGTTGTGAGGAATGAAGTCTTAATTAAAAAAAATAGACTGTTACTAGGAAACATATAAAACATTACAAAGAAACAAGGAACATAAATGTGGCAGCATTGCCTACTTCGTTTTATCTTTGTTATTTGCAGGGAACAGTTGTGGGGTGACTATTCAGATAACATTTTTCTACAGTTATATCCGCACTGTTTGTCACGTTTTCTCAGCGGTGATCAGAGCTGTGTTGCCCACGTAGCTCCTTGTGTGAGCTACATCATAAAGACATTCTCCTTTTAGTGACAGCGTTATCAAGATGCCATTCACACACCATATGACTCACCTACTTAAAGTGCATGATCCCGAGAATTTTAGTATATTCAGGCTAGTGCTGCTGTCACTGAACATGGTATTTGAACATGATCTCCCTCCTCCCCCATACCGCTCTCTCCCTAGGCAATCACCAATCTCCCTCACTCTGTCTCTAGATTTGCCTGTTCTGGAGAGTTCACGGAAGTGGAATCATATAATTCACAGTCTTTGGGACTGGCTTCTTTACATAGCGTGTTATTGAAAAGGTTCACCCACGTTCCAGCCTGCACCATTCATTCATTGATTCATTCATTTTAGTGGCGAATTAATATTCCTTTGGGTATTCCACATTTCATCTCTCCATTTATCCTTTGATGGGCATCTGGGTGGTTTCTACCTTTTGGCTGCTGTGAACATTTGTGTGCAAGTTTTGTGTGGATGGCTGTTTGCATTTCTCTTGGGTGTGTACCGAGAATGGAATTGCCAGGACTATCACAGCCCTGTAGTTAACTCTCTGAGGAACGGACAGATGTTTTCCAAGGCAGCCACATCACCTTCCATTCCCGCCAGGAGTGTACGAGGGTCCCAGTTTCTCCACATCCTTACCGACACTAGTTAATCTTTGATTTTGATTATAGGCATGTCCCTGGGTGTGGAATGGTAACTCATTGTAGGTTTTTAAAAAAATATATTTTATTTATTTTTAAGTAGTCTCTATAGCCAACTTGGGGCTTGAATTCATGACCCCAAGATCAAGGGTCACACGTCATACCAACAGCCAGCCAGGTGCCTTCATTGTAGTTTTGGTTGGCGTTTTTCTGATGGATAAAGTTGTTGACTATGTTTTCAGACACTCGTTGGTTCTTCTTCTTCAGAGAAATGTTCAGATCCCTTACCCATTTTAAAACTGGCTTATTGGGTCTTTTTATGATTGACTTGTAAAGGTCATTTGTGTATTCTAGATATACACCCCTTGTCAGATAAATGGTCTGCAAATGTTTTCTCCCAGTTCCCTCTTTTTTTAAGTCAGGAAGGGCAGAAAAACTAAAACATATTAAGTAACTATCATGATCAGCATTATACCTAGTTAGGACTGTAGAAGTTGCCGGAGCATAGAAATGATTTCTATCTTCTGGAGGTTTAGGTTTCCTTGGAGACCCCAGACTTACGTGACAAAACTGGAAAGCAACACAGAACAGTGCATGTTAAAGAGCACACAATCTCAGTGAATCTGTGTTTGTCAGGGATGTTGGCCTGTGATTCTCTCTCCTGTGCATCCTTGTCTGGTTTTGGTTTCAGGCTAAAGTTGGTCTCATAGAATGAGTTCGAAGTGTTTCTTCCACTTCTATATTTGGAAGAACTTGAAAGTTGGAGAAGGATTGGTAATAATTCTTTGAATGATTGGTAGAATTCACAGTGAATTTATTGAAGAGACTGTTCTAGATTTTTCTTTTCTTGGAAGTTTTAAATTACCGATTCAATCTTCTTACTAATTATCAGTCTGTTCACATTTTCTATGTCACCATGATTCAGTCTCAGTAGGTTGTGTGTACCTAGGAATTTATCTGTTCTAGGTTGTCTAGTTTGTTGACATGTAACTGCTTGCAATAGTCTTTTATGAGCCTTTGTATTTCCGTGGTATCATTCGTAAAATTTCCCGTTTCATTTCTGATTTTATTTATTTGGGTCCTCTTTTTTTCTTGGTGAGTCTAGCTAAAGGTTTATCAGTTTTGCATATCTTTCAGGGAATCAGCTCTTTGTTTCATTGATCTTTATTTTTTAGTCTCTTTTTATTTATTTCTTCTCTGATCTTCATTATTTCCTTCCTTTTAACTTTAGGCTTTGTTCATCTTTTTCTGACTCCTTGAAGTGTAAAGTTATGTTTTTATTTGAGACTTTTCTTGTTTCTTGATATAGACATTTATAGCTAGGAACTTCCCTCTTACAACTTTTTGCTGCATCCCACAAGTTTTGGTATTTATATTTCCATTTTCATTTTTCTCAGCATTTTAAAAATTTCTCTTGAATTCTTCTTCAACCTACTAGCTGTTTGATAGCGTGCTGTTTAATCTCTACATACTTGTGAATTTTCCAGTTTTACTCTGGTAATTAATTTCTAGTTTCATGCTGTTGTGGTCAGAAAAGATTCTTTTTTTTTTTTTTAAAGATTTTATTTATTTATTTGACAGAAATCACAAGTAGGCAGAGAGGCAGGCAGAGAGAGAGGAAGGGAAGCAGGCTCCCTGCTGAGCAGAGAGCCCAATGCGGGACTCGATCCCAGGACCCTGAGATCATGACCTGAGCCGAAGGCAGAGGCTTAACCCACTGAGCCACCCAGGCACCCCAAAAAAGATTCTTGACATGATTTTAATCGTCTTAAATGTATTAAGACTTGGTTTGTGGCCTGCCACATGATCTATCCTGGAAGAATATATATTCTTTTGCCTTGGACAGAATGTTCTGTACATATCTAGGTCTGTCTGGTCTAATGTGTCCTTTAATGCTGATATTTTCTTGTTGCTTTTCTGTCTAGATGATCTAGCCATTTATGTAAGTGAGGTATTCAAATCTCTTACTATCATTATATTGTTATCTATGTCTCCTTTTAGATATGTTAATATTTGCTTTGTATATTTAGGTCCTCCCAAGTTGAGTGAATGAATCTTAATAAATATCACATACTTTTTTTTTGGATTTTCCTCTTTATCGTTATGGATCAACCATGTTTGTCTTTTAAAAAATTTTTGTTCACTTATTTATTTAAAGTACACTCTGTGCCCATCGTGGGGCTCGAACTCACAACCCTGAGATCAAGAGTTGCAGGCCCTCCACCTGAGCTGGTCAAGCAGCCCCATATTTGTCTTTAATTACAGTCTTTGTTTAAAGGCTGAGAGAAGTATAGCTGCTCCATGTGTTTTTAGTTTCTGTCTTCATGGCATCTCTTCTGTCCTCACTTTCCATCTGTGTGTGTCCTTATATCTAAAGTGAGTCTCTCGCAGGCAGCACATGGATGGGTCCATTGTTTCTTTCTTTTTTTTTTTTTCAATTATTTTCAGAAAAACAGTATTCATTATTTTTTCACCACACCCAGTGCTCCATGCAATCCGTGCCCTCTATAATACCCAGCAGCTGGTACCCTAACCTCCCACCCCCCCCACCACTTCAAACCCCTCAGATTGTTTTTCAGAGTCCATAGTCTCTCGTGATTCACCTCCCCTTCCAATTTCCCCCAACTCCCTTCTCCTCTCCATCTTCTCATGTCCTCCATGTTATTTGTTATGCTCCACAAATAAGTGAAACCATATGATAATTGACTCTCTCTCCTTGACTTATTTCACTCAGCATAATCTCTTCCAGTCCCATCCATGTTGCTACAAAAGTTGGGTATTCATCCTTTGGGACAGAGAGAATCTTAAGCTGACTCTACGCTGAGCACAGAACCTGAGGCAGGGTTCAATCCCACATCTCAGAGATCATGACCTGAGCCAAAACCAAGAACTGGAGGTTTAACTGACTGTGCCACCCAGGTGTTCCTCTGCCATTATTTTTAAAATAAGATTTCTACATCTCTCGCTTTTTCTGCTCTGTCTGGGAGCCCTGTGATGTGAGTGTTAGTCCATTTGATGTTGTCCCATAGGTCTCTTAACTTATCCTCACTTTTAAAAATTCTTTTTTCTTTTTGCTGCTCTGTTTGGGTGAGTTCCATTGCCTTGTCTTCAAGCTGACAGATCCTCTTTTCTCCTTCATCTAATCAGCTGTTGAACTCCTAACTGTCTCTTTCAGTTTGGTTATTGTGGTCTTCACTCTAACTTCTGTTTGGTACCTTCATGTGTTTTCTACATCTTTGCTGAAGTTCTTGCTGTGTTCATTTATTCTTCTCCCCAGTCTGGGGAGCATCTTTATGACCATTACTTTGAATTTGTTTTCAGGTAAATTACTTATTTTCATTTCATGAAGGTTTTTTCCTGAGGTTTTATCTTATTCTTTCCTTTGGAACATATCCCTCTCTTTCTTCATTTAGCTCGACTCTCTGTGTTGGTTTCCATAGTTGAAACAAATGCCTCTTCTGGCCTTGAAGGAGTGGCCTGTATAGAAGGCAAACCTGGTCATTCAGCCCTGTCCCAGTTCTTTGTTGTCTCTCAAACCTCTGTGCACGTCCAAGTAGCCTGTTATATTTTTAATAGCATCTGGTAGGTGAGGATGTGCCAAGACCTGCCAGTATACATAAGGGAGGATTTAGTACCTGGATTCAGGGTGTTTGGTAGCCAGGTAGCTACCCTTAGGTAGCAGTTTTTATCTTTCATTCATTCATTCATTCATTCATTCAAAGTAGGCTCAGCATGGGTCTGAACTCACAATCCCAAGATCAAGAATCCTACTGACGGAGTCAGCCACATGCCCCCAGGTAGCACCTTTTGAAAGCGTGCTAACATAGGAGTGCCTGGGTGGCTCGGTCGGCTGAGCGTCTGACTCTTGGTTTCAAAAACTCAGGTCATGATCTTGGGGTCATGAGATTGGGCCCCAGAGATTCTGTCTCTCTCTCCCCTATGCTCCTCTCCTCCTCCTGTTCTCTCTCTAAAATAAATCAATCTTAAAAATATAAAGGCGTGCTAAATATACACAGTCCCATGGAGCCACAAGAGAATGCCCTGCTGCCCAGGTGATCTGGCAGTATCCCCTGGGCAGCAGTTGCAAAAAAACGGGACTCCAGACCAGTGTATAAACCCTTTCCTGGGAGATACTGGTCAATAGGAGCAGGGCAGAGGGAGAGCACCATGATGGCGTTTACAGCCTGTGTTTGTTGAGAGCATCCGTGGTCCTCTAGGTGCATGCCAGACCTGAAGCCCGCCCTTTAGGGCAAAGCTCTGGGAGAGGCAAAGAGGCCACCTTCACAAAAGACTTCACAGAGAGGTGGGGCTGTGTGTCTGTCTGTCTCAGTATTCTCTCTGGGCAGTGCCATGGGGGTGGCACCCTGCCTAGAGCTGTCTCTTCAATTGCCGCAGTCCCATGGGACCCAGGAATGCAACACCCTGCCGCCCTCCCCAGCCACCTCCAGAACTGTATCACCAAGGGGCATCCTCTGGGCCCAGCTGCAAAAACTGGGGCACCAGATATAAAAAAACAGGGCACCAGTCACATGTAAAGCCTCCTTCCAGGAGACCCTGATCCTCTGGAGTGTGAAAGAGGCAGAAAGCAAAGGGAGCGCCTACTCTCTAGGTCTCTGGAAAAGTTCATAGTCCCTTGATGAGAGTTTAACTAGACATCTGCCCTGCAGGCCAGAGCCAGTAGGCCTCCTTCGCAGAGAGACGGAGCTCCTGGGTCTGTTGCCTCTTGCTGTGCTCTGGGGGTGGTAGCTGTTTGCAAACTCTTTCTCCAGGGGATACAGTCCTGTGGGACCCACCGGCACAAGCCCCACTGGCTACCAGGACTAGGTGGTGAAGAGCTGTCCCTTGTCAGCAGCTGCAAAAGTCAGGGCGACACTCAGGGGTGTGAGCTCCTTTTCGTGTGGCACCAACTGATACAGTCCCATGGAACCAGCGCAAGCCCCACTGGCCTTTAGAGCCGGGCAGGCAAGAAGCATCCCCCAGGGAGGTGGCCACAAAAATCAGGAGACCAGATACATGTTCATGTGGACGTACCGGGGCTCTGGGTCATGGCAACGGGAGAGCTTGATGCTGGCGCCCAGCAGGCTCCCTCCCTGGAGAGAGTTCCCGTAGATGCCAGGTGTGAGGGTTACGTCGGATGCCTGCCCCTTGGCCAGTGTTTTCAGCTGGTGAGGCTTCCTCACTTTCAGCCCCGGGGATGGGCTACTTCTGAGCTGGGGTAGGTAAGTGTGTGTGCCTAAGCCCCGTTAAGAGCTGTCTTCCAGATTGTTACAATCTCGCAGGTCTCAGGATGGGAGCCCTCTTGGTTTTCAAAGTGAGATGTTTTGGGGGCTCATTTCTTACTTGCAGGTTCTACATGTTAAGGTGGTTGAGGAGTTTGAACGCTTTGCTCCTTGAGGGGCAGCCCTGGGTTTTGAGTTTTCTCCTGGTTTTGGGTCGCTCTGCAGGGGTGGGATTTCTGGTCTGTCCTGCCTGCCAGATGTGGTGTTTTTTCATTTGCCTGATGTGCAGTCCTAACTCTACCAGCCTTTAGATTTTTGAAGGAGGAAATGGTCCCGTATGTAGCTGTAGACTCAGGGTGTTTGTGGGAGGAGGTGAGTTCCGGGTCTTCCTCCATCAGTGACTTGAGCCACCAGGCACCCATGCATCACTGTCTCGAGCTGGAACCCCACGGTGTAAACTTTTGATACTATTTTTATTTCTTTTTATTTTATGATCCACAATGTCTATATGGAATTGGGCAAAACTTTTTTCTCCAAGTCAGGGTCTCTCAACCCCTGAAACTGGGGCTGGATAAATCTTTGTTATGGAACACTGTCCTGTGGATTGTAAATCTTTTGGTGGCATTTCTGGCCTCTATCCACGATGCCTGTAGTACCCACCCAAAACTCTCCAGACGGAGTCAGATGTGCCTTAAGGGACTGTGCTGTTCCCCTCACCCCTGCCCCTGGAGCGTCACTACTGTCAGTCTTACAGACTGCAGCTTTCCAAACCGTGTGCCCTGGAACCCGCAGGGCTGTTGTGAGGACGCAGATGCTGGTGCAGCAGTGGGAGGCCGGCTCAAGATTCCGAGTTTCTAACAGGTGCTCAGGCATGCGAATGCCGCTGTCGGAGCTCCACACTGAACCGCACGCTTGTAGACGTCCGCTCCTTCATATCAGTTGGGTGAATTTTCAAGAGGAGCCAATGGCAATAATTACAGAAATAGTAGTGAACTTTGAGTGCACTGTAGCCCAACAACGTAAGACCGATGGAAACTCAGAGAACAAGTTCTGTCCCTCCATCTGCCTGTCCTTCCAGCCCTAGTGTTCATTTATAATCCAACAACTCTAAGGGTGATGTTTGCCAGAATCTTACCAAGTTCACCCAATGGTCGCGAACGGAGGCAACCTTGTGTCCCACTGGGTGTTTTGAGTTAGGGTGCTGTGAACGTTCTAGCTCCAGAGAGCCCTCTTGGCCTGCTGAGAGGTTAATGGTATTAAATTCAGACTGCGAGCTTGGATCTGCTGATGCTCAATCTGTCTTTTGTGTGGGAAGGTGCCCCTTCTTGAGAACTATTGACTGGACCTAAATTCAGCATGGCTGGAGGTCGTTTTCTTACTACAGGTGTTCTGAGAGTCCCGGAAATAGGTTAGGTTAGGGTTATTAAAGCTTACCACTTACAGAGAAATGTTGTCCTGTACTTTTGTTCTCAGAATCAATAGAACATGTAATGAAAATCCTGGAGTGAAAAAAATCCCCTGCATTTTATCCGGAACCCTTAAAATAGTGATCAGTAAGCAGACTCATTTGTCACATTGAGAATGTTGGATACAGAACACATTTCTTCTCCTCTGCAAAATAATTGATTACGTTCAGCGCTTGATCTTGCTGTTGCTTAAAATAACCCTCTGAGAATGGCTGCAGAGAAGATTCTTTTGAAAAACGGAATATAAGTCACTTTCTGCTGAATTAAACAATACCAGGAGACTTGGAAGAGTGGATTGACTGCCCCAGTAATGCCTTAGTCACAGACTGGGGATGCATAACACACTGTAGGTCACTTCTGCAAGCCTCATTGGGGGCATTCTCTTATTTCATCCTTGTGGCAGCCGGTGACGAAGAAAGAGGGGCTCTAGGCAGTACCCAGCAAAATTTAAAACATGTATACCCTTGACTCAGCAGTTCTAGGTCAGTGGCATAGAAATCCTTGTATAAGTGGAAAATAGATGTAGCAGGATGCTGACACAGCATTTTCCCCATGGTAGCCTGGTTAGAAATAACCCGGGGTTGAAGGCTGTATGATTGCCCGTCAACGGTAAAAGCTTAAACTATAATAGACTCATAACTCAGGCCACTTCGCACCATGTGAAGGAAGAGTGGGGAAGGATAGGCTTATACTGACGTATAGGATGGCGTGCAAACAGCGGTCACAGAACTTACGAAGAGGAAGACATTTGCTCTTTGTGTGTGTGTATTTAAAAATGTCTATACGTTGAACTTCACAGCGGTTACCTTTGGAGGAAGGGAGAGAGGAAGGAGAATTCCTACTCGTAATGTGCTTCTGGTTTGAATCCTGGCAATGATCATGTATTACTTTTTTTTTAAAACTTTTTTTTAAAAAAGATTTTATTGATTTATTTGACAGAGAGAGATCACAAGCAGGCAGAGGCAGGCAGAGAGAGAGGGGGAAGCAGGCTCCCTGCTGAGCAGAGAGCCTGATGTGGGGCTTGATCCCAGGACCCTGGGACCACGACCTGAGCCGAAGGCAGAGGCTTTAACCCACTGAGCCACCCAGGCACCCCCATGTATTACTTTTGTAATTTAAGTATTATTTTGAGAAAAAACAAAAAATGATCCTGGGTCCTAGTTCTACCGCTGCTACTCAGGTTAGACCAGTGGTTCTCAGCCTGGGGTAGTTTTGCAACCCCCATCCTACCCCCAATGCGGGGCATTTGGCAACAACTGGAGACATTTTTGGCTGTCACATTGTGCGGAGAAGCCAGGGAGGCTGCCAAACTTGTAGTGCACAGGACAGCCCCCATGACAATGACCGAGCCCCAAATGCCCATGTCACAGAGCCAGGAACTTGCAGGTCAGACTCCAGGACTGCTGCCATGGTCAAATAGGCAGGTTGTGCACCTGACGGTATTGGGGACTGCTGTTCAGTGTGAGGTGTTCTCCGCACACCACAAACCTCACAATTGTGATATAAGGGAAAGTAAATATGGACATGTGTACCCCAGGAAGCAGGCACTGGTGCTTTCTCCTGTACTGTTAGTGCCCAGCATGGACGCTGACACATTAAACAGCCACTCAATGTTGGCTGAGCTAGTGAAGGAATTTAACTAGATACCCCACGTTAGGCTCTAATATACCCAGGTTGGGGCAGATGCTGAAGATTTAAGAATTTGCGGATGATAGCTAAAATTATGACAGATGTTGTCTGTTAATTTGTCTTAAGGTGAGAATTGACAAAAGACTGCTAATACTTGTCATTCGTTTTAGAACACCGTTGGTTCACTTTTTGATAAGAAAATCCTTATCTTTTTGATAGGAAAATCCTGTTTCATCTTGGAGGAATGCCAGTAAAGGGCCCTATTGCATCTTATCTTCCTAGATAAGATTTTTAAAATCCTTAGCTATCTTTTTGGCTGTGTGCTGACTTTAGTGGAGAAGACCTTAAAAAAATGTTACTTATTTTTAAAATTTAAAATTTATTTTTAAATAATCCTCACACCCAACGTGGGGCTTGAAGTCACAATCCTGAGATCAAGAGTTGCATGCCCTATGGACCGAGCCAGCCAGGTGCCCCTTAAAAAAACATTTTAAGCTACTGTTGGCACTGTCTGACCTAGTAAAATAACGTACTTTGTGTTTCACTTTATCCGTGTAGCAGCGAGACATCAAAGCTGAAGGTATTCTTTTATTAATGTTTTATAATGTAAAAATGCATATACACAAAATATTTAAGAATAATGAGTTGATGAGTCTTTTTTGCCATACACTTCACAATTTTAGACATCTGCCAACAGATACCCTTATTCATATAGATTAGAAGTTGTGGCGTATGAAAGCTAACAGCTAATTAGTGCCAGTGCTCAGATTAAGGCTCTCAGCTTTGTAGTTCTGTGTCCTATTCATCATTCTAAAGATTGAGGAGCAAGGTTACATTTTTGGAAAATGTATGTGGTTTCACTATTTAGTGAAGTCATTGTGAAAGTGAAGGTTTTTCATAACACATTCTCCTAATTCCTCCCAACATGAGACAATTCTAGAGCAATGATATTCAGAGTTAAAATGGAATTTGTAAAACCCAAATTTAAATCCTTCAAAATGTTCATGGCATTATCCGTATTTGTACCTTTTAGGTATTCAGTTTTGTCTCCCCCTTGCTAGGTGTATCTTTACTTTGGAAGGATTGTCCCATTTGCGTTTAGTCTGGATCTTACTCTATTTTTAGAACAAGCTCCACTGCTTTGCTCCCTTTGTTTTTCTGAGATACTTTTCACAGGTTGACTTTCTAATTATTACTATTAGCTTTAGAGGATACAGACTTGAGGAAAGCTTCTCATTGAGCTGTCACCGCACTGTGGCTGTGTTGAGAGCATCCCATGCGACCCCTCGCGCCACCTGCTGTTGCTGGGTTCCACCACCCAGAGTCCTCTGCAGGGCGATGACCTTTGTTGGGCTATTGGGGGAGTTTTAGTCAAAACCAGTTGATGTGCAGGCAGTGGTTGTGGGATCTCTAACTTCAAGAGGCTGTTTCTGGTGACTTGAGTCCTTAGGAGTAAACTCTTGCATCCCTGTGACAGTGTCTTCACAACTGGTGACAAAATTCTGAATCATTAGAGATAAATGGGACTTGTTGCAGGGTGCCGACCCATTTATTCCTTCATCTGCTCCACACACTGAGCACCGCTTGTGTGCCAGCGTGTTGTTAGGTGCCGGGGTCATGTGAACAAGACACCCCCTGCCTTTGGTCTACACCACAGTGGGGAAGACAGACCTGGATCAAATATAGCCAAGATTGTACCATTGCACGGCAGGTAAGGAACACGGTTTATACAGAGGAACCCAGTGGAGACTTTGGGGAGTGGGGAAGAGCCTTGAGGAAGTGATGCCTGAGCTGGGATCTGAGGCTGAGCAGGAGGAGGGGAGGTGAGGAGGGGAGATCATCTCTGGCAGGGTAGAGGAGTGCTCCTTGTTGGAGGGAACTGTGCGGTGGGCTTGAGAAGCTGAGCTATCAGTATGGCTGGAGCAGAGAGCAAAGGGGACAGTCACACCAGAAGAAGCTGGGCAGTATTTGACCTTAAGGATTCGGTCTGTCTTCCATAAGGAAAGCTATAGAGGAGTTTTAAGCAAGGGAGTACCACTGCATCTGTGTTTGGAGAGATGGCTTGGGTATCCACACAGAGAGCCGACTGGAGGGGACTGAGAAGCGACGCGGAGTCTGCTTAGGGCAGGAGGCTTGCTCTCACCCTGAGGAGAGGAGCAGACAGCTCGTGTGAGGTTGGCGGCAGTCTTGGGGGTAGGGAATGGATTGATTTGGAAATATTTAGAGGTAAGCCCAACACTTTACTGATGGATTGGCTGTGCGGGAGAGGGAGAAAGGATGTGCAAGATGACTCAGGTTTCAAAATTGTAATGAGGCACATGGTGAACCCACTGGCTGCAGCGGGCAGTACTGTCAGGGACCATTATGGTGAAGGTCACGAGTTTGGTTTTGTCCATGTGGAGTTTGTGGTCCCTTTTACTATGTCCGTGTTTCACAGAGACCAGATAATTGTGGCCAACAGAGGTTATCCGGTGATTGAGTGGTGCCGAGCTCTCAGGTGAAGGTTCTCAGCTTTGCAGTGTCCTCCCTCATCACCGTGCTGAAATTAAGGAGCAGGGTTATATGTATTTGAAACTACGTGTGGTTGCACTAAATGACTTGAATGGGAAATGTCCCTTGTCGCTGAGAGTTGGGACCTTCGGGTGTAGAACAAGAGGCGGGGACTGTGTGGGAGATTCGGATGCCCCATGAGCAGTCTTTTCTTAGGTTCACTTTAGTTCCAGTGCCCTTGGAAATGACCTTTTGAGGATTCTCTGGGATAAATATGTGGAGAACCAGAATAGAATTTCTAGGATCTCCATTGCTGAGTGCAGTTTCACAAGCCTCCTAAAAAATTTCTAAAAGTGATTGTTGGGTACCTTCAAACAGAAAATCTCTGTGAAAGCAGGGGTTGAATGTGTCCGTGCCAGCAGTTTTGAAAGACCATCTGTGGGACTGGTGTTTCTGAAAATGTGTCCTGAAAACTTCAAGTGTCTCTCAGATCTGTAGGTGGCCAGCACTGGAATTACATTGTTTTGCATACTGTTTGCAAACTAGAAATGTAAGATTAGTTATGTTTTTTCATCCCCTTTGGAAGTCCCATTGTGTTCTTAATATTTACCTTCAAAAGAATGTGCTCGGAATAAATCGAGTGTCTTAGCTGACATGTTAATGGTACAAAGTTCAGCTAGCTGTCACATGATTTAATTGATTAATTGATTTAATGATTTAATTACATGATTTAATATACTTTACTTTAATGTACTTTAATATACTTATTTACTTTAATATACTTTAATATATATATTTAATACATAATTTAATGATTAATAAATTAATCATCACACTATTTAATATGATTTAATAAAAATTAAATAAAATTAAATATTTAATATATGACATAATATAATTATAACATGATTTAATGATTAATTGACATTGGCTTATTTTACTTTTTTATTACTGTCGTGTTGCTTTTATCCCATTCTATAAAAAAGACCTGTGGCTAAAAGAGTGACAGTGACTAGTAATGTACAATTCAGAATTTTGCCATAAATATGTGTGCATATGCAGTCTAAGTCTGCATGTGTTGTGATCCATCAGTCTGCTAATACAGCGGCGTCACGTGTGCTCCCAAAGATGGAAAGCAAAACCACGATCACCTGGAAATCAGGTCTCACCCTCTCAGGAATCCGTTCCCCAGCGCCTGCGGTTATTTTATTGTGAGACTTTGTCAAACAACGGCAGCCCAGAACACACTTGTGACATTTTCAAAAGACAGTGAACCAGTTATTTCCTTGAATAAACATAATACTTCATAGTATGAAATTTATAAATTTTGTTACCAAAGTCAGAGAGAGACCAAGATGCCAGAGACATCAGTCCAAGTTGGATTAATTCTATGTGACAAGATTGGGTTTAATGTCTGCTGCAGGTAAGAATTTGCAAATCCAGGAACAAAATTATTCTGTGTGAAGAGAAAACAGAAGTGACTAATAACAAAACCCCTTCATCAAGTGACACATTGGATGTCATGTTAATAGCACGCCACGTGGGGACTGTTACTGTCCCGTGTGTGTTCCGATAATTTGCTTTTTGGTCCGACAAAAGCATGAACGTACAGCACGAATCGTCTTCTAGCTTCTTCGTGGTACATTTTGTTATTGGGAAGAAGAGCAGTTCGTTTTAGTTTGGATTGTTTTGTGAGCTCTGGCATGGATCAGAAGAGTCTGTTGAGAGCCGCTCTGCGGGCTGTGGCGGGGGGCGTTGCTGGGCGAGTAATTGGGGTGGCCCTGGGGTGCCCGTCCACACACTGTCCCACTCGCAGGTAGCAGTTGGTGGAGACCATGTGCTTCCCGACTGGGTCAGTGCAGGACAGAGTACGGAGCTGAGAATAAGAGCGTGTCACAGGCACGGGCTGTGTCCCTCAGCCGCCTCAGGACAAAACGGGCACGGGGCTTTTCCACCCTGAGACACCCTGATGTTACAGGGGGCAGGTGCTCACCCCAGCCCTTCAACTTGGGGGATTTGAGAGGTTCGTTTCCTTGTGATACTGACAATGCCATTTTCTGACTTCAAGCGTTTGCAGGTAGCCGAGCACACTGACCCAGTCGTACCTTGAATAGGCAGAGCTGAGCATTTGAAGGGCAGAATGTGCTCTTCCCCCTTGATAAAAAGGAGTCAAGGTCAGAAAAGGAGGTAGACAGAAGTGATGGGGAGGGCAAATACACCAAATTTAAACAGTAATTCTCAAGCAGCCACACTCTCCAGACAAGCTACAGGTATCTTAAACTTGCCCACAATTAATATGTGCTCTCCACGCAGGCCAAGTGCAAATTTTTGGTAAATGTTAGAAATTATTTATTAGGATAAAAGTGAAATAGTGTTTTTACTGAAGAATTAGACCTTAGCCATGAGCTATGGCGTGGTCATCTCGCACATGTAGCTGTTTTCTTTGCCGCATATAATCATACAGCTAAATAAATTCAATCTTTGATTGTTTTACAAAAATAGGGTTTTTTGTAGTTTCTTTTTTCCCTTTACCAGTACCACATGGAAATCCCTATAAGCTTTTGGTTGTGTCTCATCAGGTTTTTATTTGATGTGACTTATTACAAACTTCTTTTTTTGTTGTTTGAAAGTTTAGATGTGATAGTTTCAATTAGAGTTTTTATTTTTTTATTTTTTAAAGATTTTATTTATTTATTTGACAGAGAGAGAGGAGGAAGCAGGCTCCCCACCGAGCAGAGAGCCCGATGCGGGACTCGATCCCAGGACCCTGAGACCATGACCTGAGCTGAAGGCAGCGGCTCAACCCACTGAGCCACCCAGGCGCCCCTCAATTAGAGTTTTAAAAAATAATTGTTTAAGAGATTTTTAAAATTTATTTGACAGAGAGAGATCACAAGTAGGCAGAGAGGCAAGAAGAGAGAGGGGGAAGCAGTCTTCCTGCTGAGCAGAGAGCCCGATGCAGGGCTCGATCCCAAGACCCTGAGATCATGACCTGAGCTGAAGGCAGAGGCTTAACCTGCTGAGCCACCTAGGTGCCCCCATAACCATTTTTTTTTCAAACTGCATCCAGCTTTATTAAAGATACTTTTCATAAACAATCATGGTATTTCAGGCAGGACATGGGCAGACGATCGTTAACAGTATACAATAGCTTTCAAACTCCCTTCTTCAATGGACTACCACAATCAGAAAGCCTCTATGAAACCCAGTGCAGTCTTCATGTGATGCTCGGAGCAGGGAGGTTTAGAGTGAGGGCGGACAGTTCACATTTAGCATGTTGTTTAACAACTTTTCACAAGCTGACCCTGACTTTCAGGAAATGAAATGAAAATGGCAGGATTATCTATCTGAAGATCCATGAGCTAAAAAAGGAACTCTTTCGAGGGATGCCATCTCAGTGATGACACTTAGTCAAGTCCAGATTGCCTGACATACTGGGAACCATGTCTTGGGGGTCAGGTTCCAACAGATCTCTGGGTTTAAGGGAGTCAAGTCTATGTTAAAGGCAGAGAGGGAGAGGAGAACATAAAAACTGAATTTTAGCTTTTTCCACACCACCAAGGGATTTGTGCCCAGGCGGCTCATGTGTGTCAATGTCAAGGAACCCCTCCTCCTGGGATCCAAGAGGAAGTTTCTCAAAACTAGGAGGGAAAGGTGTTTTTCCCCTTGTGTCCATCTAGCCTTAGAAACATTCTATTAGTGACATATGCCCTTCCCCAAAACAACAATGAAGTGTTCTGTGTGCTATCAACATAGCTTAAAAAAAAAAAAGTAAAACAAAACTCTGCATTTTTATAAAACTTGATAAAAATGGTATTTCAAACTGTACAGTCACCGGAAGTACACAGTTATCAAAGATGCACACCCTTCACTTGGCATCTCCAGCACCTCCGGCTTTCCGTGCCCGGTCTGTTTTGGCGTCTCCGTTTTCTGCAGGGTTATTCCCATCCTTGCTGGCATCAGCTTTCCCCTTTTTTCCCTTTGGGTACCTTCTCTCCCTTTGCTGGGGCCTTTTTAGACTTGGGCTCTGGCTTTGGAGGAGCAGGTTTAGCAGATAACTTTGCAGATCTTCTGTGTGGCTCGTCCTTCACCTTGGCTTTATCTCCTTTAGCATCCCCCTCGGCCTTTCTCCCAGGATGGTGGTGACGGCGGCGGGACGTAAGCACTGGACGCGGGGATGCAGCGCCGCGCGGGCTTTGGCCGGTCCACGGGTCATTCTCGTCTCTTCTTCACACTGCTCCCTATAACCACTTTTTAAAAATATTTTATTTATTTATTTCAGGGACAGAGAGTGCACATGCAGGGGGTTGGGAGAGGGACAGAGGGAGAAGCAGGCTCCCTGCTGAGTGGGGAGCCCAATGTGGGACTTGATCCCAGGATCCTGAGATCATGACCTGAGCCTAAGGCAGCTGTTTGACTGACTGAGCCACCCAGGCGTCCCCATGAGTGTGGTTCAGTAATGAGTGTTAAGTGTACTCACATAGTTGTGGCACACATCTCCCGGAACTTTTGTTTTTATCTTCCACTGAAGCTCTTTACCCGCGGAACAGAAACTCTCCCGCTGCCCCCTCCTTGCCCCCATCACCACATTCTACTTCCTTCTCGGTGAGTTGACCACTCAAGAGACCTCGTCTGAGTAGAATCATGCAGTGTTTGTCTTTGTGACTGGCCTATTTCCCTGAGCACAATGTCCTCGGGCCTCGTCCACGTCGTCGCAGGTGTCGGAGTGTCCTTCCTGGTGGAGGCTGAGTGATGTTCCAGGCCGTGCATCCCCCGTTCTGTGCGTCTTCATCTGCAGGGGGACATCTGAGCCCCTCCATGTCTTGGCTGTTGAGAATGATGCTGCTGCACACATGGGTGTGCAAACACCTCTCCAGACCCTGCTCTTCCTTCTTTGAGGTGTATGCCCAGAAGTGGGATTTGTGGACGATACCGTAATTCTGTTTTTAATTTTTTGAGAAAGCTCTGCACTGTTTTCCACATCACTGCATCATTTCACCTTCCCCTGACAGGGCACAAGGGCTCCAACTTCTCCACATTCCCTGCAACACATTTTCGGGTTGTTTACTTTTCACTAGTAGCCATCCTACCGGGTGTGGGTGACACCTGGTGATTCGGACTCACATTTGTCTGATGAGCAGTGATGGTGAGCGTCTTCTCACATGCTTGCTGCCATTTTAATGTCATTTTTTTAAAAGATTATTTATTTATTTGACAGAGATCACAAACAGGCAGAGGCAGGCAGAGGGAGAGGAGGAAGCAGGCTCCCTGCTGAGCAGAGAGCCCGACACAGGGCTTGTTCCCAGGACCCTGGGATCATGACCTGAGCCAAAGTCAGAGGCTTTAACCCACTGAGCCACCCAGGTACCCCTTTAATGTCATCTTCGGAGAAATGTCTATTTGCCCATTTTTAAAAAATTGGATTATTTGGTTTTTGTTGCTGTTAACTTGTTTTCTATTTTAGATATTAACCCCTTATGAGACATATGATATGTACATATTTTCTCCCATTCCCTAGGTTGCCTTTTCTCCCTGTTGATTGTGTCCTCTGATGTTTAATTTCTAAAATTTAAAAAGGTATTTATTTTTATTGAATGAATTTGACATGTGCCATTGCATAAGTTGAAGGTGTGCAGTATGATGCTTTGAGGCATTTCTATATGGTAATGGGGCGGCCATTGTAGCAGTGATGCTCACGTTATGTAATTACCGGGCAGTACTGTTTTCTCTAAGCTTCACACTGTGCTTTGGATTTGCATGGCTTACTTATGGCTTGTTACAAGTGTGTCCCCTTGGGCACTAGCAGGCTTACCCCCTACCCATGCAGACAAGTTTTTGAGTTAGAGGTATTCCCATCTGTCCATTTCTGATTTTGTTGCTCATGTTTTTGTTGTCATAAAACCAAGAAATCACAGAGCACAGTGTCAGGAAGCTTTTGCCCTGTCTTCTTCCCAGGGCTGTCCGGTTTGAGTTCTCACATTTGAAATCCATTTTTGAGTTGATTTTTGTATATGGCATGGGGGGCAGTTAGGGGTCAACTTCTCTTGTGTGTGGGTATCCTGTTTTCCCAACACTGTTTGTTGAAGAAACTGGCCTTTCCCCGTCAAGCAGTCTTGGCACCTCTGTACACCATGGAGTGACTGTGTCACGGGTGTCATGGATGTGACCCTTTCTCTTTGGCTCTGTGGTTCCCAGATATGTGCTAGCGTGTGTACGGAGGCCACCGTCCTTACCAGGGTGCCCTAACGTGTCGGTGCCTGTATTGTTATGGGAGTGGGGCGTGGGGTTGGCGGACCAAGGGAATATATACTTTTTGATAAATTTTGCAAGGGTAAAATATGACAAGGGTATTTTTCAAAAAGGCAGTAATACTTTACGTCTCTACTCCCCACATTTGAGAGCAGTAGGGTTCTTCTTCATCAGATCCCGGGACTGCAGACTTTAGGAAGGCCTCTCCCTGGTGGGATCATATCTGTGACAAGGAAAAGAGATGTTTCTCTCTATCAGTACGTATGTTAGTGCTTAACATTTAAACACATAAAGACTCCCCTCCTCTCCCTTTCCATGACCTCCAGAAGCCTACTTGAGTGGTAGAGTTCTGCTAACCCATGCTTACCCTATGGAGGTGGAATCACTTGAGGAGGAAAAACCCGGGGTTTGGAGATTAATCTGGCTTCAAATAGTTCCAGGTCGGCCTCCCAGCCCTTTGCTGTGTGATCCTGGGCCGATGAGAGCCTCTCACACTCTAGCCTCTTCACTTGTGAAAGATGCCCGCGCGTTCGCCACTGATGCCGCAGAACAGTGCGGCGACTGTTCAGTCCTCACACGTGGTCTCCAGTCGTTTGGGCTGCGGAACGACTTACGGCCGCCAGGGTGGCTTGGCAACAACAGACTCTTGGGAGGCTGGAAGTCTGAGACGAGAGCGAGGGTCCCCGTGGCTGGGAAGGGCCCTCTTCCTGGCCTGGTCTGCCCACATGGCAGAAGCAGCTGGGGGCTCTGTCCGCAGGCTTCTTCATAAGCTGCTAGCTCCGTGCGTGAGCGCCCCGCTCTCATGCGCTCAGGACTGAGGCCTTCTACTGATCCCATCACCCAGGGAGCTTAGAAGCTCAGCATGAATTTTAGGGGGCACCGACATTTACACTGTAGCCAATGTCATTTTCTGTTTATCAAGATAGTTCTCAAAAACAGACTGTTTAAGACGCAGCTGTGGCGACAGTAGACAGATGAATGGTTGCCGGGGTTGTGGTGGGCGGGGAGCCATGAAGGGCCACAGCGCCAGCATGCTGAGGGCAGCGAGACCCCCGAGGATGGTCCCGTGCTGGTGGGTACATGTCCTTACACATTTACCCATACAGAGAATACATTACGCTGGGGGTGAAACATTGTGTAAATTATGGACTTTGGGTTCATCCATGGACATAAGTGTACCACTGTCATCAGGGCTATTGATGGGGAACAGGGAGTCTATAGAAAATCTCTATACCTTCCCCTCAAGTTTGCTGTGAACCTTGAATCGCTCTACAAAATAGTCTCTTAAAAGTGGTTTTTACATTATTTTTGTGATCATCACAGTAGGTCTAGTTAATATCTTTACCACATATACTTATAGTTTTCTTCTTTAAATTCTTTTTCTTCTGATGAGAAATTTCAAGATCTACTTTCTTAGCAACTTGCAAATATTCAGCACACTATTACCCTGTACTCACTGTGTATTACATCACCATGAAGTCTATTTTACAACCGAAGTTTTGGGCCTTTTGATCCCCTTTACCCACTTTGCCCACCTGTTCCCCTCTTGCCTCTGCCAACCAGCTACCTGTTCCCTGTGTTTGCGAGCTTTTGAAAATAAATATTCCATATGTAAGTGAGATCACTCATGGTCTGTCATTGACTTAGTCTAATTCCCTCCAGGTCCATTTGTGTTGTCACAAACGGCAAGATTTCCTTCTTCTGAGTTGAGTTGGGTTAGTGTCGAGTTAGTGTTTTTCATTTTCTTCAGATAAATGCCCGAAGTGGAGTTCTAGGGCATTTCTACTTTTCATTTCTTGAGGGTCCCCCATGCTGTTTTCCACAGTGGCTGCACTAATTTTTCCACAGTGCTGCAGTGGTGCACAAGGGCTCCCCTACCTCCACATCCTTGCCAACACTCGTTAATTCTTGACTTCTTTTTATAAGAGCCATTTTGATGGGTGTGAGGTAATGCCTCAGTGTGGTTTCAACTTGCAGTTCCCTGATAATCAGTGATGGTGACCATCTTTTCATGTACCTCTTGGCCATCTGTATGTCTTCTTTGGGAAAAAGTCTGTTCCTAATTATCTGTCCATTTAAAACTGGATTGTTTTGCTAGTGAGTTGTAGGACTTCCTTATATATTTTGGATATTAACCCCTTATCAGATATATGATTTGCAGATATTTTCTCCCATTCAGTAGTTATTTTTTTATTCTTTTAAAAAGATATATTTATTTATTTTAGCAGGGAGGGGCAGAGGGAGAGAGAGAATTCCATGCAGGCTCTGCACTGAGTGTGGTCCCCACTGTGGGGCTCGATCTCACGACTCCAAGATCATGACCTGAGCCAAAACCAAGAGTCAGATGCTTAACCGGCTAAGCCACCAGGCGCCCCTGTCTTTTCATTTTGTTGATGGTTTCCTTTGCTGTGCAGGAGCTTTTTACTTTGATATAGTCCCATTTGTTTATTTTTGCTTTTGTTGCCTTTGGTTTTGGTGTTGAATGCATAAGATCATTACTGAGATCAATGGCAAGGAGTTTACTGTGTCTTATTTTAGGATTTTATGGTTTCAGGTCTTCTGTTCATATCTTCAATCAGTTCTGAGTTAGGTTTGCGTGTGGTGTAAGATAGTGTCAGCATCCTCCTTCTGGATGTGGCTGTCCAGTTCTCCACATGTGATTTATGACCAACTGTCCTTTCCCCATTGTGTATTCTTGGCTCCTTTGTCATAAATTAATTGATCATATATGCATGTATTTATTTCTGTGCTGTATTTTCTGTTCCACTGATCTCTGTTTTTATACCAACACCACTCTGTTTTGATTATATTTTACTATAGTTTTGTAATGCAATTTGAAATGAAGTAGTGTAATATTTCCAACTTTTTTGCTCTTTCTCAAGATTACTTTGGCTATTCAGAATGTTTTGTGGTTTCACACACGTTTTAGGGTTGTTTATTCTAATTCTGTGAAAAATGCCTTTGGAATTTTGATAGGGATTGTACTGAATCTGTAGGTCGCTTTGGGTAATTTGGATATTTCAACAATACTGATTCTTATAAGCCATGGGCATGGAATATCTTCCCATTTATTTGTATCATCTTCAATTTTTTTTGAAAGATTTTATTTATTTATTTGAGAGAGAGACAATGAGAGAGAGCATGCGCGAGGAGAAGGTCAGAGAGAGAAGCAGACTCCCTGTGGAGGTAGGAGTCCGATGCGGGACTCCATCCTGGAACTCTGGAATCATGACCCGAGCTGAAGGCAGTCGTCCAACCGAGCCACCCAGGCATCCCTCATCTTCAACTTCTTCCAATAATATCTTACAGTTTTCAGTGTGCAGGTCTTTAACTTCCTTGGTTAAATTTATAACCTTATAAGTTAATGAAATTGTAAATGAGATTATTTACTTAATTTCTCTTTTTGATGGTTCATTATTAGTTACCGAAATGTAACAGATTTTTGTATATTGACTTTGTATTCTGCAACTTTTTGAATTTGTTTATTCTAACCATTTTTTGATGGAGTCTTTAGAGTTTTCTATATATAACATCAGGTCATCTGTAAGTAGTGATAGTTTTATGTCTTCCTTTCTGATTTAGATACCTTTTCTTTCTTCTTCTTCTTCTTCTTTTTTTTTTTAAATATGTGTTTATTAGATAGAGAGTGAGCATGAGACAGGGAGGGGGTGGAGAGAGAATCTCAAGCAGACTCCCCACTGAGCACAGAGCTCTACATGGGGGCTCGATCCCAGGACCCTGAGATTATGACTTGAGCCAAAATCAAGAGTCACATACTTACCTGACTGAGCCACTCAGGTGTCCCAAGACACGTTTTATTTCTTATTCTTGCTTCATTATTCTGGCGTGGACTTCCAATACTACGTTGAATAAAAGTGGTGACGGTGAGCATCTGTATCATATTCCTGGTCCTGGAAAGCTTTTCACTGTTGTGTATGGCATTAGCTGTGGGCTTGTCATACATGGCCTTCATGATGTGGAGGTGGATTTCCTCGGTGTCCACTTTGTTGGAAGTCTTTGTCATCAATGGATATTGAAGTCAGTCAAGTGTTTTTCTGCATTCATTGAGATGATCATGTGATTTTTACCCTTCACGTTGTTAATGTGGTGTATCCCACTGACTGCTGGGTGGGTGTTAGATTGTCCTCGCATCCCTGGAGTAAATCTCACTTGATCATGTTGAATGATCCTTTATTGTGTTGGTGATTTGGTTTGCTGCTGTGTAGCTGAGGATTATCTCATCTGTGTTTGTCAGGGATGTTGGCCTGTGATTCTCTTTCCTGCGGCATCCTTGTCTGGTTTTGGTTTCAGGCTAATGTTGGTCTCATAGAATGAGTTTGGAAGTGTTTCTTCCTCTTCTATTTTTGGAAGAACTTGAAAGTTGGAGAAGGATTGGTAATAATTCTTTGAATGATTGGTAGAATTCACTAGTATTTGTTGTGAGGAATGAAGTCTTAATTAAAAAAAATAGACTGTTACTAGGAAACATATAAAACATTACAAAGAAACAAGGAACATAAATGTGGCAGCATTGCCTACTTCGTTTTATCTTTGTTATTTGCAGGGAACAGTTGTGGGGTGACTATTCAGATAACATTTTTCTACAGTTATATCCGCACTGTTTGTCACGTTTTCTCAGCGGTGATCAGAGCTGTGTTGCCCACGTAGCTCCTTGTGTGAGCTCCATCATAAAGACATTCTCCTTTTAGTGACAGCGTTATCAAGATGCCATTCACACACCATATGACTCACCTACTTAAAGTGCATGATCCCAAGAATTTTAGTATATTCAGGCTAGTGCTGCTGTCACTGAACATGGTATTTGAACATGATCTCCCTCCTCCCCCATACCGCTCTCTCCCTAGGCAATCACCAATCTCCCTCACTCTGTCTCTAGATTTGCCTGTTCTGGAGAGTTCACGGAAGTGGAATCATATAATTCACAGTCTTTGGGACTGGCTTCTTTACATAGCGTGTTATTGAAAAGGTTCACCCACGTTCCAGCCTGCACCATTCATTCATTGATTCATTCATTTTAGTGGCGAATTAATATTCCTTTGGGTATTCCACATTTCATCTCTCCATTTATCCTTTGATGGGCATCTGGGCGGTTTCTACCTTTTGGCTGCTGTGAACATTTGTGTGCAAGTTTTGTGTGGATGGCTGTTTGCATTTCTCTTGGGTGTGTACCGAGAATGGAATTGCCAGGACTATCACAGCCCTGTAGTTAACTCTCTGAGGAACGGACAGATGTTTTCCAAGGCAGCCACACCACTTTCCATTCCTGCCAGAAGTGTACGAGGGTCCCAGTTTCTCCACACCCTTACCGACACTAGTTAATCTTTGATTTTGATTATAGGCATGTCCCTGGGTGTGGAATGGTAACTCATTGTAGGTTTTTTTTTTTAAATATTTATTTTTAAGTAGTCTCTATAGCCAACTTGGGGCTTGAATTCATGACCCCAAGATCAAGGGTCACACGTCCCACTGACAGCCAGCCAGGTGCCTTCATTGTAGTTTTGGTTGGCATTTTTCTGATGGATAAAGGTGTTGAATATGTTTTCAGACACTCGTTGGCTCTTCTTCTTCAGAGAAATGTTCAGATCCCTTACCCATTTTAAAATTGGGCTATTGGGTCTTTTTATGATTGACTTGTAAAGGTCATTTGTGTATTCTAGATATACACCCCTTGTCAGATAAATGGTCTGCAAATGTTTTCTGCCAGTTCCCTCTTTTTTTAAGTCAGGAAGGGAAGAAAACTAAAACATATAAGTAACTATCATGATCAGCATTATACCTAGTTAGGACTGTAGAAGTTGCCAGAGTGTAGAAATGATTTCTGTCTTCTAGAGGTTTAGGTTTCTTTGGAGACCCCAGACTTACGTGACAAAACTGGAAAGCAACACAGAATAGCGCATGTTAAGTAGCACACAATCTCAGTCAAAAATGGCATGAAATAAAGTATGAGAAATAAATGCTCTGGGATTCCAAGGAACTGAGGTTGAAAGCAACTGATTTAAATTATTTATTTTGAGTAGAAATACATGAGCAAATGTTAACTATTCAGGGCAACTTCTAAAAAGGAATATTCTGGTTTGATCAGCTTCCAGAGAGTTTCGTAGTACCGTGTACACCGTGGTCAGTCTTCCTGGCGGACTGTCCCTGTTTATCCCTGTGCTCCCGGTTCTGGGCATGCGGCCAGAACTGTTTGTTGAAGGAACGAGCACATGCCAGCAGGGCTGGAGGGCGCAGGGCATGTGGCACTGAATGAGCACTTCCTGAAGCTGGCACAGGTGCCAATGTTAGGGTGGAAAGAGCAAGAGGTGGAGGGGCCCTGGTGCCCCTCAGGGCTCTTCCCTGAACTAGCTCGGCAGCAGCGGCCTTTCCAGTCCCACAGCCTCACTGTGAAGTGAGGGGAATGCACTGGGTCTTCTCCTCTAAACATTCTGAGGTTTATGAGCAGCAAAAACTTGACGCATTTAGAACCAGCTAAAAATTCTCTAAGTAGAATTTGAATGCATGATTAAGGTTTTATGCTAAAATAGCGCTGACAGGGGCCCCTGGGTGGCTCAGGGGGTTAAACCTCTGCCTTCAGCTCAGGTCATGATCTCAGGGTCCTGGGATGGAGCCCCCCATTGGGCTCTCTGCTCAGCAGGGAGCCCGCTCCCCACCCATCCCTGCCTGCCTCTCTGCCTACTTGTGATCTCTGTCAAATAAATAAAATAAGTCTCTCTGCCAAATAAATAAATAAATAAATAAACTCTTTAAAAAAATAGCACTGACTTTAGCACCTCCCGTTTCTATAAAATTGTGTCAAGGAAATGGTATTTCTGATATTGGATGTACTATAAAGATATTTACAAGGCAGTATCTTTTTTTAAAATATATTTTTATAAAGATTTTATTTATTTATTTGACAGAGAGAGAGAGAGACAGTGAGAGAGGGAACACAAGCAGGGGGAGCAGCAGGCAGAGGGTGAGGGGGAAGCAGACTTCCTGCCAAGCAGGGAGCCCAAAGCTGGGGCTCAATCCCAGGACCCTGGGATCATGACCTGAGCCGAAGGTAGACCTTCAACTGACTGAGCCACCCAGGCGTTCCTACAGGCAGTACCTTAAGGATTATCATTAAGTAGAATGTTAGAATTAATTTATCAACTTATACTCTACTTTCTTTCAAACAAGATTTGAGATGGCAATTCAAGCTAGTATCTTTTTCCCTAAGGCAAAAGGTTCTTAGATGCTATTAAAATACATTCTGTTTGTTATTTTTATTTTTTAAACAAACTTAGTATTTCGGAGGCTAAGATTTTAAACAGGATTAGGAGAGGAGAAATAGTTCGGTAATGCTATTTTAACATGAAGCTCTAAAATTAACGGCTTTTAAACATGAAAGCTCTAATTTTCTGTCAGACCGTTTAGGTTGGAGAAGGACCATCACCAGCTACTATAAATCTCTGCGTGCATGCTTAATGATAAATAAGCCAGTGATGGTTTGGTTCAAGTAAATGCTTTTTCTTTGTAAAATCATGAGTCCTAGTAAATGTCATGCTTGAATTTCACACGTCTGACATATCCATAACAGAGACTCTGACCTATATAACACTGAAATCTCTCATTTCTTCAGAGAGGCTTAGGTAAATTCAGTAGAAATAGAAACATGACCGTGACCTGTACATCTAACGAGTCTGTGGCTAGTGTTGAAAATCTTTAAAATTTTGTTCTCTCTCTCTCTCTTTTTAAAGTGTTAGGCCGTAAGCTAATTTTATATTAACATATAGCAAACAAAGTATGACAAATCTGAATAATTTATTCAATGTTTATATGTTTTATATTAAAATCATGTAAGTTAAAACTTGTTTGTTTTACATTTACAGTTGATATAAATAAACTTCAAAGTATCTATTTCCTAGGTTTTCTTTTTAAGATTTTTTATTTTTATTTATTTGACAGAGATCACAGGCAGGCAGAGAGGCAGGTAGAGAGAGAGGAGGGGGGGAAGCAGGCTCCCTGCTGAGCAGAGAGCCTGATGTGGGGCTTGATTCCAGGACCCTGAGATCATGACCTGAGCCGAAGGCAGAGGCCTTAACCCACTGAGCCACCCAGGTGCCCCTATTTCCTATGTTTTGAATTTTATGACAAGCAACCCCTTTAGCTCCAGTAACTTATTTAAAAGCTTAAAAGCTTTTGTTAAAATACTCTGTATTAAGTAGTGAGTGTTTCCTAGGGAACTCAGCACATTTCCATGTGAGTAATCTGATTTAACTAGAAATGTATCTGAACCACAGTGTCCTATATTGATCATAAACATCTGTATTAATATTTTCCTGTAAAAGCTCTGTTAAAAGTCTAAATGATAGGTTGGTTCCTTGAAAAAGCCAAATGTTCTTTGAAGTAGGGGTGTTTGGTGGGAGACCAGTGAATACACTAACTTTTAAACATTTTTATACAGGATTACCTGAACCATCCTTTGTTGCGAAACATGAAGACAATTTGTTTAAGGATTTGTTTCAAGACTACGAAAGATGGGTCCGTCCCGTGGAGCACCTGAATGACAAAATAAAAATAAAGTTTGGCCTTGCGATATCTCAGTTAGTGGATGTGGTAGGTGTGCATATCATGACATACTTCATTTCATATGGGCTTCCTGAGGGCATTGTGGGGGCCCTGGCACCGTGTGAGGCCGCGGGGATGGCAAAGGTGGACGGGACAGTCATACTCCTGAAGGAATGCAGCAGGGAGGAAGAACTACTACGCGAGAGGCCTAGGAATGCACTGTTTCTCTAATACCGTATCGTTTAGAAGTCATTTGTTGGTCATTTTAATGGGCCTGTTTTTTTTTTTTTTTTTTTTTTTAATGGGCCTGTTTTTAATAAGTTCAAGGACAGTAAACCTTTTATATGGGAGGTTCTCATTACATTTGTTTAAAAATATGATTTTAAAAAGTCAACATTTTAAAGAGGAGAAAGTCCAAGAGTAGATTTGTAGATTTTGGGGACCAGAGGGGTTCTCAGCAGATCATTGTTTCAGTATCACACTTAAAACCTACCCGAGACTTTCCCATATGACACCCAGGGAGTATCTGTTCCATTGTAACTTGTTTTTATTGTCGGGAGATCCTTTCTACTTAAAGGACAAAATTCACACTAATTTTTAAATTAGTTTCTTCTTGTTCTGATCATGTCAGTCAATAATAATTTCCCTGCTGTGTTCCCAGAATAGTCCGTGTGTGTGTGTGCATGAGAGAAGAATGAACACCAACATTTATAGGTGTGCCTTTATTTCCTAATTAGAGAAGCAATGCATAATTTTTGTTGAGAGTTTGGAAAGTGTGAACACATACAGATGGGGAAATAAAAACTGACTGTGATTCTGTGACCCAGAGATGACCAGTGGTAACATTTTGCTGTATTTCTTGCAAGTTTTTCCTGGGTATATGTTTTAAAATTGGCTATTTTGACATAAGGAAGGCCATTTTTCCTCCTGTTTTTTTCCCCCTCAAAATTTTATTATTTATTTATTTTAAGGATTTGTTTGTTTATTTGACAGAGAGACAGTGAGAGAGGGAACACAACCAGGGGGAGAAAAAGGGAGAAGCAGGCTCCCCGCTGAGCAGGGAGCCCCATGCAGGGCTCGATCCCAGAACCCCCGGATCATGACCTGAGCTGAAGGCAGACATCTAACTGACTGAGCCACCCAGGTGCCCCACAGAGTACACATTT
Organism: Mustela nivalis; assembly: GCF_964662115.1. Taxonomy (NCBI): domain Eukaryota; kingdom Metazoa; phylum Chordata; class Mammalia; order Carnivora; family Mustelidae; genus Mustela; species Mustela nivalis. The sequence goes on from NC_139025.1 coordinate 155,901,240, forward strand.
TTAAAAAAGTCTGTTGTTATATGTCACTTTAATTGCCTCCAGAAAGATCAGTGAATATGGACTGTGTTGTGTGCTTGGCCCTATGCTTGGGGATTTTAAATATAAATACAACAAAGAAGTAGGAGGGTGAGCAGGGCTTGCTCTCAAAGACCTCTCTTTCTAGTTGGGACTGTGAGCAAGTAAGTGGAGTCACTATAGGACACAGCATTACTGGCCACAAAAATCTGGGAACTTGGGTTTTAATCAGATCGTCACAGAAAGCAGGATGGAGGAGGGGGCCGGCCTTGTGGTGAGTGCGGGATTGCACATGCAGAGAGGAAAGTAACACGGAGCAGTGTGGTCACGGGCTCAGAAGCGACCAGGAACCTATTTGTCCAGCTGTTGAGATCAAAGGGTTAATGTTGGGAGCCACCCTGGGATGGCTTGATGGGTCTCGGGGTTGCCTACATGCCACAGTGCTGTGCCCCCTGCCAGTTTTCTAATGCCTCTTGGAACAAGTCGCTCATCCTTCAAGGCCAAATTTATTTGACCCATGGTGGAATCTTTCCAGAGTTCCTAAGACAGTCCCCTCTGTTGGCGTCGCCCTCTGCTCTTGACAAGTGGCCATCACGGTGGCTGGCACTCGTGCACTCTGGGTGGTGCCCTCAAAGCCCGCTGAGCTTCATTCCTTGGGTCCGTCCCAGAGCCCAGCACAGTGCCTGGTGCACGGTAGGGGCTGCGCGGATGACAGATGTGACGGCCACAGGTGTGGTCGAAGCTGTGCTTTAGGAAGAGCCATAGGATGGTTAAATATGTGGTCTTGAGGACTGAAGGCGATGAGAAGCTTGGGAGGCCTGTGGAGGCCGGGTGGCAGGAGTCGCCGGACTGGAGCACTGAGCAGAGCGGGAGGTGGCAGGTTGTGAGGTCCATGTGGTGACGAGGAAGAACAGGGCTGAAAGGTTGAACCCGTCGCTCTGCGGCAGGCAGAGGAGATGGCGTGTCCCACTCCAATAGCAGGTGCTTGTGGTTGTTCAAAAGAAAATGTTCCCGAGGCCCTTGGGAAGTCAAGCCCGGCTCTGTGAGTAGACAGGAGGCTCAGGGACGGCCTGGCCCAGGGCCGAGTGTCAAAAATGTGGGACCGATGCGTGTTCATGCGAGCAGGGGAAGCTGGAGGGGCCATCCTTGAGGAGCATCTGGAGGAGGCGGTGGAAGAAAGGATGAGCCAAGCAGGGAAGCTGGGGGAAGAGCTGTCTCCTGAGAGAAGAGCCCAGAACACGTAAGGTCAGTGATGACGATGACAAGACGGAAGGAGGACAGGAGCTGGGGGAGGTGTGGTGAGGACATGGAGCACAGACGTCCCTGTCATCGCTGAGCTCTGCCCCCCTCAGTCTGTGGTCATGTTTGGGGATTCCTCCCAGAAGTTCGCTCAGATTCCCGCCTTCTTCCCCATGTGTTCTCGCTCACTCATCTTTCTGAAATCTCCAGGTTGGCTGGCTCGGCAGTTGCTAATTTTACGGTCAGGTTAGAACACGATTGCCCCTGCGGGGCGCCTGGGGGGCTCAGTCATTAAGGTCTGCCTTCGGCTCAAGTCATGATCCCAGGGTCCTGGCATCGAGCCCCGCATTGGGCTCCCTACTCGCCAGGAAGCATGCTTCTCCCTCTCCCACTGCTTGTGTTCTCTCGCTGGGTCTCTCTCTGTCAAATAAAGAAAATCTTACAAAAAACTATTGCCCCTGAAACTTTTCTGTTCAACTTATGTGTAGCTAACGGGCACTTGTGTCCTGGTGACAAGGACACCTGCACTTGTCCTTGCTTGGGTTTGTGTCTTTAACATTCTGCATAGTGCTGAACGCAAGAGAGATGCTTGGGAGACAACTAGGTCCCCTTAAGTTGGGCTGTACAGCCGCATTTGGGGCTGGTTGTGAACTTAGGTATTCCTTTATCTGTATTGAAGATATGAAGTATTGACTGGGTCCTAGCCCATGGTACAAAATTTATGTGTGTTCACATATTCTGGGGAAAAGGTCTATAATTTTCATTAGATTCTCAAAGATGACCTATTGCTTTATGGGGTCATAGGTAATAGGTTTACCAGAACTTTCCCAACTGTTAATGCTTCTGTTTAGAACTTTGGGCACAGAGACCAGCCCTTACTCTGGATGCTGTATGACTCTGGGGCACACGGGGGAGCTGGTAGGGTAGGGTTTAAACTCAGGAGCTTTGAATTCTAACATCAGTTCTCCCACCGGTCGGTGGTGTTTAGGCAAGTGGCCTCGCTGCGCTGGTTTCTGTACTTGCAGAGTGAATGGTTACGGTAGATGAAATCTCTAGGTCCTTGCCAGCACCAGTGCTTTAATCAAGGACAACTGCCCTTTGGAACAGGAGTGCAGGAGGGATGGCCTTGCTGTTTCCTGGTAGCTATTCCCATGGGAGGGACTTCACCCCTGTCTTTGTCCCAAGGGAGGTGCCTCCTCCAAACTCCTCCTCTCTCCTGGTGCTCAGCTGCTGTTGGAATGCATGCCCTCCAGGCACATGAGCCATTTAAAACCCTGTCCCCTCTCCCGAGCCCAGGGATGGCCTCTTGCCCTGTGGGTCTCTGCACTTGGTGTTATATCCCGCATACTGTGGCCGATTATCACGATGGTCTTGTAGGGGCCCATTCGGCTCCATGATGTTTCCATAAATGTAATGGAAGAAATGTCACTTTAGCTGGGCTTTGAGAATTCAGTGAAACGCTGGTCTCAGCAAAGAAACAACATCAGGGCGGTGTGAGTGACAAGTATTGAAGAACTCAGTTCTCTAGCAGAGCCGGTGGTGAGAGCTCATGAGGTTGCGCGCAGGGCAGCGAGCATAGTGTCTTGTCCTCACGGCACTGCCTCGGAGGTTCAGAGCTGTGCTCAGCGGAGACACAGAACTACCCTCCCTGCATTGTGGCACTTCCGAGGTCACCGTGTGCTTTATCAAGAATTCACAGTCAGCTTCTTCCTTTCTTAGTGCTAAGGACGTAAAGTCATGCTGTGCCTGTTCCTTGGACTGTGTCTCAGCTTTGAGGTCACAGCGTAGTTGAGCCCGTGTGTTCAGTTGGAGATGCCGGTGGGTGCCATGGCGGTGTACCTGACGTACAGAGCACCCTGAGGGGAATGACATGCAGTTAGGCTGAAAAAGGACCCTGCCCTTCCAGAGAATGGCATCCATGAGCAGGACGTAGGGACTGTACGGACAGGAGTGTTTGTATAAAACTATAAAAGTTCTTATTTCTAGAATTATTGTTTCTGTACTAGAAATAATCAGCCTTGTTTACATTTTTGTTTTCTAGGATGAGAAAAACCAGTTAATGACAACAAATGTCTGGTTGAAACAGGTGTGTATGAAATGCAAAAGGTCACCTGAGTGGTCCCGGGTGCTGTGACCAGAGGATTGACAGCACCGAGGAACACGAGCAGGGGGTTTCTGGGGGCGGGGCAGGATGCAGGAGGGTGGGGGTCGATGGGGTTCTCATGGAGCGGTTGCTGTCTGCCAGGCACCGTTGTGGGCACCAGGGAAACAGCAGTGAACAACACAGACAGAAGTCCTGGCCATCAGGAAGCTTCCTTTTGGTTGGAGGAAAGAAACAAGGAAGCTGTATTGTGCCTCGAATGCTGACAAGGTTCACAGGGGGCAAGGGGATCTTTGGGGATGTACTTTTAAATAGGATGGACGGGGAAACCATTGAGAAGAATGTAGTGTTTGAGCAAGACCTGGAGGAAGAAAAAGAAGCCGTATGAGTATCTGGGGGAGAACTGACCCAGGCAGAGAGGAACAAGCATGTGCAAAGGCCCTGTGGCTGGAGTGTGCCTGGGGTGTTTCAGGAGGAGCAAGCCAGCCAGTATGGGTAGGGATGAGTGAGCCATGGGGAAGGAGGCGTGTATAGAAGAGGTCAGAGAAGCAGTGGGAGGCGTTTAGTAGGCACCTGGGCTGGTGTCGGGATGATGGTATTTACTTGGAGTGAGATGGGAATGGGGGATGAGTTACTCTTATAGACAGAGCCCTTTGTAGAAAGGACTTCTCTGTCTTCTGGGCCATCAGACTTACGTCCTCAGCTGCTGCTGTGTGCTTCCCTTCAGTCTTTCTTTATTATCCCTAATTATAGCATGGACTACCAGTTCCCTGGCCCTAATTCCTAAAAGGCATGCCTCCTTTTTGGGGGGTGCAAGTCTTAACATGATCCCAGAATGTCACTTTGTGGAGGTTGGACAGGTTTTTATATCTGTGGAGTGTGTAATAAATCCAGGGGGACCAGTCCAACCAATGACAATAGAGCTGGAAAAGAGAAAGTCTGCCTAAACCTGGTCCTTACATGCCCATGGCTGCAGCCCTGAGCATGGTCGCTGGCGGGGGAGGAGGTGCCGAGCAGAGCACGGGCCTCACCTGTGTTGCATGAGGACTGGGGGCTGTGCTCCCATGCTCTCAAGTAAGATGTGGAGCTGAGTGTTCTCTGTGGCGAGCAGAGACGCTTTCTGTGTCTAGAACTTCTGGATTTGGTAAAAAGTGTAGCTTTTACTACTCTTGACCGTCGATGTCATTGGAATTGGCAATTGAGGCCATTGTCTTTGTTCTGAAGGAGTGGACGGACGTGAAATTAAGATGGCATCCTGAGGAGTACGGAGGAATAAAAGTTATACGCGTCCCTTCAGACTCTCTCTGGACTCCAGACATTGTTTTGTTTGATAAGTAAGTTATATTCTAAATACCACTTTGTGTTTTTAAAAGGAAACACTTGTATTTTTATGAGGCACTAGTAACTTTTCTTCTCTTGGAACATTGTTTAGCTCTAAGATCAAATGACTTGATCCTATGTTTTTGTGAACCTGCTCGTAGGCTCTGTGGGTCCTCTCCTTTTCTTGGTATATTGTTTCCTGATTGTGAACGTGTTCTTTGGTTTTTAAGACTTGTAGAGCTTCTGGGAAGTCCAGGGAGGTGTAAGGAAGGGGGGGGGGTACCTATAATAACCCCATCATCCCTGCACTTGGAGGCAACGTGCACAGTAGCCGACACGTACAGTGGACTCACTCCGTGTCTGGCTGCGTGCTCTGAGCCGCTGTGCTTTATCGATCCTGACTGTCATTCGGGTGGCATTGTTGACGGACAAACGGGGACCGGCATTACAACCTCGGCCACGACCCCACAGTTTGCCTGTATCCGAGTGGGCTTCCCACGAGGCAGCCTGACGTCAGACTTACCCTCTGATTCAATAGACTACGATTCTGCCAGATCACCTTCCAGATTTGGGGGTTATTTTTTCAAAAAAATAGTTGAAGTTTTACTTTATGTTCAAATAAATTTTGCTTCTAATTTTCTTAAATACTGCATTGGAATTATCCCTTGATGAGGGGCGTTGAGTCCACTCATCTCCACGGGCATCCTACCTCACTGTGTTTTCAGGATGGTTCTCACTGGGGGAAAGGATAATTCTGGGATCGAGTTTCAGGTTTTCTAGGACCACCCATGGCAAATCTGGAAATTTGTGCTTCTCCTAAAACACTTTGTGCTATTTGCAAGAAGGCATTTGGCATGAAGTCAGAGCAAACACTATGCAAAAATACCAGTCTTTAGACACCCTTTCCTTGCTCGCTTCTCCGCAGGTAAAGAGGGAACAAGGTGTACCTTCTCAGGACATAGCTCCCTGGAGTGTCCTGTACTCCAGGCAGCTGAAAACACGTTTGCATAGGCATGAGTCTAACAAAAGTCACATGAGTTTTAAGATACAAGAAACTAGTATTTCAAAGAAAGCTTATGTCGGTTGACTTCTCCAGGATGTGAGTTCCTGGGGTGGCAGAGCTCAAGAGGCCCACAGGCTGGCGTCCAGTGTTTGTGACAGAGGGAAGAGCACTGTGGGGGAGTCTAGGCACGTGGAGTTGGGCTCTGGCTGCTCTCTGATTGTTTAAATAGCCCAGTTGTAGTTCACAGGTCAGGTGAGATCTTTCAGCCTCTCAAGAATCAGGATGCTGGGAAGTCGAGCTGGCTCGCCAGTCTTGGAGAGGATGTGGAAGGAGTTTGGCTCCCGGAGGGTCCCGTGTTTGAGGAAGATGGACTTAGAACAGAGTCCCCATGTCTCTGGCCCACTCATCTACAAAGTGTCTCGTGTTTTGGCACAGGCTTTCTTTCACAGAAGGCTCGTGAAGTGTGGGTTTGGGCTGTCTCATCTCTCACTGTCCTGTACATGTGTGTGTTTCAGCGCAGACGGGCGTTTCGAGGGGGCCAGCACAAAAGCTGTCGTTAGGCATGACGGCACGGTGACCTGGACACCACCCGCAAACTACAAGAGTTCCTGTACTATCGATGTCACGTTTTTCCCATTTGATCTCCAAAACTGTTCCATGAAGTTTGGTTCTTGGACTTATGACGGATCACAGGTTGATATCATTTTGGAGGACCAAGACGTAGACAAGAGAGACTTCTTCGACAACGGAGAATGGGAGATTGTCAGCGCCACGGGGAGCAAAGGGAACAGGACGGACAGCTCCTGCTGGTACCCACACATCACGTACTCCTTCGTAATCAAGCGCCTGCCTCTCTTCTACACCTTGTTCCTTATCATCCCCTGTATCGGCCTCTCCTTCCTAACCGTGCTCGTCTTCTATCTCCCTTCCCACGAAGGGGAGAAGATCTGTCTCTGCACGTCTGTACTGGTCTCTCTGACGGTCTTCCTGCTGGTTATCGAGGAGATCATCCCCTCGTCTTCCAAAGTGATCCCTCTGATCGGAGAGTACCTGGTGTTCACCATGATTTTTGTGACGCTGTCCATCATGGTCACCGTCTTCGCCATCAACATCCACCACCGTTCCTCCTCAACACACGACGCCATGGCGCCCTGGGTCCGCAGGGTCTTTCTGCATAAGCTTCCCAAACTGCTCTGCATGAGAAGCCATGTGGACCGGTACTTTGCTCCGAAAGAGGGGACCGAGGGCGCTGGGAGACCAGAGTCTTCTCAAAACCCACTGGAGGCCGCGCTGGATTCCATCCGCTACATCACCAGACACGTCACGAAGGAGAACGACGTCCGTGAGGTCCGTGCCGGGTGGTGTTTGCGGTACACGGCTGCTTCTGTTCTGAGTGCGGGGCAGTAAATGGCAGGACCTCGAGGGGACCCCGATGTCGAGGGCCACAAATGTTGGGGCACTGTCCTTAGAAGGTCTTTACTGGAACTGGCTTCATCAAAATATCAGCATCAGGCCACCTCTGCCCCCTTGCTTCTCCGTCTCCCTGGCCACTCCATCATTATCAAGAGTGACAATTCTGCCATGATTATTTTAATTCTGTCTTCCATAACTTTGTGTCTGAATTCTGTGCTGATCTGTCGGCACAGCTCGGCACGATCATTGATCAGAATTTGTTTCATTTTTTAACCAATGAGCCTAATGGAGGCTTTATAAATATAGCCAAGATGTTTCTTCTAGAATATATCCTTTTGTTGTTCATTTACAAGAGAATATCAGTGAAATTAAAAGCAGTAAGGTATTCTTGGGTGTCACATATGCCAAAGTGTTCATGTGAAGTTTAGTAATAGTGCTTAATAACATGCTTAATTTTTTTTAAAAATAAAAATTCATGTCAAACTTTATTAGGGAAAATAACTCTCACTGGCTTCTTACTTAAGGTTAATATTTAAAGTTAGAATTGAACATGAATACATTCTACTAATGTGATATGAGATTGAACTTTCAAAACATCAAATTTCAATGTCACCATTCTTACTCTTTTTTTAAAGATTTTGTTTATTTGTTTGTCAGAGAGAGTGCACAAGCAGGGAGAGAGGCAGGCAGAGGCAGAGGGAGAAGCAGGTTCCCTGCTGAGCAAGGAGCCCGATGTGGGACTCAGTCCCACGACCCTGGGGTCATGACCTGAGCCAAAGGCAGAGGATTAACCCACTGAGCCACTCAGGCATCCCACCATTCTTACTCGTGTATAATATTTTTAAAGCTAGGAATATAGCATTTTCATAATTGAATTTACTTGGGACAGCCCCATTAAAATTATATGAATTCTCATTTCTAAAGCTTCTTTAAATGGAAAAATGTCTAGCAGGTGTGGGAAGAAGCATCAAAGCGAATCTGGTAAAATCACAGCCCTCCCCCCCGGAAGGAGTATAGGACATAGATATCGGAAAAACGTGTAATGCTTGTGGATTTGTAAGGTTTCTATTTCATGATTAGTATGATGAGTTTATGAGGTCTGAAGCAATCGATGGAGTCTTAAAACATATAAATGTTAAGTCATGATTGGAATAGAGACAGAATTTAATCTGCAAAGGGCTGTGTGAAAGGACCAGCACTCATCCCCTGGAGTCAGTAAATGGATTTTATTTTCAGGGGGACTCAGACAATCAGTAGAGTGTTTATAGCCCCCTGAAGTCCACATTGTCCCACACCTGGGGGCAGAGCTCCTGTAGGGGACCTCGTGCCTCACGAAGGCAGGGGCAACTTCTGGTGCTCAGGGGCTGGTCTCCCCTTGCCCTTCCTCTGAGGTCACTGAGAGCTGCTGAGCTCCCTCCCCGCTTAGGCTGCAAAATGGGATGAACTGAGGTCCAGGCCAGCAGAGCTGAATTCACGAGCTTGGATTAAAATGGCTCGCAGGGAATCCAAAACCAAATAATGCAGCTTGTGGGGCAGGGAAGAAGATTCGGGACTGCCCAATAGATATTATTCTGAAGCAACTTTTAACTTGGCTTGAAATTCATTAACCTCAGTCCAACCTCAGGCTGGGCTCTCTTCACAAATTAAAATAAGTAAGCACTGCTGGGCAAGAGTAAGTAACAGAAATAACTATAGAAAAAGAATCAGAGAGGTTTTTTTAGTTTATCTTATAATAAATATGCAAATAGTATATCCTGACTTTACTAAACATCTGTCAAAATATGCCACTTGAATATATTACAGATCAACTTGTAATTTAATAGCATGTGCAGTGGTCCTGCAAGCTTGTGGAGACTGTACGCATCCCGAGCTCTGAGCACAGGGTCCTTCACTGTCACACCGTGGGGGTGGGCGGCAGAAGCTGGTCTGGCCTCTCAGTGTGTAATATCTTGATTATGCAACTTTCAGTCACGTGTTAAACTTATGTGTGTTTTTTCTTCTTCTGCAACAGGTTGTTGAAGACTGGAAATTCATAGCCCAGGTGCTGGATCGGATGTTTCTGTGGACTTTTCTTCTGGTTTCAGTTGTTGGATCTCTTGGGCTTTTTGTTCCTGTTATTCACAAGTGGGCAAACATAACAGTCCCAGTTCACATCGGACAGGCAAGCAAGTGATGCCTCCCCCTGGTAGGCACACATAGCTCTGTACCTATCACCATAGAAAATGTAAATTGTGCTTGAAATTTGATGCCAGTTTGATCAGACCAACAGCAGCTAGCACTGGTTTACCTACCCTACTAGATTGCCCACTGGAACACTTCACCTGCATGAGTGAGGCACCGGCTCAACATCTGATCTAGAAATAGCGACCCCGTATCTGAACCGCACTAGCACAAACCCGGCCTTTGGGTCCTGGCAAGTAAGACCAGCTGCAGTCACAGGGGTGCACGCTGCTTGACTGTGTCTGAAGATGGATTTCAGAGCTACTTCTGCATTTGGTAAAAAGCGCACATTTTAAATCTCCCTGTCCTCTACGCGCATCTCATCTTTGGCACGGTGGCCCGCGGCGGTGGTAAATGAGCCAGGTACTTGGTGCAGTGACGATTAAGTGTGATGCTGATTTTCTAGAACCGACGTTTCAAAAAATGAAAAGCGGGAATTCCTTGAAGGCTTACTTTTATTTCTTAGATGCTTTAACTGAACAATTACAGTATTAACTATTTTCGTAGCTTACCGTCCGTTGTAAAATCATACAATAGACAACTCCCACGGACATGCACGAGTGTCTCCTTAATAATTTCGACCCCCTTGTCCACATTTCCCACAATAACCACCTTCTGCATAAATTGTAGCATTTCTGTACCCTTCACCTTAGATCAGTCCTCTACAATGAAGTGAATCTCAGTTTTAAAACTTAAAAACACCAAACTGCTGTGGATAATACCAAATCGTAGTAGAAACCATCTCCCGCAGGGAAAGGTGGATTCTAACCAGGCAGAAGCTCATCGTTACGTGTCCAGAATGTTTCGGTTTCTCTCTGGTCCCAACAGTTAACAGTGCTAGAGCCCTGCAGGTGAGAGGGCTGGGAGATGCCGTGCGGGCTTAGCCCTTCACTGCTCTCTCGTGTCGGATGGGCTGTCGCCAGTAAACGAGTGAGATTCCCTCTCTCCGGTCGCAGTTCAGCTGCGACCGACCAGGGAGAGCAGGAACCTGGGTTTGATGCACGACTCCAGGGTCTCAGAGAACAAATGCCTTGTTTACGGTGAGTAACCGTCTGAGGGCGTCGGTGCTCCCTGGAGGCGGGAGCGGATGGGCTCTTCCCTGTCTCACTGTGGACACACATTCCGTGTCCCTCAGCAAGTGAACATTGGGTTTGCCAAGTTTAAACTGCCCGTTAGCTAGCTTAACACGTTCACTCCCTAATTCCTCTCTGGTCTGCATTCCTTTTGCTTGTAACTTGTATGAGTAAAGTTTAGAGAGATCTTCATTTGACTTACTGAAACACAAGTCAGCGCGGGCTGCAGTTCTGTCGGTTTTGTTTTGCATAGCCTAAACATCCAAACGACTAGTGCAAGATCAAAACGGTCTCCGTGAACCCTCGTCTCCTACCAGCGGCCACCCAGACTCCGGCCTATGGTCCAGGAGACTCACTTATAAATAATCTGTCTCAAGCAGTGGTTCTCAATTGGGTAGTTTTGTGCTCGAGGGGAGACTTCATTTTTTGAGACAGTTTTGGTTGTCCTAACCGGCAAGGGACTGGGGGTGTGTCACTGGCATCTACTGGGCAGACCCCGGGGGGGCCACTAAAGATCCCACAATGTCCAGGACAGTCCTCCCAGTGCAGTGACGCAGAATGTCACTGGTGCCAAGGCTGGGAAGTGCTATTGCTGAGGTCCATCCACTGTGACCGTGGGAACAGCTGCCACCTCTCCCAGTGGCCACTCAGGCTGCTCTGGGACATGAGCGGGCTCCATGGTAGAATTACAACCCTCAGAATCTTGGGAACCGGGTGGCGGGGGAGCAGGGTGCAGGATCAAAGCCAGCGGGGGTAGGGCTGCTGCTGAGAGAGCACAACACTTGGAGCGGGCCGTGGGCTGGGGAAGGAAGCCTTGGGAAATCTGCTGCGAACCGACCTAAACAGACATGCCGGGGTCTTGCTTACACCTCCACCACCACCAGCAGGAGACAGTCTTCCTAGTTTGGCCATTTTCACACGGTCTTTGATACAGCATACCGCCCGACACTGCAGAAAAGCTGCAGTGATGTTTGATGTTTCTTTTTTTTTTAAATTTTTTTTGAAGATTTTATTTATTTATTTCACAGAGATCACAATCAGGTAGAGAGAGAGAGAGAGAGGAGGAAGCAGGCTCCCTGCTGAGCAGAGAGCCCGATGCAGGGACCCTGGGATCATAACCTGAGCTGAAGGCAGAGGCCCCAACCCACTGAGCCACCCAGGCACCGCTATTTTGACGTTTCTTTACCAGAAAGCCAGTTTAAATGTTCACTTATCTATAATAAATACTCTTGACGTTTTTCTTGCATGAATCCCTTCTGACAAAATGAAGACAACGGGATAAGTAAGCCTTGAAATGCGAGATCCAACGCTGGTAGCTCGAGGACAGAAACCATGAGAAAGAGCCTAAATGTAAGACTTCTTGGAGGCAACAGGACGAATTCTTTACAATGCGGGATTTGATGTGACTTCTGGGATATCACACAAAAGAGCATAGGTGACAAAAAACTGACAAAGTGGAATTCATGAAAATTTAAATCTGTGCATTACAAGATGTTATTGACAGAGTGAAAAGTCAACCCGCGGACGGGGAGAAAATATCGCACATCACATGCCATATAGGAGCTTAATAACCACGATACACAGAGAACTCGAACTTAAGGACTGAAACACCCAAACAACCCTGCCCCAAGTGGAAGAGGACCTGAGCAGACACGTTCCCGAAGGTGCCGCACAGAGGGCTGAGAGGCTCGGGAGGAGATGCTCAGCCTCATCATTACGTAAATGTGAATCAAAATGGCAGTGAGACCCCGGCTCCCATGCAGGAGGACGGGGCTGTCGAAAGCACAGGGAGTGAGCCCTGATGGCAATGAGGCCAGCCAGAGCCCCAGGGGCGTGGGAGACAGTGCGGCCACCGTGGAGAGCCGTCCAGTGCTTCCTCAAAAAATTAAAAATAGAATAGTTCCACCTCGGGGCCTCTACCCCAAAGAACTGGAAGCAGGGTCTCCCAACAGATCCCTGGGTACCCACATTCACAGCAGCGTTGTCTGTAATGGCCAAAATGCGGGAGCCCCTGGCGTCCACCGACGGATGAACGGATATGCAGAACATCCGCTCATGCACCAGAGTGTTGCTCAGCCGCGACCAGGAAGGACATTCAGACACCCACCACCATGCGGACGGGCCTGGAGGGCATTACGCTCAGGGAAAGGAGGCAGTCACAAAAAGACGAGTATTGCATAATTCACTTATATGGGGTCCTCAGTCAAAATCCTACAAACAGTGGCATGGGGGTGCTGGGGAAGGGGGCGGGGGGCTCGTGGTTTCTGGGATGAGGAGGGTCTGGAGGTGGGGGTGACGGCTGGAGGTCCTGCACTGAAGTGGGCGCCTCCCAATGATGGGCACAGGCTGCATCCTAGGGTAGCGACGTTTCCCACCAGAAGGAACAAACGCGCCCCATGCCCAGGCTGATCAGCTGGCCTCATGCCTCGTCCCTCGCCAGCAGAGGCTGCAGGAACAGCCCCGCCGTCCCCAGGATGCACACCAAGATGAAAACCCACAGGAAGATGCGATCAATGACCATGGCCACGTACTTCCAGTCATCCTGAATCTGAAAATGAGAAACACACATCAGGAAAGCAGAAAAAATAAAGCCCGAAGGGCCGTGGAGGGAACCCACATCCAGTGGGAACATCGAGTCAACACGTTGCAGCGGCTGAAGCCATCTGACCTCCCAACACAAGAAAGCTCCTGCTCCTAACACCGTCTGCAGACATCCACCAGTCCCAAGTCTCTCTCCACGCCCTGCGAGAAATGGGCATGAAACACTCATGTGGAGTCTGTTTTAAATCAGGAACTTCTTGGGGCACCCGGCCGGCTCAGTCGGTAGAGCGTGGGACTCTTGATCTCTGGGTTGTGAGTTCAAGCCCCATGTTTGGTGTAGAGCTCACTTAAACAAACAAAACAAAAAAACCCACAGAAATTTCTTAATGTACACATGACCTATTTCTTCTTTTTTAGATTTTATTTATTTATTTAAGAGAGAGACAGCATAAGCAAGGGGAGGGGCAGAGGAAGAGGGAGAAGCAGGCTCCCCACTGAGCAGGGAGCCCAATGTGGGGCTCCATCCCAGGACCCCGGGATCATGACCTGAGCCAAAGGCAGACGCTTCACTGACAGAGCCACTAGATGCCCCATAATCTATTTTTTCCTAAACTGACTTCTAATTTATAAGGTTGGTAAAACCAGTTCTTTGACCTGTGCCTGTGGGAGGGCTCCTGGACCTTGTTAGAAAAGCTAACACAATCCAACCATCACTTACCATTGCTTCCAAGTACTGTTCTTAACCCGTTTTAGATACTAATTTCCTTTCAGCATCTGTTCCGCCCATGAAACCAGCACATCAGGGCCAGGCTGGCGTCTTCCCCGCGGCCCCTCCCCGGGCCCAGCTAACCAAAGATCCTCTTCCACCGTAAGGCCTGAGCACCACGGACAGGGACAGGCTGGAAATCAGACGTAATTGCTGACAATAAAGTAAGAGGCGGAAGAAAGAGCAAGACTAATTGCATATAACACAGCTTCGGTTCGGGCTTGAAACAGGAAGGAGAACCGCATGTTAATTACAGTCCTAGACGGCTCCGCAAGCAAGGAAGCCGTAATTGAATTGAGGAAGAGAGAACCCATGAATCAGTGGATTTTGAAGAAATAATCGCGTAATCAAGAAGCAGCATGTGATTCAGTAACCGAATTAAGTGCACGGAAATGGGCTGGGGCACGAGAACTGTCGCTCCCATCGTGAGCTGCACGGGGGGTGCTCTTGAAGACATTAGGCTCAGCTACAATTAGACATAATGCTCTGTTTGCATTCCCGGGACCCAGGCTGTGGTTTGTAAGCGCCTCAAATACAGAACAGACCCCCGGATTCCTCTGGTCCCTCGGCCAGCCGAACGCCCCCAAAAGCTGTCATAAGGCAGAGGCCGGAAACACAGACTTGGAGACACTTTGGTTTAAATCCCAGAGTCTGAGAATTTGGGTCAATTACGTGACCTCGGTTTACCTTGGTTTCTCTGTCTGTGACATGCAGGTAAGAGCAGTACTCACCCTCTTGACTCTCCCCACCCCCCGCCCCTCCCCCGCCCCTCAGTTTGTTTCCTGTTCAAGAACCTCTTACAGTTTGTCTCCTCCTCTGGTTTGATCTTGTTTCATTTTTTCCTCTATTCCAGTATGATCTGTTTTGTTCCTTAAATTCCACCTATCAGTGAGATTCTGTAACTCTTCTGACTGACTTGTTTTGCTTGGCATAATCCCTTCCCGTTCCATCCCTGTCCATGCACACGTGAGTGTTCATCCTTTCTGATGGCTGAGGAAAGTTCCGTTGTGTTCATGCATTCATCTGTCTTGGACATCTGGGCTCTTACATACTTTGACTACTGTGGATGTCGCTGCTGTAAACACTGGGGTGCAGGTGCCCCTTCAGATCACTCCATCTGTGGTTTTGGGGTAAATGCCCAGTAGTGTGATTGCTGGTTGTAGGGCCCCTCTCTTTTCTACGAGTGCTGGGTGTTAAAGAGACTGAACTCTGAAACTAATAACACACTCTGTTAATCCACTGCATTTAAATAATCAAAAAGGACAGGGCTCCCCTCGGGGGCGAGTGCGATGACTTGCGGGGTGAGATGAGGTGGGGCACGTGGTCCTTCCAGGGCACACAGTCCTTTGTGGACAACACCTGCTGGGATTCAGGCCGAACAGACACCCGACCCTTCTCCAACTACACATGTTCCTCTAACGTCTTGGTGGGCTTAGCCTGGTGCAGGAGAAGGGGACGTGGGTCTCACCCAGGAACACATATGGGCCGCAAAAAGAGGGGTTGAAAACTGGCGTTAGGTCTGTTAAAGTCTGGAAGGCACGATGATGCGGGGTGGTTCGTGGAAACTTTGGAACTACTGACAACCAAGAGGCGTCAGACAGAACGGGGAACTGGCACAAACTCTTGGTTTGTTCTGCCAGCCGGCCCTGGAATGTCCCTGAAGCCAGAGGAGCCTGTAGGTTAGGGGCTGGCCCGGGTGCGCTGGGGTGGGCGGGTGGAGGACAGTGGGCGGGGGACAGCTTTGCGCTGTGCTCTTTTCTCCCTGAACGCTCTGCCTCTTTTCAGACTGTCCACTCCCTGCCCAGAGATGCAGGCTCCTTGGGAGCAGACGAGAGCCTGGTGGAGGTGAAAAGCCAGAGGTTGAGATGTCCCTTAAGTGACGAGGTCATGCAGAGGGAAAGAGGCACCTTTGAAGGGTGGTCTAGTCCATCCGGCCTGTGGCCACGTGGGCACTTGCCCAAACAAGCTGCAAGGATGGCTGACCCATAAAAAGTGAGTTTTCAGACCTCAATATGCAGACTTAGCCATTCGAAAGGAAATTCACATGACAGGTTAAGGATTCAAACTAAACAGGAGATCCGCAGAGATGACAGAGTATTGGAAATGTGAAGTAGAGGGAGCAGGGCCCCAGAAGAAACAAGTGAGACAGACAAGTCAAGGAAAAGACCCAAGAGATGGGACAGTGAGCAGGAGGGGACCTGCGAGGAGGGGTGGGGGGGCAGGCAGGAAGGAACTGGTGGGGTGGGTCAGTGGGGCAGGGAGAAGGGAGGGACTGTGAGAAAGGGTGGGGGGCAGGAGGGAGGAGGGACCAGTGAGGAGGGGTGCGGGGGCAGGCTGGAAGGAACCGGTGAGGCGGGGTGGGGGGCGGAGGGCAGGAGGGGAGAGGTGGGGGCTGGAAGCACAGGGAGAAATCGACACAGAGAACTGGGAGCCCCTGAGAACGGAAGGTGGACGTTCGGGGCAAGCAGTTGGTGAGAATGTCGGTCTAGGAGAGACCCGCACACACACCCCGGTCCTGGTGTATAGATTCCAGAGGCTTCTGCACGCAATCCGCCAGTCAGACTAATGGGGTCAGGCTCACTGAGAACTGCTCACCAGTGACACTGAACCAGTAGTACCTTCTAAGTGTTTAAGGAAAAGAACTTCAACTCGAGAATTTTCGATCCAGCTAAACTCCCTTGAAAATGAGAGTTTTAACATTTTGAAGCCCCCAGGCCTCTGAAGTTTCCACTGTCAGCCCTGGAGAAGGCACGTGGTGCAGGGAGAGAGGGGCAGGAGGACGCCCCAGGATGCACCTGGGGTGAGAGCCTGGTGCGGGAAGCCGACTGCATCCACCCCTCCGCCTCCCCCACCCAGCAGCAGCCCCGGTAACATCCAGGGCGGCTGGGCAGCAGAAGGGCCGAGGGGAGCAGGGAGCAGTTGGGGGTGAGACACGGACGCCAGGCAATGCTGTGGATCTGACTCTCAGACGCACAGCTTCCCCGAAACGAAGGAAAACAGAAGACGCAGCTTTCCAAGCAGCCACGATTCAGACTTCACAGCGCACAGCATGAACTCCGGGAAAAAAGAAAATAAATGGAAAACATACAATAAGATGGCAGAAACTGAGCCTTGACACGACAGTACTCACAACACGGGAATGAATAAGGCACGGATCAGAAGGGAGACGCTGGAAGGCGGGGGCGTCCGTCCACACTGCGCCATGACATCACGCACACGGTGCGTCTGTCTCCAGCCGGCAGAAGACAAGCTGTCTGCGGACTGGCAGCTCAGAGGATCCTGGCCTGGGTGCGCCTCCCAGATCGAGAGCAGGCAACCACCAGCTGCGAACTGTGCCGTCAGCAAAGAGCACCTCCGAGGGACCCCAGGCTCGAGGATGACTACAACCGCCCCTCTTACAAGCGGGAGCACACGGTGACCCCCGTGAGCGGCTCGGAGAAGGGAGCCTCCTTGCCAGGGTCACCAGGCCTTCCTGTGCCATGGGGGCCAGCACGGCTGAGACTGGAAGCCCAGCCCTGTGGTGAGCTTCTGAGGAGGCCGAGTGCACCCAGAACTGGTGAGGCCAATCCACGGACCCGGGGAGTGGGAGCCTCTCTGGAAAACTGTGGATCACGACCCAGGGGAGGGAGGGCCCCTCCAGGCAGCTCTTATGTCCTCAGCACAGGGCGGGCATCCCGGCTCCCACTGCCCGCTCATAGGCTGCTGTGCAGTGGCCTGTGGGCCAGATTACTGCCATTTCTGGAGAAACAGGAGAGCCAACAGCCGGTCTATAGCCCCTGTGGCAACGGATGAGCAGAGCTGAGCCATGGTTGCCCCTTGCATGTGCCTCCCACTGGCCGCTAACTTCTGGGCATTTCAGTGGCAATTTCCCTTTTAGTAACAATTTTTAACAGAGTCCTTTTTTAGAAAAGATGCTTGTCACACTCTAACACTTTGTATGGTGCCTAGTAACTTTGGAATCGAGTTAATTCCTTTCTCTTTTTTTTGAAGATTTTATCTGTTTTAGAGATAGAGCACAAGTAGGGGAACAGCAGAGAGAGAGGGGGAAGCAGACTTCCCGCAGAGCAGAGAGGCCAATGCGGGACTCGATCCCAAGACCCTGAGATCCTGCCTTGAGCTGAAGGCAGACGCTTCACAGACGGAGCCCCCTGGGTGCCTGGAGAGTTAGTTTGATAGCTCGACAGAGGCTTGAGTATGAGTACTCAGATTTCAGTCCTTATGAGGTCTCTGTTAACGGAAGCTGTGTCAGGCGGATGCGGGAAGGGTAGAGCGCGCCTGCCTGGGTTGTCAGTGTTGGGGCCACAGGCTGTCACAGATCAGGTACTTCTGCTCCAGCAGCTGCTTCAGCTGAAGTTAAAGGGGAGCTTGACTTTGTGGCTCAACGACGGGTGAGCAGGAGGCCCCGCGGTGGCTGTGGCTGTGGCGAGCTCACCGCTGTGCAGGCGGGTGGGGCGCAGGACAGTCGGCGGCTGCGGGCTCCCTCCTGTCTCCTCCACTGTCCCAGGCGTTCGGAGAGGAACACGAGAGGCTCTAGCCGCTCCGCACCCGTGTTAACTGCTCGCCATGCGTCCGGGGCTGGAACGACCCGTTCATCAGCTCCCTGCGACTCAGCAAGGCAAGGCAGAGCCCGTTCCCGTGAAAGCAGAGTTTCTTACAAAAGCATTGTGTGTGATTCTGACAACCCTGGGGGTAAACGCAGGGTCGGGGAGCAGCACACACGTGCTATCGCACGTGTAAAACATCCCCTAATGCTCACATCACGTCTAGTGTGACATCTGCGGAAGAGACAGGAGCTCAGCCAATGACAAACAACCAGCAGGAGAGGTCGCCTGGATCCCTCACAGGAGAAGACAAACGGGAAAGATTCCCACTCGCTTCTCAGCAGGGAAAAGCTCATGAAAACGGCAACAAGGCTCTGGTTCACATGCATTGGGGGAGGGGCGTGCAGCCACAGAAACGCACAGACACCGCCTGGCGGGGGGATGGCCCTGGCCGAATGCCTGGGGGACCTCGCGGTGCCCACCAAGGAAGTTAAAAATACCTTCCTGCGGAGCTCAGTGAGAGCCGCGGGTGCGCGTGTCCACGAGAAGACGTGCATGAGAGTACGCGTGGTGCCTTCCTTCCCAACAGGCCCGAACTAGACAAGCTGTGTTGGCAGCACAGGTGACATGGGAAGCAAACCTCCAAGACATTTTGTTGAATGAAAGAGGTCAGCTGTGGAAGGGTGCGTGCCACGGAAATCCATCTAGATGAAGGCCAAGGGAAGGTAAAGCTGACGGACATCAGGAGGTCGGGGGTCCCTGGGAGGGGGCGCCAGGAACACCCCACATCCTTACTCAGCTCGGGGTTACACGGGTGTCCACGCAATGCAGACTCGTGTGCACCTGACATCTAAATGGGGCAAGCACGTGGTCGGCAAGGGAAGTGAATATGAGCTCAGCGCTGGGGCCACGTGGGGGCCACGTGCTCACAAGCCAGCTTCCAGCTCTTCTCTGCACCAACCACCCACCTCTGGAGCCGCTCCCCTGCTGGGAGCAGTGACGCCACCCATCCAGGACAGCCGCCTGGTCCATGGAGAAGCTGGTCTGAGCTCAGCCGCTGACCCCGGGCCAAACTCAGGCCCACCCTGCCCATCCACCCCAGGGAGTAACGGCTTCTTACCTCTTTGGCGTCATTTTGTGCTTTCATGTTTTCCGCAATGTACCTGACGCTCTGGACGGCTTCTCTGACTTCCGGTGACAGCGTCGAAAGGGCCAGCACGGCATGCAGGGACTCCGAACTGGAGCTTCTCGGAAGGTTGGCGCTGAAATTCGAGATTTTTATCCTGCGGTGGTGGCACTGGCCGCACGTCCCATCCTGGCAGGGACAGCCTTCCTTGCCGCCTCTGGGCTCCACGCGGCTGAAGCAGTTGAGATTGGAGAGCTCAGCGTTGCAGACCGGCCTTGGATTCTGGCCGGGGCCTTCGCCGCCCGCCGGCCTGGTCATGAACATGACCTTGGGGAGCAGGTGCAGGAAGATGGTCTTCACCCAGGCGGGCATGGTGTGCGTGGTGGGTGTTCGGTAGTGCACGTTGAGCACGAAGACGGTGATGACGATGGACAGCGTGACGAAGATCATCGTGAACAGCAGGTACTCGCCGATGAGCGGGATGACCAGCGAGGTGGACGGTATGGTCTCGGTGATGACCAGGAGGAACACGGTCAGGGAGAGCAGCACGGAGATGCAGAGCGTGACCTTCTCGCCACAGTCGGACGGCAGGTAGAAGACCAGCACAGTGAGGCAGGAGATGAGCAGGCAGGGCACGATGAGGTTGATGGTGTAGAAGAGCGGCAGGCGGCGGATGTAGAGCGAGTACGTGACGTCGGGGTAGATCTCCTCACAGCAGTTGTACTTGATGTCGTGCTTGTAGCCAGGGGCTTGCACGATGGCCCACTCGCCGCTCTCCCAGTAGTCCTTGAGGTTCATGGAGGAGCCGATGAGGACCAGGTCGATCTTGGCCTTGTCGTAGGACCAGGAGCCGAACTTCATGGTGCAGTTCTGGTAGTCAAACGGGAAGTAGGTCACGTCGATCCTGCACGAGCTCTTGAAGATGGCGGGCGGGATCCAAGTCACCTCCCCTGTGTACTTGACAAGAGCTTTGGTCTTGTCATCCACCTGGAAGTCCCCGACAGCACTGTGGAGACAGGAGGGCGGTCCAGGGTCACGACCACGTGCTCACCTGGGCCTGCTTCTCACACCACAGGCAGCGGGTGCTGGGAACTGCATACGAGACCATGCGGCAGGAGTGCACACCAGAGAAGGTCGCCCAGGCCACCACCCGCTGACCGACGGGGACACCGCGGCCCAAGCCTGTGTCCCCCCAACTCCAGGACATGTCCCTAGTTTGCTCCACAACTGTGAGTCTGCCTTGATATTTACTAAGATGCTTCCAAAGGCCCGAAAGAGATTGTTTCCCCTCTAAAGAAATGGGGTGAAGGTTGTCCCTGAGGTGGGACACCTGTGGTCATGTCTGCTCCTCATTCTGATTTAGACCCGTCAGCCCCACACTCATTCTCTAGTGCGCACCTGCTAAGTGCACGTGGGTGTGTAGGGCCAGGCAGTGGGGCCGTGAGACGGCAGGGGGCCCCCTCCTCCCACCCGGAGCCCTGACAGCTGGGCTCACACCAGACGCAGCCTGCGACCCTGCTCTCCTGACACGTCCAGCCCCGCTCCGCTCGAACAGTCACGGGTTCTGATGCCTTGTCTTTCAGACCCTGTGCACAGATTCCTTTACCTTCCTGCTCTCTGGCCTCTCCGGTTCTCTCCTTTCACCTCTGCACTTCCCACCTGTCCGCACAGAGCCCCAGGGGCTTGAGTCCTGCATCTGAGAGTCAGAGCTGCGGCCTCGCCCAGGGGCCCTACTGGTCTACTCGAGTTCTGAGTTCTGCACTGGAGGAATCCATACCCTCTAGAAGGAGAAGCTGCCACACCCGTCCGCCCTGAGGGCCACAAACAGGACACACTTGAACGTCTGGGGACAGCTGTGTTCCGTTATTTAGTGAGAACATGTGGACACAGAAGGGATGTGTCTTGTTGGTCTCTGTCCCACCTTCCTTGCCTCCATGAAGGCATGTGACGGCATCGCTTCTGGAGGACACAGGCCACTGCCTCCCCGTCCTCGGGTCGGCCAGTCTGCCCCACAGGTGCCCTGCTGGCTCTATTCATGCTCAGCCCCAGGTCACCCGCCGCGTTCTCACAGGCTCCCCCTTGCTCCAGCTCCACACAGGCAGGAGGCAGGAAGGGTGGGCAGTGTCCACGTGGCCCTGACTCTGATTCTCCCAAAGAAGCCATGGGGCCTGCTCAGGGGGGCTGAAAAGACCCCAGAAGAACCTCCTTTCCGCGTCCCAGGGCCACAAAACATGGGGACAGAAAGGGGCCTCCGGATCACGGCGTGTAGGCCCACTCCCTTCTCTGTGAACGTGTCCACTGGGAGACAGCCACGCGGTCTACTGTCCGTGGTTGGGGCTGCTTTTGGGTGATGAGGGCAGAGGGACCGCAGCTGGGACCACCGCCCCCACTCCCAGGTCTAGAACAGTCACTGGCCAGCCCTCCCTAGCCACTGCTGTAGTCCAGCGCCTTTGTGAAGAGGACGCTGACGGTCAGACCGCAGCTCCCGTGGAGTGTTAGCGGCAGGGCCTTGACCCACCGGAGCCTGGCGCACGAGTGAGGGGTCGCTAAACCACCCACGTGCCCTAAGGTGAGCTGGGGGGCAGTGATGGCCGGGGGAGAGGAGTTCTCATGTCCCAGGGGCCCCAGACATAGAAACCAACAAGAAGCACCTGCCCCTCCAGAAAGAGGCCCCTGCTCTCTGTTGAATCCTTTGCAAGGGGAGCAGTGAAACAGGGGGCCTATGGCTTCGATTGTGGGAAGAAGCAAGGAAGGGCAGGGTCCATGGATGGTCTGCAGGGACGGCCATTGGAGCTGGTGTGGGCTCGAGTCTCAGATATTCCCCAAACTCCCTCCTGAGCGGACAAAGACCCACACAGAAAAATGCTGCTTAGGGTAGGACCTAAGCTAAATGGGGTCAGAAACAGGTGGAGAAGAGAAGGCAGTTTATAGGTTGGAGAAGCAGGTGTCCAGCGGGGGCCACGCTCCGACCCAGGGGCCTGCTGACACAGACGCTCTCGAGCTGGCGAAAGGAGACGCCCACCCACCCTGTCCTCAAAGTTCAGCAAAGCCACTATCTCCACAACGGCCACAGGGAGGGGAGTGCGAGACTGAGTAATGTGAATGACCAGATCACAAGCAGGGAAGGCACATCCGGAAGGACGGCCCCGGGGCCGGGGAAATGGACGGTCTGGTGTGCCCAGCAAGAAGCGGGAAGGGAGCTCCGGAAGCGGAAGGAGCGGTGTAACAGGAAGAAGTTAAATAACCCGGCTGGACAGCAGCAGGTGTGTCCAGAGTTGGCAGCTGAAGAAAGAATCACGAGAAGAAAAACCGCCTTTGGAGCAAAGCCTAAAAGCAACAAGACGGCATCGAAAGTGCGGTCGCAGGAGTGAACCCGGACAGGACTGAGGTCGACGTCTGACAGAAATGGGAACCCCAGAGAAGCATCCAGAGCATGGGTGGACTTCCGATGCACGTGCAAACGGAGTTCCTGGAGTGAAAAATCAAGCAGCGGAACACATCTCACGTCCAGGACTTGGAAAGTCGAGACTTATCCCACGCGCCTCCCCAACAACAGGACTTCACAGACAAAGGGAGGAAGTGTCCGGGTGCCTGAGCTGGGGGAACAGCCTCCTGCAAGGCCTGTGCTCCCCGGTCGCCCTGGACGGTCCCGGTTCAGGTTGTGGTCCTGTTCTGCATGGCAGTGGCCCCTGCTGTCTACCCGAAATCACCGGATTTCGCCCGCTTAGACAGGCGTGTGATTTCCACAGAGACACTTCTCAGCGTTTTTAAGACTGTGATGTGAGGAAGGTCGCAGGCAAGGGTTTTACCTCCAGTTAAGCTTTACGCAAAAAGGCTACAGTGTGTTAGGAACGTGTGAGAATGTGGGGTGTCTCGTGCCCACGAGTGCTGAGGGTCCTGTTAGAGAAGGAACTTCAGAAAACAAGGAAACCCCAGGGGAACTCTGGCCTGAACTTGTCGAAGAAGACATTGCTCGTGTGTCAAAATGAAGAGAAACTCTCCACAGAGGGACCAGTTCTGAGAAACTCCAGCCGTAACCCAGAGAGAAGAGCTGTGTGGGTTCCTCTAGAACCTATTTTCAGTTCCAGATCCCAGGAGAATTCCTGACGCTACCTGCTGATGGGAAGCAGCTCACGGTGACCAGACTTGTTAGACTCATGGCCTCCGTCCTCCAGCTGTTCACCCGAGATGGCCAGCAAGAAAGCAGCCCTGACATTCGCACCATGAGATTAAAATTTCTGCACACTTTCTTAATTCCAGCTCAGCAAAAATTCTCCACACCCTGGCCAGCGCCCCAGGACCCTTTCTCGGTGCTCAGACTTTGCAAACCGGCTGAGTTTATCCTGTGTTCCAGTTCCGTGCAGACTAAATTTACAAATAGAAGTTGCATGAAAGAAAAATTTATGGATATATTCCCTTGGGAAAAGAGAACAAACAAACAACAATGACAACTCGCTTCACCAGAGATCACAAAATGGGACTCAGCCAAAATACAGCTTCTTCAGTCCTAGTAGTTAAAGCATATTAGTTTGTCCTAATCTGGCACAAAAACCTAAATGCAGAATGCTTTGAACTGTGTACCAAGTGCTTTTCTGAGAAATGCTTCGTGGCTGAAACGTGGGGACTTCAGAGAAAAAGCACAGAAGCAGAAATGCTGCTTTCCACACGCGGAGAACGAACTAGGACACACCGCAGGAGCCCATACTTGCCCAGTAACAGAGCTTCGCTGCGGGAGCATCAGGTTTGGGGAAAGAGGCGGGTGTTGGAGGTGCCATGAGGGGCAGGTGGAGAACCCGTGGGCCCGGAGTCAGGAGGGAGGGTGAGGCTCCCCTGGGTCCTGACCTTTGGAAGGACGCTGTCCTAGCAAGGGCCTCGGTGGCTGCGTCCCCTCCGTGGCTGCCTCTCCGGTGGGCAGCTGCACACCTGGAGGTGATGGGTGATTCCTGCACCCACCCCCGGGGTGCAGTAAGGGGCTGGGGTCAGGGTGGGTAGCTCCAGCACCGGGCATACAGCAGGTGCTCAGTAAATCCCCGTGGAGTTCTCCCATCGGCGAAGCCCTCTGGACACGGGCCCGGGCAGGGCCCAGGCTCAGGCACATGGCCGCCCCGCGCTTACTTGTTGTAGAGCACGATGTCTGGCTTCCAGATTTTCTGCGCGGGGACGCGCATGAACTCCGCGCCATCGTAGTCGGAGGGGTTCCACTTCAGCTTGTAGTCATTCCAGATCTGGGGGGGCAAGCGGGGTGGGCAGCGGAAGGACCCGCACGGTCTCCTCCCTCCCCCGCACCTCCGAGGCACGTCCCTGAGCCCGTTCTGGCGCCCATGCCGGCTGTGTGTGCAGGCCGCCTCCGTCCGGCCCCGAACCGACGGCCGGGGGTGGCCGCTAGTGCAGGCCAGCTGCACGCCGCAAGTGCCTGCTGTTCACATCCTGAATTGGCTCTCCAGGAGCTTCTCCACACCCGTCTGCACCGCCCCAGCCCAAGAACAGGGAGCTGAGGACCCACAACCCTCCACCAACTCCAGGTTAAGTGGGGTTGGTGTCTGAAGGTTCTGGGGAAGGAGCCGGGACACCCCCGGGGCCCAAGGAGCATTCAGGAACCCAGGCTGGGGGACGGGAGGACGGGTGAGGCTGTGAACAGGTATCCAGTGGGCACCAGACCCTCCTGCCTGCGTGGGCGTGCAAATGGCCACATTAACCCACATTAACCCAGAGTTATCTGTCCAGAGCTGGACAAGGCCTCCTGGGGCCTGTGGAAGCCTGTGTCCTTCGCCTCAGTCTAAAGAGGAAAATCCAGAGCCCTTGTTTCTGTTTTACCAGAGAAAAGAGCATCATCTGATTTTACCGAAGGACCGATTTTTGGCAAGAAGGGAAGGAGGTGGGCTCGGACACTAGCCTGGAGTCAGGGGCCGGCTCCGGGCCCAGGTCTGTCTCTGTGTGACTGTGGAGCTGTCTCCCTCTAGGTGACAACCTGTCATGTGTGACTTGAGGGGCCAACTTCTGGGAGGCCCATGCAGCAGCGCAGGTGACCCCAAGCCCTGGAAGAGACCCCTATTTTGGGGCTTTTCTGGGTGGCGCAGCAGAGACTGCAGACACCACCAGGGGGCAGCAGTGCCCGAGGTCCGCTCACTCACTTGTTTGAGCCACAGGTTGGTCTCCATGATCTGGTTGACTTCGTCCTAGAAGGAAAGACAGGAGTGGACGCCTGAACACAAACACCCGGCTGGTTCTGGGAGAGGCTCTACCAAGCCCCGCACCACACGCCCCAGTCGCGGCTCCCGCACTCACCACCTTCACCAGCTGGGACATGGACACCTCGAACTGGATGATGACTGGGTCGGACACATTGGCCACTGGCCGGATGATCTCGTTGTAATCCTCGAACAGCCGCTCAAACAGACGGTGCTCGGCCTCGGAGGCCACGGCCACTGAGGGAAGGACGTGCCACGTTTCCCTGCGCCAGGGACCCCCCCACCCCACCCCGGCACCCCCCCCCCACCCCGGCACCCTCATCGCCTGCTGCGGGGACCCTGTAGCGCCTCGAGTTACAGACTGGGAAACTGAGGCCCTCCAGACACAGGAGGTCACACACATCCAGGGAGACAGCATGATCACAAGCCTGGGCTGGAGTTTGGATAGATCTGGTGCAAATCCTGCCAGACTGCTTGGAAGCTGTGTTAGCTTGGGCAAGGGGTTCAATCTCTCTGAACCTGACTTCTTTTACTCAGAAAACATCTTTTTATCCGCATCCACCCCAGGGTTGCAGCAAGTGAAGGGCTCACGGTAGCACAGAGAAGGGCTCACCAACGACCCTACCTCCAGTGTTCACACGGGGCAGGGGCCTCACTCTAGTGTTCACATGGGGCGGGGGCAGTGCAAGTCCAGTCCACCTCTACAGCCACTCCCAGGATGGACAGATGGCCAGTGCCTTTTCAGGGCGTGCCCCACCCCCTCCCTCTTCTGCCTCCCAGCCTGTAAGAGGCTGCAGCCGCCCAGGACTCCCTAGGGGTTTCCCCACCAAACCTCCAAGAAGCTGGGTGTCTGTGTGGCTCCCATGATCTCGGAGTGAGACCCATGGCCAATCTCAATCTTTTCCCAGCGTGGTCAAATTTACCTCCTTGAAAGGGGCAGGGGGATCCCCTTTGTTCCCAGGCCACACCCTAGGCGACTTGAATCAGCCTCTGTCCTTCTCACTTAGAGGTCTGAGCGCGGCCAGGGCAGGAGGGGAATCCTTGGGGACGTCTAACCCAACTTGCCCGCATCCTGAAATGGGGTCTTGCCCTCTGCCCCCTCCCAAACACATCAGAGACCTCAGGCAGGGGCTGCTGAGGAGCACAGGGACTCGGAGTGCTGGGGTCCCCAGCATCAAGGGGACAGAAACGGCGCCCCCCTGACCGACTCCCGGTGTAGCCCTGACGAACCCCCGGCCCCGGGCATGTGCCTGCCCTCCCCGCCGCCCGCAGGCCCTCCAGCGCGGCGCGCTCCTCCGTGCGGCTCTGGCCAGCGGCCTCCTCCCAGAGACCCGGCACCAGGCGCGAGGCGCGGCCCGGGTCGCAGAGAGGCGAGCGCGCGGGAGCGGAGGACGCGCCGGCCCCCAGCCTCCCGCGATGGCCCCTCCCGTAGGTGGCACCGGCCTCAGTTTCCTTATAAATTCCTAGAAGGAAGGGGTAGGCGGGAGGCAGACAATGGAACCGACGACCAGGGCGCCGACGCCCGAACCCCGGCCCTCCCGGCTCGCGCCCAGACGACTCGGGGTGGAGGGGTGGCCGGAGGGGCACCCGGGCTCCCCGACGCGGCCGGCGCCCCTTCTCTGCGCCCCCCGCCCGTCCCTCCGGTCCCGCGCCGGTACCTGGCGGCAGCACCAGCAGGGGCAGCAGCAGCAGCAGCGGGGGCCCCGCGACCCCGGCTCGACGCGGGTGGGCGCCCATGCTCGCGGGGAGCGCGCGGCTGAGGCGCAGGCGGACTCCGCGGCGGCTCCCGACGCAGCCCGCCCGCGCAGAGCCGGACGCCCGGGCGCAGGGCGCGGAGCCGGACGCTGGCCCCTCCCGCCCGCGGAGCGCCGGAGGCTGGGCTGGGGCGGCGCTCGGAGGGGCGGGGCGTGCGGGGCGTGCGGGGCGTGCGCGGCCTCCCGGCCGCGGGGGTCGAGCGCCCCCGGAGCGCGCGGGGATGGGAAGAGGGGCTGGTCCAGCGGGCCCCGCGCTGGAGACCTCGGGGCGGCTGGGCCGCGGGAGAGGCTCCCACACACTCTCCGAAGCGCGGGATCCTGACGCCGCTGAGTAAGTGCGAAGGGTCCCAGGGGTGATGCCGTGATCGCGGGGTTCGTGTTTTCCTTATAGTTTGGGGAGGCGGAAACGGGGCCCGCCGCCCCTGGGTGCTTGTCGAGGCGGGAGGGGGACCTGCGTGTTTGCCAGACCGCGCTCCTCTCCGTGGGTTTGAAGTGCTCCCTGATTCACGGGGAAAAAGAAACCAAGGAATGCGGCTTGGAAATGGAGCTGCCGCATCTGCACCCCGGGCGTCCCACGGCGGCCCTGCTCCCTCAGCACCCCTCGCCCCAGCATCCAGCTCCCTGACGACCTGCTCGCGGTGGGGGGCTGCACCTGCAAGGGAGTCGACTTTATTACTTTCAGAATGCGTCGCCTTAACCCCAAACGAAAGGAGGCATTTTGCAGGACCCAGGAAATGTAAGAACTGGGGCCAGGGTCTCAGGTGCCCATTTAGGGCGTTCTCATTCTCTAGGCAAAAGCTCCTGGATTTGGAAAATACCGCAAGTCGGACACACAACCAAGGACTTGTATCCAGAAGATATACAGAAGCCTCAAAACTCAGAAGTCAGAGTAGAGAGGTGTGAGGGTCTTGTGTGGGTGACGCGAGTGTTTATGGTGATAGACTTACTAAAACTCATTGAACTGTACATGTAAAGTGGGCGAGTGTTATAATAGGTGTGTTATACCTTAATGAAGTTTTAAAAATCTCAACAGTAAGAAAACTAAAACCCAATTTAAAGAGTGAGCAGAGGAGTTAAACAGACACTTCCTCAAATAAGATGTACGTAGGCAAAAACCCCAAGATCACATGAAAAGATGTTCCACAATGTTGGCTGTCAGGGAAAGCAACTTCAGGGCTAATTCAGCGCTTGGCACCTACGGGGATGGCGGAGATAAACCCATAGCCCGAGCGGACAGGGCCCCGAGTGGCTCTTGCTGCTTGCTGGTGCGGACGCAGGGTGGCCCGGCCGCTCCACAGCCCCGTCTGGCTGGGTCCTGGAGGTCCAGCCGCCATTCCCCACGCAGCCTGGTGACTCCACTCCCGGGCGCCTCTCTAGGGGAGTGAAAACTCTCGATCACACAGAATCACACAGAACCCCAAGCCCCTGAGTGCTTTACCGCAGCTCCGATCACAGCTGCCCCAGACCGGTCACTGCCTGAATGTGTCCTTCACTGGCCGGACTTCTCACTGCTCAGCAGGGGGTAGCGACCTCAGGGATCTCAAGGGCCTTATGCTGAGGGACGAAAGCTGCTCTCTCTCCATCGGTGGGCTGTGTGGTTGTGGGCGTGGCATTCTTGAGACCAGACCCTGGGGTGGGGACCCAGTCAGTGGTCCCCAGGGACTGTCTGGAAGGGAGGTGTTGGGGTGATGGAGCTCTCCCGGGTCCTCATGACACGAATCTACACATGTGTTAATGTTCAGAGAACGAACACAAAAAGCCAATTTTATTGTATAATTGAAAACAATGGAATTAAAAAAAAATCCTGTATTGCACGAGTATTTTACGAGCTTGTCATGTGCCTGGCACTGGGCGAACCAGTGGGAGGACCGGTCAGAGCATCAGCGAGGGAGACAGCTCAGTCTGGCCTTGATATGGAGCATGTGTCCTGGCTGGGGAGTGTGGCCAAGAGTCCTTCGTCAGAAGGGGAGCCGGGGATAGCTGCTGGGGTGGGGGGGTGTGTGAGCTTGAAGAAAGAACAGGAGTCAGTCATTCATTCAACATTTATTAAGCACCTGCTGTGTGCCAAGCGCTGTCCCAGGCCCTGGGGGCAGTGCAGTGAACTTGAAGGACTGGGTTGATGCTGTCCCAGAGCTCACACCGGAGTGGGTGAGAGGTGGACAACAGACACACCAGCCAGGGAGAACTCCAGTCCCCAGGAGGGCTGGAGGAAGGCAGGGTGACTGGGGAAGGCCTGGCAGGGAGATGACACTGGGACGGAGCGTGGATGGGGTGCTGCAGCCACCAGAGGAGTGTGGGGGCCTTGGGGGAGGAAGGTATGGCCTGTGCAGAGGCTTTGAGCTGGGAAGGATCCTGAAGTGTGTGAGGGTCTCAGAGAAGACCAGGGGGCCTGTGGGCAGGGTAGCAGAGGGCGATGGGGTGACAGTGGGGCTGAGGGGGGGCAAGATTCCTGGCACGTCCTTGTCCCGGTGCAGGGAAGGAGACTGGCCAGAGTCACACTGAAGCCCCTGCTGCTGGGGCTCCCTGTAGGTCCTCCGAGGCCTTAAGTGAGGGCAGCCCTGGCTCCTGTCATGCTCTCCCCTGGCTGTGGCTGTTTGACAGGGTGGACGGCCGAGGGGCTCAGGTCCTCTCACTGCACGACCCTGTGGCCCTGGGGCACACAGAGCAGCCTAGGGCCCCTCAGAAGGCGTGTGGGTCTGGAAGAGGGGAGGCAGGAAGAGCCCCACGGTCCCGAGCACACACACGACCACGAACACCCATAGGAACAGCCGGTCCACCACCATGGCCACGTACTTCCAGTCCTCGATGACCTGTGGGCAGACAGCGGCCGTTACGGGCGCCCGAGCTCCCTGCTCTCTTTCCTTCCCCCGTGCGGGGCTGTCGCTGTGGGGCCAGGGCGCCCCCAGGCTGGTGTGGACCCCCCGCCCCCACCCGCAGCATTATAGGACCCCTGCCCCCCCCCAGCATTGTTGCCCCACCCCACCCCACCCACAGAGTCATAGGACACCCCCCCTCCGTGGGCTCCAGGCAGGACAGGACGCTGGTAACAGCAACACCAGACTCTGGGCAGTGTGGCTGGAGAACCAGGCCACAGCGAGGCCCCTTCTCTCATTTTCAGCCCCAGCCTCCTGCCTGAGCTCTGCCCGAAGGAAGATCCGGGGTCCACCTCGCTGTGGGGGGGGGCAGGACATCCCCAGCGGCAGAATCCGCTTGGTTTCCTAACACTGTGGGCAGAGACCAGCCTCCCTGGCCCCCCGCTGCCCAGAGCCACTGTGGGCACCCTGGCGTGTCATCCTCCACCCAGCCCCACCCCAGGCCCCTGTGACCTCTCTCTCTGTGCTCCCTGCTGGACAGTGGCCGACCCAAACTCAGCAGAGGCTCTGCGCTTGCAAATTTGGGCAGCAGCTGACGAGCTGATGTCAGTGACCCAGTTTGTCGGGACCCTCCAGAGCGATCCTGTGTCAGGCCTCCTGCTCCTGGCACCGGGATCGGCAGGCCCCTAGCAGCATGCCCCATGCGGCCTCTGCTCGGCTCTCTGGGGTTTCGCTTCAGAGGACTGTATCTTTGGTGTGTGTGTCTTTCCCCCTCTTTTTATATTTGTGTGCTATTTACTGTTTAATCCCGCGGTGGGGGAGGGGAGTGCAGGTGATGGAGCTAGCTGAGCCGCAGCCTGGGCTGGCGGAGGGGTAGCTGTGCTCCGAGGGGGACACGCTGGGCTCGAGGAGGGCAGCTGGCAAGTGCTGGGACAGGCGAGGCAGTGTGGACACACGTGGCTTGGCCTGGGGCCAGGAAGCACCATCTCTGAGCCTCGGCTCCCCGAGGTGCAGTGGGGTTTGCATAGGGCGGTGCCTCTTGCCACAGTTCTCAGGGTCTTGGCCGGGATGTAGGTCTGGACCTGGCAGAGCCCCCAGTGTGTGCTTGGAGTTCTGGGAAATGGTGATCACAATAACGGGGGACCCCCCTGGCTTATATTTAATTGCATCAGAAACGGGGAGAGGCCTGTGAGTGCCCAAGCGGGACCTTTAGAGGAGTGCGCTCGGGGCAGGGGGTCGCTCGGCCAGGAGCACGGACAGCAGGCTTCTCAGTGGCACGTGCTCATGTAGCCTGGGGGTCCGGGTTTCAGTGTGGGCTTGGGGGGGGGGCTCCCAGAGTGCCCTGGGTGTGCTCCGATGTGGCCCTGGTGGCCCCAGAGCCAGACCAGGAACGGTCACCGAGAGATTCCCTGGAGCCCGGGGGCCCCGCACCGCATATCAGCATCTGGGACCCGGTGGTGGAGCTGAGCCGAGCAGCTGGCTGGGTTTCAAAGCAAGCACAACCCTGAGCGTCTTTGAGAAGGCGAAATCGGAGGGTCCCCGAGAGCCGTGCTCCTCGCTCCTGCAGCTGGAGTGTGTCCTGGAGTCTGCGGCAGACGCAGACCCTGAGTCCTGCGGGGCCAGGCCAGGGCTGCAGTGCTACCGGCAGGCGGGCGTGTGGCCCCCCAGGAGCTCCGGTCCCGCCCCCTGTCGGTCACGTGCTCTCCCTCGGAGGGTGAAGCGGGAGCTTCCATGCCCTCCCGTTCCTCCAGGCCAAGCACCGGAAATGAGGGTGAGCGCGAGACTGTGCTCTCCCTTCCTCCTGGCCGGCCGCGTGGGGACAGACCTGGTCCGCGAGGGGTTGGAAGGAGAGCACGCGTGACCCCGTGGCACAGCCATCCTGGCCAGTGTGGATGCGTGCGGGGACGTCTCCAGGCTGGGCCTTCCTGCTCTGCATGCAGTGACCCCCAGCCGGCCTGCGAGACCCAGGAGACTCTCCACGTTCGCGCCCCTGGCTTTGTCCCGTGACAGTAAGTGTCACCCCTGTTTACAGACCTGTCGGCGTCATCCCACTCCACGTCATGACCCTGCGAGCAAAGACCATCTAACTGCCGGTTCCGTACTCCCCAAAGCTGTCCTGTTCTGAGCCGGGGGAGCTGAGGGGCAGATGCCCTCAGTACCTTCCCCAGCCTTGTCCCCAAGACTGGGGTCATCTTCCCGCCCAGTGACGGCCGCTGGCTAGGGGTGCCTGGGGCTCCTCCCTCCTCTGTCCCATCAAGAGGCTGGATGTGCTCGGGAGTGACCGCCTGGATTCCCTCTGCCCTGGGGGTGGGAGCCGAGGGCTGTGGGCTCCCCTAGACCCTCAGAGCCCCCAGAGCCCGAGGCAGTCACAGGCAGCCTGCTCTGCCTTCCTGGTGTCCCTGCATCCTCCCTGAGCTCGCTCCACAGGTGACCAGCTTGTGCCTGGGCCTTGCCTCAGGGCTGCTTTTGGGGCCCCCAAGACAAACCCAAAGGGCTCCTTGTACCTCCATCCTCCTCCCTAATGTCTGGAGCTGCACTGAGACTCGGCTCAGTTTTGGGCTTCACACTCCACCCCAGGGTCTGGGTGCTGTGTCCCTGGGAGTGAGCTGTGGGTAGGGGGACGGGCATTGGGGAGGCGGGGACAAGGGGACTTACGCTCTGGTCTTGGTCGTCACTCCGCATGTGCTGGGCAATGAAGCTGACGCCCTCCAGAGCCTCCTGCACGTCCTGCCGGCCCCTCCCCAATGACCTCAGCCGGGAATCCCGGGCTGGGCCTGCTGCATCCGAGCTGGACCCAGAGGCTGAGCCCGAGCCTGCCGGGGACTTGGGGTCCGCAGAGGCCGGGTTCACGAAGTACATGGAGGCCCCGTAGAGGTGGGGGGCGCCGGTGGCGTCGGGCTGGGTCAGGCGAGGCCGGCCGGGCGGGGGCGTCCTCGAGGGGCCGCCGTCCGGGCGCTTCATGAAGAGGAAGGCGGGCAGCCGGTGCAGGAAGCAGCGGCGGACCCAGGGCGCCATGGTGTGCGTGCCAGGCGAGCGGTGGTGCACGTTGAGCACGCACACGCTGGTGACGATGGAGAAGGTGACGAGCACCATGGTGAACATGAGGTACTTGCCGATGAGCGGCACGTCCAGGGAGGTGGGCGGCACGATCTTGGAGATGAGCAGCAGGAAGACGGTGAGCGCCAGCAGCACGGAGATGCACAGCGTCATCTTCTCGCCGCAGTCGGACGGCAGGTAGAAGACCAGGACGGCCAGCGAGGTGATGAGCACGCACGGGATGATGAGGTTGATGGTGTAGAAGAGCGGCTTGCGGCGGATGACGAAGTCGTAGGTCACGTCCACGTAGCTGGGGTCCTGCGGGTTCACGGTCCGCCGGCCCGGCAGCGCCACGATGTCCCACTCGCCGCTGGGGGTGAAGTCGTCCATGCTGGCCGTGGGCGACCGGAGCACCATGTCGATCTCCGTGTGGTCGTAGGTCCAGGAGCGGAACTTGAGGGTGCAGTTCTGCTGGTCGAACGGGAAGTGCTTCACCTCGATCTTGCAGGCGCTCTTGTAGATGGCGGGCGGCAGCCAGAAGATGCTGCCGTTGGCGCGCACCACCACATTGGTGTAGAGGGACACCTCGTAGGTCCCGTCGGCGCTGGGGGCACAGACAGGAGGACGTGGCGAGCTGGCCCGCCGGCCCTCCTCCCGCCCTGGGCGCCCTCCCTGGAAAGGCCCACTTCCCGTGGCAGCCGTGAGGCACAGGGCGCCCCTCACATGGACGAGCTTCCGTGGGCCGCACCTTCGTTGGACGTGGGCTTTGTCACGATCCCCATTTTACAGACGGGGAAACTGAGGCTCAGAGAAGTTAAGTGATTTCTTCAAGGTCAGAAAACCAGGGAGCAGTCCCGGTGAGGACCTGAACTTGGTTTGTGCTTCTGCCGGGAGCACTGCGACCCCACGGGACCCTCGAGCTCCCTCCACCCCCCAAATAGCACCGAGAGCATCAAGGCCAGCAAGACAGGGGTGAGGCCAGGGGAGCACCAGATTCGGGGTTAGGATGGTGGCCCTGGGCCCTGCTGTGCCCAAATGAGCAGGTGACGCTCTCCTGCATTCTCCGGACTCAGTACCCCCTCCTCCCTGCCATGGAGGTGCTGGCTCTGCCCACCTCCTCTGCCAGCCCGACTGCCTGGAGTGACACACGGATGAGGCCCAGGGCTGGGCTCCGGGCCGAGCACCTGCAGTGGCCAGGCCTGCTGCCCACCCAGCCCGCCCCTCCTGCTCCCCACTCACTTGTTGTAAAGCACGATGTCTGGGAGCCAGATGCGCTTGGCCGGGATCCTCAGGATGTTCACACCCTCGTAGCGGGAGCTGTTCCAGGCCAGGCGGTAGTCGGTCCACTCCTGGGCAGACAGGCATGGCCTGGTCACTCAGGGGCCCACAGCCACCCAGGGGAGGGGGCGGCCCCAGAGATGCCTCTCTGACGGGACCCCGGGGGCACTTACCTGTTTCAGCCAGACGTTGGTGGTCATGATCTGTTCCCGTTCATTCTGGGGAGGGAGACGGGGATATCCGCTCACCGGGTGGTCGGCGCTTTGGGCACAGACCCCCCTGAGTCACACAGAAGGCTGGGGGCTCAGGCCACGTGCCCAGCCACTGACCCACCATTTCCGGGATGGCTCAGAGCTCTTTCCCTCCCCGCGTGCCTGGGACAAAGCTTGTGCTTGTCGCCCAGATGCGGCCCTCTGCTGACATCCCCTCCCCAGCCATGCAGCTCCACCGGCCGGAAGCCTGGGGGCCGTTCTCTGAGCCCCCCGGGAGTCCTGCAGGTGGACCCCCACCCCCACCCCCTGCGTGCATCTCCCACTCGCTGCTCCTGTCTCGGCTGGCCGCCGGCAGCATCCGCCAGCCCCAGCCGGACGACCGCAGTCGCCTCCCCTCTGGGCCTCCTCCTCCCTGGGCGGCCTCCTCCCTGCCGGTCCTGGTCGTCCTCTCTGCCCCAGGCCTCCTCATCCCTCCCCCACTGTCTCTACTCCGCAGCCAGGCGATGCTTTCAAAGGCTTTTCTCAGCTTCCCGGACTGTGCTGCTCTCTGCAACCCCCCCCCCCCCGCCCGCGCCTTCCCTGCGTCCCCCGCATCCCTCCTCCGCCCTCCCCGTCAGCTCTCGAACCCCTCATCCGTCATGGGCCATGTTACAGTCTCCTCTGCGTTCTCCATCCTCTTCCCTGTCGTCTGTGCGGACATTTTCTGTTGACCTCTCTTCCAGACCATTAACCTTCTCTTCCGCTGTTACTAATCTGCTGTTAGCCCCATCCAATGCACTTCAAACTTTCCATCATCGTAATTGTCTCGAACGTACAGATGGCTCTTACTTTCCTTTTAAGAAAATTTACTTATTCAGAAAAACTCATTGTTAAAATTCTTTATGATTTATTTTTAATCGCGTAAAGGGCCACGTTAATGGCGCTTGGTGTGGAATCTTCCATCATCCTGCGTGGAGACCCTCTCTGCGTCCATTGTTTGCTGTTCTTGCCTCATCCTGTCTTACTACGCACCCAGGGCCTCCTGTCTGCCTCCACAGGCCCCCCGGGAGTGACAGGCAGTTAGAGGGGGGCAGAAGACCCCCTTCATCTAGTCCATGAGCTGGATTAGATGTTCTTGACTCATTTCTACTTTTATGGGTGGTCTTTTCAGGCTCCCCCATCCCGTGGGGCTCGAACGCTGGTGCGTGTCCCCCAGCCCTGCGCCAGTGCCCGACGCTCGGCGAGACCCCCGCTCGCACCAGCACGCCACCCCCAGGTCCTTGGCCCCTCCATCTCTTCCCGTGCACCCGCCATCGCATTTGGGGAAAGGTGCCGTAGACGGAGGGTCCCCTCCCAGAGCCTGGTCCCTTGAGTCCTGGCTGAGCTCTCCGAGACGGTCGGAGATTCCCGGGACAGGGGCATTTTGTTCCCGCTTTTCTGGTTGTTCTTACAGAAAAGCTAATCTGCAGTGCTGAGGGCCTGCATGTGTCCGGAGAAACTTTCTTTTTTTAAGTTGTGGTAAAATTTACACACAGACACATAGGTCTTAAGGGAACGGTTTGATCTACTGGAGCAAACCTGTTACCCCACGGCCCCCCTGTTCAGGATCTATCACTTAGGAACCTTCCTGTGTCTCAGTCCTGTCCGTCCGTCCCCAGCGGTGCCCCGACCGGTGGGGCCGGTGGGCACGCAGCAGGCAGGGCTCGCCCAGTGAGGAGGGGGCGCGAGGCGCAGACTGTGTTCCAGGACCAAAGGGTCACAGCACAGAGGCGGTCGGGCCCCCAGTTTCAGTGACTCGTGGACGTACGCACATGGGAAAGAAGTAGACGAGTGGCCTGACCGTGTCCAGAAGCCTGGGCCAAGCCAGAGGTCCGCCCAGCCCCGTGGCCCAGATGGGCCTCCAGCACCTACCACGCTGATGAGCTGGGCCAGGGACAGCTGCAGCTGGATGGAGACGAGCTGGGCTGAGCTGGCGGCCGGCCGGATGAGGTTATTGTAGCGCGTCCTGTTCAGAAGGTCGTCCATGAGCCTCTCCTCCGCATTGGCCACGCGGCCGTCCCCTGGGGAGACACAGGCAGACCCGCTGGGCCCTCACTGCCGGCCGCGAAGGGGCAAGTGGGCACACAGGGCCGGGGGCAGCGGGAGTAGCAGAGGGGGACTGGGCCCGCTCTGTGTGACCGAGGCAGAGCTGAGGTCTGTCCTGCCCCGCGCTGCCCCTTCTTACCCCTCCCCTGTGCCCACTAGGCTGAAGGGCAGCCCCCACGCAGACACTGCGTCCAGAAGTGGGGTGCCTGACGGTCTCTCTGTGCTCCGAGTCCGTCCGACCGACCTCCCACCCACGCCCGCAGCCCCGCCCGGCTCTGCCCAGCCACCATGTGCCACACAGTGCGACAGTGGCCGTGGCCTCACCGGGGCCTTCCCTGCCTGCAGCTTTCAGAGCCGGCGGGAGAGAGAGCCCTTGGGCCCCGGCACCAGCCTGCTCTCCTCAAGCTGAAGCTTCCGGTCCCGCAGACGGTCAGCGCTCTGCTCCTGAATCCTCTCCCCGCCCGTCTTTACTGTCTTCCTTCTGCGTCTCTGAGAGCACTCTCTCTCCTGCCAGCATTGCCCCACGGCCACCAGCCGTCAGAGGGCCATCTGCCTTGTGCCAGGTGCTGTGTTAGGTCTCAGGGATGACAGCCAGCAGAACCCCAGAAGGGACCCCCGCCTCCGTTTCCGTCCGGTGTGGTGGCGGAGGACCGTCACCGTGGGTTTCGTGGGCAGAGTGGGGTGGAGGGTGATGTGTTCACGGGGAGAGAACAGACTGGCCACGGGGAGTTTCCTGAGTTGCGAAGGGCCTTTGGGACCCCCAATGCTGGGGTCCAGCTGACAGGTGGCTCCGGGTGCGGAGCTTAGAGGAGAGGGGTGGGCTCAGGGCCGTGATGAGCACCGGCCTCCTGAGCTCCCACAGGCCTGGCCATCTTGCCCAGCGGCGTGTGGGTCTTGGCCCCATCCCCTTCACACGTCTGGGAGTGACTGTGAGGTGCAGGGACCCGGTCTTGTTTAGCTGGTGTCTTGGGAGAATGAGTCTGCTGAGGGCCGAGGTGGGGTGGCGCCTTGGAAAGAGACTCTGGGGAAGATCAAGGTCGTCGCTTGGCAGGAAAGCCCAGCAGCAGGGGAGGGGACTTTAGGGCAGTGGGTACGGGGCAGGAGAGCAGGGCGAAGAGCAGATAGGACCAGAGCAGAGGCCAAGGCTGCCAAGGGGTTGGGGCTGCGGGGGAGGGGCTGGGCCTTGTGGGGCGTGGGGTTCCCGCGATATCCTTCCCTGAGGGTCCTTCCCCAAGGGGCCTGTGCATGGCTTTTTGCCAAATCCCATCTGGGTGGGGCCAGAGAGTCCCAAATGGCCCTGAAGGGGGTCTGAGGTGGCCCCCTGTGTGGGTGCTGGGCTGGGCACGCGGCCACAGGGGCACCCCCACGCCAGCCAGCTCCCTGCACTTTCCAACTCGCTGCCTATCTGGAGCAGATGCGATCCTGAGTGCCTTGCACACGAGGCCGGCGCACCTGCTGCCCGCTGCCCCTCCCCCAACCGCCTGGGGCTGCCCACAGGGGTCCTCTGGATGCCTGTCCTAGATTCTGAGTTCTTCCTCTGTCCCCCGACCCCTCCCAGAGGCCAGCTGTTAGAATTCTCTGGAAGCCAGCCCATGGCTCCGGACTAGAGCCGGGTCCCTCCCACAGCCCCTCTCCAGCGCAGGTATTTGGCAGAAAGTGGGTCATGTCCCTCAACCCAGCCCCTCTGGCATTTCCGAGGCCAGGGCGCCTCCTGGTGCTCTCAGACAGGGGAAGCCCGGAGTCCCCATCCCTGCAGCCCCGTCCGTGACACTCAGGCTGCTCACCTTTCGGCTGTCCTGCCTCCTGGGCATTCAGCCGGCCCGAGGGACCCTCCTCGTGCTGAGGACAGGCTCTGGGCTCCAGAGTTAGGGGTCCTGAAAACCTCAGACCGTTTTGTGCGTTCCCTGTTTCTCACCAAGGAAACTAAGACCCAAGAGGGAATGAACTTACTCGAGGAGCCCCAGTAGGTCAGAGACAGGCCCTCCTGGACCCCAGTGCTTTCTGTCCTGCCCTTGCTAATGTCCCCAAAAGGAGACTGTCCTGCTGAGTCCGTACCGTTACCAAAGCCAAGTGTGTCCCCACTGTTGCCTGCTCGCACTTGTATGTGTATGTGTGGGGGAGGGGGGCCGAGGGGTGGGACTGGCCGGCCCTGCTGCTGTGGGCTGGAATGGTCTCCTGTCCCCTCTGAAAAGGCAGCGGGAGCCCAGAATAATGCACAGTGGTTGCTTTCTGCCTGTGAGGCCGGCTGGGTTCCAAAGATAAGGGCCTGTCACCTCTCCATGTCCAGGGTGGCCCAGAATGGGAGGAGCCTCCTGCTGGCCTTTTGGTTCTGTCCCAGCCCTGGGGTCAACACAGTCCAACAGAGAGGCCACCACTAGGGGTCACTCATGACCCAGTGACTCTGAGGAGTTGTGGGTCTGTGCCTCCTCTGTCCTGCCTGGGCAGACCTTCCTAGGTCTTCTCTGGAAAACCAGCTCCGGGGCAGAAAGGGGTGCACACCTGAGAGGAAGCCACAGCTCGAGGCCTCCACTGTGCTGTGTGTCCAGGTCGGGAAAGTGTGATCTGAAAATGTGGTACTGGAAAAGTGAAGAGGTGTTCGCTCTGGTTTGGAACACAAACCGCAGAAGGTAAAGACGACAGAATGCCCTGGCAGGGCGGCTTCCGGAAGGCAGAGTGATTGTCGGTTTGGGGCGAGTGTCCTTAACTGAGGAAAGGGACAGGGCATTTGTGTTTATTAAAGGCAGCTCTGGATTTTTTTAAGGTCGAGATTTTTACTTTTTACAAAAAGCTCCCCACAGGTCACCAGTCATGTGTAAGAATCACCCCTGTACTTGGGTAAACGCAGGTGCCCAGGCTCTGTTTCCGGAGAGTCTGGTCCCATGAGGCTGAGAGTTTGTGCGGGGTAACCCTGACCCCGGATGCCCGCGGCCGGGGACCACACTTAAGAAACACTGCAGCGGACTCACATCTGAGTCCCCAGGGACGTAGGCAGGGCATACTGTTCCTATAGAACAGACAGGGAAACTGAGGCCCGAGCGAGGAGAGAAGTGGTGGAGGCCACCCGGCAAGTGGTGACAGAGCCAGGACGCACACAGTGTGGGAACACTGTCTTTGGTGAGGGAGTCCTTTCCCTCCAGGAACTTGGGTGTCCTTGAAATCCTGCCTCTGGCACCTCCCAGTGGTGTGTCCCGTCCGAGGAAGATGTAGTCCTGCCTGGTCTTCTGCGCCAAGCAGGGCTCAGAGGACAAGCTTGGGCCAGACAGTAGGAGCTAGGAACTGAGGCCCAGAGAAGGCACTCCTCATCGCGTCGGGACTCTGCCTGGGAAGGGCCAACGAGGTCTCCCTTCCAGGAGTCAGGGACTGGCGCTTCATCTCCACGGCCTGACCCTCAGCCACGCTGTCTGTCCCAGCCAGCCCGGCCCCAGCGGTGGCGGACCGGAGACAGAGGTGTCTGAGAGTGTTTCTTAGGGGACCGCCCCACACCGCAAACCACCCCGGGTCTGGCGACTTGGGCCAGCT
Source organism: Mustela nivalis (assembly GCF_964662115.1). Taxonomy (NCBI): domain Eukaryota; kingdom Metazoa; phylum Chordata; class Mammalia; order Carnivora; family Mustelidae; genus Mustela; species Mustela nivalis. The sequence continues at coordinate 155,941,462 of NC_139025.1, forward strand.
CCTTCCTTCCCGGCTGAGCTTCCCCGATCTCCAGCAGCCCCGAGCCCTCTCTCCCAGGCCGAGCGGCGGGGGTGCTCCCGGGCGTCCACACCTGGCAGGTGAGGAGCCTGTAGGCTCCTGACGTCGGTGTCCCGCAGACTTCCCTTCGCGCGGGTGCGGAGCCCAGAGGTCGAGGCTGCCCCGGCAGGTGCGCAGGGAGGAGAGGCCGTCCCCACCCCAAACCCCGGAGTCCCGCCGCCCTGGGCCGCCCCCGGGGCCTCGGCCGGTGGACTCACCCTGCCCACGCCCGTCCGGCCGGGACACGCTCCGGCCATCCCCGGGGCGCCCCCCCCCCCCACCTGTGGCCGCTGCTGCCCGGCGGCGGACAGGAGCCCCTCCCTCGTGTCCCGAAAAGAACTCACCGCGCCGGCAAAGGGCAACTAGGGAGAAAAGGACCAGGGGCTGCGCAGTCCTCATGGCGGGCGGGGGCCGCAGAGGCAGCCGCGGCGAGCCCAGCGATCGGAGCAGCCGGTGCCGGCGAGCAGCGAGCGGGCGGGGAGCGCGGGCACCGCCCTCGGAGTCTGACCGCGGCGCGGACCGGCGCTAGGGCCCCGCGGGAGGGCCCGGCGGGGGCGGCCGTCCTGAGCCCCGCCCACTCGGGGAGGGGCGGGGCCGGCTGGCTCGGGGACCCGGGGCCGCGGGCTGTCGCCCCCACCCGGCTCCCACCTGCGCCCGCTGCGCCCGCCCCAGCCTCGGATCCGGCCACGCGGAGACGCTGGCGCAGGGTCCCCGCGCTGTTCGGGCACGTAGCTGTGCCCCGGGGAGGGTCCGTACCCCGGGGTTTGCCGAATGAGAGGGGCATCGCCGGGAGTAGGAACCGAGACAGACGGAGTGGGGCTAGGCTCTTGGCAGACAAGGTGGCACTGGGGGCGGTAACCCGCTCAGGGTCTCCTGACCCAGCTTGGGGAACTGGGGGAGCCAGCAGAGTGGAAGGGATTGGGTGGGGCCTGGAGGAGGCTGCCTGTACCCTCCTCTCCCCTTCCCGGCCAGGGTCTTGCTACCTGGGCAGACGGTGGGTGGGGGGCAGCTCAGGTGACTCAAGGGGGCACGAGGGCCCTCCTCCAGCCCTCCAGCCCGGTAGACCTACCCAGGTGCTGAGGTCCGTAGTATTTCCCTGGGGGCTGGGGACCTCGCTGGACAGGTATCAGCAATGGGCAGGGCATCCCTGTTTAGGGATCTGGCCAGAGCCTGTCCCTCCAGCTCCACTTCTCCTGGAGAAACCAAGCAGGATCTGGGGGACTGACCTCCTTCTTCCCAGGATTCTCAGTCTTGCTCTCATATCGCCTCCCTTAGCATCTTTTTGCTACAATCTGATACGTCTGGGTAGATCTTTTTTTTAAAAAAGAACTCTGTTGGCTTTCCTTTGAGGATGGTTTGGAGAAGTTAGGTTCCAGGCGGTCCCCTCTTCTCCAAACTGCAACAATAAAAAGGGAGAATACATATAGTAAATTAAAGTTACAGCCATGCTGAAAAACAAAATCTCCATGAATCAGAATCAGAGAAGAAATCCCAAGGGGGGGGGGGTGGGGGTGGGCAGAGGGTGCTGAAGTTTGGAGCCTGCTGGGCTCTGGAAGCCAAAGGCAGGGGCAGGTCCTTTGGGATAAAGGGGGACTAAACTCCACGAGGAGCTGGGCATTTGCATGGACCTTGGTCCCTGAAAGGAAGCTGGCAGGGGAGGCCTGCTGCCGGTCTGCTGTCTGGGGTCCTAGCTTTATGGGGTGCACGTTTTCCCTGATAGACCAGAGGATGCAGCTTAAAAATGCCCTCCCAGAAGCAGCCACCAAACTGTAAGTTAGGTGAGCACAGGTGTGAGGGCAGGAGGACCGTGAGGGAGAGAATACAACACCCGTTCAAAACAGCCTACAGCTGGGCCAGAAAGGAAGGGACTGGCTCGGAGGATGATGGGGACAGGACAGAGGGACACGTGGGCCATCTTGAAGGGGCACCACCAAGCACATCTGGGGCAATTTGAGCATTAAAGTACAGCTCATCAGTGATGAACCCTCTCGGAATACAATAAACTAAGCATATATCAGAGTAAATATATGATTGGAAGTTTGGTAAGAAAAGGGTTACCTACAGAGTTTCAAAGTACCTTCCCACAAAATAGTTACTAATTACAAGGGGAAAAAGAGTTAACTCTCCAGGGTGTGAAGCCTGGCAGGTGTCACCCACAGTAGGCTGAAGCATGACCCTCAAGGGTGTCCACATCCTCCTTTCGGAGCCTCTCAGTGTTATCCTATATAGTGAAAGGGACTTTGCAGTCACGATTAAATGAGGGCAGTTAGCATGGGTAGGTTTTTCTGGTGGGCATGCTGCGGTCATGGGGTCCTGGGTCCTTACCTAAGGGAGGCAGGGGTCCTGGTGGGGTGGGGTGATATGAAAAGGGAGGCAGAGGTTGGAGTGAGGCAGCCTCCCGAAGCCAGAAGAGGCAGGGAATGGATTCTCTTTCTGAACCTTCAGCAGAAACTAGTCCTGCCAATAACCTTGGTTTCATCCTTATCACACCAATGTCAGACTTCTGATCTCTAGACCTGTAAGAGAAGAAAACCCCCGTTGTGTTGTTTCAAGCCACTCCGTTTGTAGTCATTTGTTACAGCCTAAGTAGGAAGCTAGTAGACCGCCTTAACCACGAGGTCGACAGTAACTCCATCAGGAATGGGGGAGATCCAAAGGGCATAGCGCCTGGTGGGACGTGGCAGGAAGAACTCGGATTCTTCTGGGATAGTCCTGCCAAAGATGTAGGACTCGAACTGAGCCATGAGGGTACGTTGGATACACCAGAATTACGGATATTCTACAGAATAACTGTTGTCTTCAAAAACATCAAGGTTATGAAAGCCAAGCAGACTGAAGAGACAGCCCACGTGGTCCTGCAGTGGGTCCTTTTGCTGTTGGGACATTGTTGGGACAACTGGCCAAACTTGAACGGGGCCCAAGGGGTGGACGGTAGTAACGCCTGGGTGTTCGTTTCTGCTTTGAGGGCTGTATTTTCATGTTACCGGAGAATATCTTGCTGGTAACGTACACGAAAGTACCGGAGATGATGGGGCGCGATGTGTTGTAAGCACAGCTGGATGGATGATGCAGTGAGAAAGAGGACTTTTTAGGGTCCTCGCAGCTTTTCTCCAAATTTCCCTGGGGAAGTGACTTGACTTTTCCGTGCCCTTATTCTCTCATATTTCAAAAGAGGAAATAGCCTTCCCGCTAAGCTTTCTAGATTGAAATGAAACAATTAATGGAAACGACTTAATGGTGCCTCGAACATACAAATCACCTGATATATGTGAGCTGCTATTAGCTATTAAGAATCAAAAATTCTAATAAGCTAATACCAAATTGAATCGACAGTGTACACAAAAAAATACCGCATCACGATAAAGTAGGGTTTATTCCAAGGACGCAAGAGTAAGTTAACATCAGATACTCACTAATGGGATATGCTTACCCTAACAGATGACTCATTCAGTGCAAACTATTAGCCGGCTAGCTTCCTTGACCCAGTAAACATGTAGCAGTGATCGTATTTAATGGTAGAACTTCAGAAGCAGTTTTCGGTGAAGTCAGGACTTAGACAAAGGTGCTTCCTAGCGTGGTTTCTAGTCAGCATTGCACTGAAGGTCCTAGGGAAGGTAGGTTAAATTATACTGGCTTGGCAATGTTTTTAGGGAATGTAGGTTAAATTATATTAATGTTGTTTTAGGTCACAGACTTCTTCACATCAGCAATTTATAGATCCAATCTGTAAAAGAAAGAAAGAAAAGAAGTAAACCCTAAGAATTGGAAAGAAAGGGACACCTGGGTGGCTCAGTTGGTTGAGCAGCTGCCTTCGGCTCAGGTCATGATCCCAGCGTCCTGGGATCGAGTCCCACATCGGGCTCCTTGCTCAGCAGGGAGCCTGCTTCTCCCTCTGCCTCTGCCTGCCATTCTGTCTGCCTGTGCTAGCTCTCTCCCCCTTCTCTCTCTGATAAAAAAAAAAAATTGGAAAGGAAAATTACCCCTATTTGCAGATGATATGATTGTGTAGAAAATCCAAGGGAATATAGAAACTCCAAGAGATAAATTGCAGATGATATGATTGTGTAGAAAATCCAAGGGAATATAGAAACTCCAAGAGATAAATTATTAGGGTTAGTAGGAGAGTAGGGTTGCTGGATTCAAGGTCGACTGTAAAAAAATTACTAGCATTCATATACAGGAGTATTACCAAATTAGAAAATGTAACAGAAAAAAAGATTCTATTCGAAATAGCAAAATACCCCGAGAGTACGTCTGAGAAAGATCAAGAAGAGCATTCATGAAGAATGGGATAAAAATCACTCAGGGACTCGCAGGAAGATCTAACCGGAAGCATACAGATTTCTGAATGGGGGATTCAAATTACAAACACATCACTTCTCACCACATTTATACATGTGATGCATCTCCCACACAAATCCCAGTGGAATTCTCCATGGAACTCACTAAGAGGGGTTTATTACTCGGACACAACGCCGTAGAAGTTAAGACAGGGGAGTGCTGTCGAGAGGGTTAACAAATAGACCCACAGCCCCCGGACACTTGAAACGAGACAGAGGTTGCCTTGTAGATCAGTGGGAAAGGGCAGAATATTCTGTGTGGGGCGCTGGGATGGGGGGGGTTCTCCTTAGGGAAAGTAAATACACTTAGATCGCCAGCTCACATCTTATCAGAGAGAAACGCCAGGCTGATTAAATATCTGCTTGTGAAATGGAAAAACGTGAAAACCTTTGAGGACATGGAAGAGAGCATCAGTGTGGTTGAGGAGGGGTCTCGGACGCGGCAGCTATACGAGGACTGAGTGGCTTCGATAAAACACTGTTTATTGATAAACTGTTTCTTCGCAGTGACAGAGGCTGCACGTCTGAGATCAGGGAGCCAGCCCGGTGGCTTCTTGGCGACAGCTCTTTCTAGGGAAGCCCCCTTCTCTTTGTGTCCTCACATGGTGGAGAGCAGAGCAAGGGAGGGAGCAAGTGCTCTCTGGTCTCTTCTCATATGGACACTGGTCCCAGTCACAGTGGCCCCGCCCTCCTGACGGTCACCTCCCAGAAGACCCCTCCTAACACCACCACGTTGGAGGCTGGGGCTTCACACATGAATTTTAGGAGGACACAAACTTTCCCGAGATAATAGGCAGAAAGCAGTATCTAGCACAAAATGCTAAAAACAGAAGCCCCAGAGAAAAATGATAGATTCGACTTCACGCAAGTATTTGAACTTCTCTCCAACCAAACATCCTACAAATTCAGTTTCGAGAAAAGCCCAGACTGGGAGAAGATCTTAGCAACTCATATAGTCAACAGAGGATACACCGCAGGATATTTAAGGAATTCCTATACACATTAATATCTTAAAGATTTCATTGATTTATTTGAGAGAGAGCAAGAGCCTCCCAGTGGGGGGGAAGGGCAAAGGGAGAGAAGTAGACTCCCCACAGAGCCCAGAGCCATATACAGGGGTCGATCCTACGACCCCAAGATCATGACCTGAGCTGAAGTCAAGAGGCGAACGCCCAACTGACACAGCCAGCCAGGTGCCCCTGCGCAGTAATATTTTTTAAAGTCAATGAACCAAAAAGAAAAACGGGCATATGCCATACACAGGTAATTCGCAGGAGAGGAAGCCTGTATGGCGTGCAGGTGGAGGAGCAGACGTTCGGCCTCAATAGGAGCTGCGGAGGAAATGGATGCTGCCCGTCTGTGGGGAAGCCGGTGCCGTCTCGTGACGTCGAAGACAACGGTGTTCAGTGCCCAGCCCTTCCACCTCTGGATGTGTGTTCACACGCTCACACCGTGATGTGCGCAATCCTGTGTGTGATCCTGTCTGGACCCCCTGGGATCTCCACCTGCAGGAACCCAGAGGAATGATCTGTGGGAGATTCATACACTCCCGTAGGACGTGGAGCCCAGTGTGGCCCACGCCTGCGTTCATACGGTGTGGAGTGAGGAAGAAGGTTTCTGCATCAGGAAGTGACCATAAAATCACAACAGCAGCCAGCAAAGAATGTGTGACAGAGACCGAGTGTGGCCGGCAAAGCCTCAACTCTTTCCTAGCTGCCTTTTTACAAAGCAGGTTTGCTGATCCCTGATCTAGAGTTACGTTAGTAACACAAGTTCTTTCTGCCACATAGTGTGAGAGGAAGGAGTGAGTTTTGAATACTCTGTACCAGTCTTGTGCACGTTACGGGGGCATATGCACAGTGTATTTAAGTATTCAAGACAGAAGAGGTCAGTTGATTAAGCGCCTGACTGGCTCAGGTCACGATCCTATAGTCCTGGGATGGAGGCTAGCACTGGGCTCCCTGATCAGCCGGGAGTCTGCTTCTCCCTCTGCTCCGCTCCCCGCTTGTACTTCCTTTCTGCAAATGAAATAAAATATTAAAAAAATAAAACCAGGGGGCGCCTGGGTGGCTCAGGGGGTTAAAGACCCTGCCTTCGGCTTGGGTCATGATCCTAGGGTCCTGGGATGGAGTCCCACATTGGGCTCTCTGCTTCGCGGGGAGTCTGCTTCCTCCTCCCTCTCTGCCTGCTTGTGATCTCTTTCTGTCAAAAAATAAAATAAAAAATAAAGCCATGTTTCAAGATAGAGACTAAAGTCGCAGAGGAGTCAAGACTGCGCAGGAGTGATCAACTCTAAATTCACAGCAGTTGCCGCCGGGGCCAGGAGGAAGCATGAGCTTGGAGAGCGGTTCTGGGGCTTTCCTGGTCTCCAGTTCTCCCCGGGGCGTGGGGGTGGGAGGCCGGGGATGGGGAGGAGGAGGGCGCGTGCTGTGATGAGAGATCCCGAACCGCTGGAGGGACACCGGACAGTCCCACAACAGTACAGTAACGCCACTGCAGTTAAATTTTCTTTTAAGATTTTATTTATTCATTTGACAGAGAGGGATCACAAGTAGGCAGAGAGGCAGGCAGAGAGAGAGGAGGAAGCAGGCTCCCCGCTGAGCAGAGAGCCCGATGCGGGGCTCGATCCCAGGACCCTGAGATCATGACCTGAGCTGAAGGCAGCGGCTTTAACCCACTGAGCCACCCAGGCGCCCCCACTGCAGTTAAATTTTTAAAAATGCAAAAAAGGAAAAAAGTGCTTTATCTCTTCAACCGAGGAAAGGACGAAGGCCAATACGGCTCTGAGGAAGCCGGAGGTTCCTGCGACTTGCTGCGGACCGTCCGTCGGAGGCTTTAGGACAGGCCGCGGTCGGGCGCGGGGGCGCGGCGGGCGGGGAACGTGCCGTGGACGGAGCCGCGCGAGGCCGAGGCCGAGGCCGGCCGCTGCTGGGTGCGGGTCCGCGGGCCAGGCCGACAGCCGGCGCTGAGCTGGGAGCCCGCGGCTGACGCGCTGGGAGCCCGCGGCCGGCCGGGCCGCCTAGGATCCGCCGCGGCTGGACGGCGGCGCCCGGGGCTGCTTTCTCGTGCGCGTGGACACGGCGGACTCTGCGGTCCGCGCGGTCTGGCCAGGTCTTCCCGGGGCCGGGGAGGGTCCGCAGGCCCGTGGCCGCTGCCTGGCTCAGCCTCTTCCGCGCTCCCAGCGCTGGGCTGGCCGCGCTCCGAACCCGGCTTCCAGCCCCGGTGCGGCGGGCCTTTCCCGTCCGCGTGTCCGTGCGCGCAGGGACGCTCGCGGACGCACTGGACGCACGCACGCGAGCACATACGCACGAACGCACGCGGACATGGGCTCCCGCACGTGGCCACGGCCGCACGCACACGCGCATGCACACGGACGCTCGCGCACGCACTGGACGCACGCACGCGGACACATACGCACGAACGCACGCACGCGGACATGGGCTCCCGCATGTGGACACGGACTCACGCACACGCGCATGCACACGGACGCTCGCGCACGCACTGGACGCACGCACGCGGACACATACGCACGAACGCACGCACGCGGACATGGGCTCCCGCATGTGGACACGGACATACGCACACGTACCCGCGTGCACACGCACACAGACACGTACTCACGCACACGGACGCACGCACATAGACGTACGGACGCACACGCACACGTACTCGCGCGCCCACAGACGGCCGCACGCAGACGGACGCGCGCACGCAGCCGCAGGAGCCCGGGCCCGCCCGACCCGACTGCAGGGAGAGCACGTGGCGCCGCGGGCTCAGGACGCGACGGACGCGCGGAAGGACGGACGGACCCGGGGGCAGGAAGGTAGGTTCGGTGTCAGGTCGTCGCGCAGGCCCGACGCGCGCCGGGGAACGTCCGACGTCCCTGTCCCCTGCGTCCCCCCGGCGGAAGCGCTGTCGCCGCGTGTCCGTGCCCGGCGGGAGCAGCTCCGTGCGCGGGTTCCCGTCGCGGCGAGGCCCGAGGCGTGTCCTGGACGTGCGCGCCTGTGGTTTTGGGACTCGCGGTTTTGTCGCGGTGCTGAGTGCGGGGGACGGCGAGGTCCCGGCTCGGGCGCTTAAACCCGGTCCGGCGGGGCTGGGGGGGGCGCTTGTCCTCCTCCTCGGGGACCCCGCGGACAGCCTGGCTGAGGGCGCGGGTGCCCCGGGAGGGAGGCCTTTGTTGGGGGCGGGCTGAGGCCACGTCTGGAGGGTGTGCGGGGGCAACAGTCCTGTGGGGCCGCTGGGCCGCGCGTCCCCGCGGTGGGGTCGGGGTGCGCGTCCCCGCGGTGGGGTCGGGGTGCGGTCAGGCAGGACGGCCTTCCGTGCGGGCTCTTGTCCGCGGGCCGGGTGGCCGGCCTCGCGCGCTCCGCCTGGGCGTGTGTCAGGCAGAAACCAACACCAGGGCCCCGACCCGTCCCACGCGTCTCACCTCCCAGGGGCCCCTCTTTGGGGTTTCAGCGGCGTGTGTGGGAGGACGCGGACAGGTGCCGTCTTCCCGTGAAACGTCTCCTCCGTGGGGCGTTGTGCAGGACGACAGCCCGGACAGCCCTGCAGGCAGAGCCTCAAGGGAAGCAGGAGGGGGTCAGAGCCCTGGGGCCTTGCAGGGCTCTGCCGCCGGGGACCTCTCTGCGGTGCCGGGCTGGGGACAGGGGCAGGCGGGCGGCTGCTGCTGGGCCACTCTTGGCACAGGGCGGGGGTGCTGCCCAGGGCACACCCCCCAGGCTCCCTCGCTCCACACTGCCCCCCCCCCCCCCCCACTAGTACTGTCCTTTCCGGTGTCTCCGGGGCTCCTCCAAACGACCGGCATGGAGGTCGTCAAATTTGGCAAAAGTGGGACCCTGGTATCACACGGGACATACGTAGACCAAATGTGTCCTCACTGTTCGTTTGAAATGCAGATCTGCCTGGTGTCGTGGACTCAAGGTGACCACCTGTCTCAGGGCAGGTCACCGACCTTCTCTCCCTGTTTTGTAAGAAGGCAGCCTTGTCTCCTCCTTCTCGAATTCGAAGGGGAAAGACTTGGGGCGGGAGAGTTAAATTCGTCCTTTGAAGAATGCCATTTCGAACCCTCTTCTTCGGACTGTAAAGGAGCAGCGGTTGGAGTAACGGCCCACAGAAAAGACTCGGAACCCAAACCCGGGACCCCCTCTTTACTTAGAGCCTCCACTGGGACCCCCGGCTGAGCGGGTGCCTGGGCTTCCTCCAGGGCGCAGAGTCCGGGGATCGGAGCAGGTGCCGGTCACACACTGGTGAACTCACCTTTGTGCGGGCTCCTCCCAGCCCGTGTACTCCCGTGGAACTCTGTTTTCCAGAACCCTCTTCTCTGTTTGCTTCTGGGGCAGAGCGGGCCGAAAGGGGAGCTCGCAGGCCATCTGGGAGGGAGAGGAGGCCGTCGTTCCTATCTGAAGGCCGCCCCGGGTCTGTGTTCACTGATGGCTGGAGCAGTGCCTTGGGCTTGGCTCTTCCTCCGGCCTGCTGACCCTGCTGACCAGCTCTGGCCCTGCCCAGCACCCGGTGCTGGAGGGCAGACCCGGGGAGTCACAGCAGCCCACAGAGCCCCCTGGTGCTTCCCTTGGCAGTCCTGCATGGCAGGCTGTCCGTGGCTTTGCAGACTGACCTCTTGGTGGCCTCTTCTCCGACTTCTCAGCCCTCTGTGTCCCGTGGCCTGGCCCAGCTGTGTGCTGTCTACTTCCTCAAATAAATCTAGGGGGTCTTTTTCTGGCCAGGTTGCACGCTGGCGCTTCCCTCCGGGTGGGAGGGCTTTCATGGCCAGCCCTGGGCCAGGACATGTCCTCCCCTCCTCTCTGCCCCTTGGCAGCTCTGAGTCTGCCCCCTGCCCATATGCAGGGGCCTCAGGGACAGGATGGGGTCTGAGACCCTCCTTTCTTAGGGCAGATGGGGAGGAAGCCACAGTGGTCTGCCTCTACCAGGCGCTGGATACGTTAGGATTCATTCTTGCGTTTTGTCCTCACAAGTCTTTGTTGGCACATTTTACAGCAAAGTCAGGGGTGGGGGTTTGTGGAGCTGCTCTTAGGCCCCAGGATGGCCAGGCACTGTGCCCACGGCCCCTCCACCCGCCAGCCTGCTGCTGCGGGGGCTCCAGGTGGCCGTTGTCGGATCTGTGGCCCTTGCTCTGACCCTGCCCCTCCCCACTTCCCTCTCCCTGCACCTGCTCCCTCTCCCCTGTGGGCTCCGTGTGGGCACAGCTGAGGCTCTGTGCTGGGGCTTGGGGATGCAGATCAGGCCTGGGGACACGGACTCAGACCCGAGACCTTGTGTGTGCAGCCACCCACCCGAGGGCCAAGGGCCGGGAGACAAGAAGCGGCGCGTCCCTCTGGCTCTGGCCAGCCCCCACCCAGGTGTGTCCGAGGGCTCCATCTGGCCCGGGGCCTGGTCAGTCCCTGCTGCTGGCTGGACACCGGGTGCCCTCCCCTGTCTCGTAGCGGGATGGGGGGGCGGGTTTTCTCTATCATCATCCCAGCCCTCTGTGGCTTCCAGACTGCTCCCTGCCCCCGTCCCTGTGTGTGGGGCCGTCCTGAGGGCAGAGAGGGGGCTCAGGTGAAGAATAGTCCCGGGGCCTCTGCAGGTGCTTGGACGATGCCCCCACGGCAGCCGTGGTGCAGGGACAGCGTGAGGACTTGGATTCAGGTCCTTGTAACTTCGGCCCTGTGCCGGGCAAGTTACCACGGATTCGCCACGTGAGAGAAGAGGCTGGGAACCACGGGGCTGGGGCCATGATGGGCGCGAGGAGCTCAGAAGACGGCTGGTCACCTCTTCCGTCTCTTTGTGTCCCGCTTGGTGTGCAGGCATGCAGGTGGTGCTCCCGGGAGGGTTTCCCTTCCACGAGGTGATGCTGACTCCTGCTGACTCCTGCTATCTCGGCTCTCAGGGTCTGTGTCTCAGACTCTCCTAACCCGGCTTTACGTCCCAAGTGTCTGCCCTACATTGTCCCGAAAGCCTCCTCTGTCCCTGTGTGTCACACGTGCGTGGGCATTCAGGGGTCACTTCCCATGTGCCCTCCAGGAAGCCTGCCCCGATTACTCCCAGTGTGTACGGTCTCAGCTCTTGAAATACGTCTCCTATCAGTATTTGAACGTTTATACCTGACCGCACACAGCCTGTCCAGCTTTCCCTGGGCACCTGGGCCAGGGTGGGCTATGTGGGCTTAGGGGCTGAGCCAGGTCCTCCTCTTCCAGCCACACTGTGAGCCGGCCCGGGGGGTGCAGGGGTGTCTCTTCTCCTGCGGGATGGCTGTCCCGATGCCTTGAGCTACCAGGATGCTGTTTGCTGCTGCCTCCCGTGGCTCCTGTGGTTTGCGTCTTCACGTGTCCTCTCAACCTCCCTGGGAGACCCTGCCCAAGATTCCAGCGCCCCTAGAGTGCTCCCCTGGCCCCAGGCCCACACGCCCACAGGCCCCTCCAAGCAGCAGCTCCTGCAGGACCGAACTCCCAGCCTCCCTCCAGCGCGGGTTCGTAGCCCTGGTTTCCTTTCTGGCTCCCGAGAGGAGTAGCGGGAGACTCCCCAACACGCATGTGTTGTGTGGACGTGTGGGTGATGACGTGTGGTCTGGAACGTGGTCTTACCCTGTACCTGCTCTGAGGGAGGCGGCCTTGTCCGAACTGGCGTGGAAGTCCCAGGGCTATTCCCATAAAGCCCGAGGTGTCAGGACGGAAAGGAGGTTGATGGAGGTCTGCGTGCCCGAGCGGGTCCCCCTGCATCACTGGGGCCTTACTGAGACCACAGCGGCCGGCAGCGACAGGCTGGGCATTTCTGGTGTTGGGGACACAGGCGTCATTTTTCCCCGCGGTGGCTGCTGCCTTCTCAGTTTCCGGTCCCCTTGCTAGTCCTGGGATGCCGAAAGTACAACTAGGGTATGACTAACCATGGTCTGAGTCCTGTCACTCTCTGTCTACAGTGCATGAAGCAGGTCAGGGGCTGCTTGGTTAGGAGGCAGCAAAACTGGGGCACAAACCTAGTTCTCCAGGTTCCGAGACAGACCAGTGGCACGCCTCCCCCCGTCGCACTGGGAAAACTGTGTCTGCCATAGACAGAACGCCTTTCCTTCTCCTCCCGTCTGATGGCCCGGAAGGGCTCCCTGCACGCGAGGCACGGACGCCGGATGAAGCGGGACCCGGGGAGGCCATTACTCTCCTCCCGGGAGCGCCTGTGGTTAGCCACAGACTGGGGATGCTTCCTCTGGGGCCTGGCTTGAGCCAGGCCTTGGCCCTGTAAGCAGCGGCCCTCCCCCGGAAAGTCAGGTCCATTCATCTGGAGCGGACAGCCGGGAAGCGATCTTGACCCATTGCTTTGGGCCGCTGTGGTGAGCAGCCCATCTTAGGGACAGTCTGGTGGGCCTTGGGGAGAGCGCCTCACGGGGCCAGAAGCAAGCCTGGCTCTCTCCTCGGTCAGCACGTGCTCTCTGGCTCTGCCTCGGTCACTGTCCCAGTCTCGGCCGAGCGTTGGGGTTGGAGGAAGGACACGCAGATCTTCAGCTCTCACGCGTCCTCGGGGGTGGGGAGCAGGTAAGGGAGTGAATGAAGAGGACGGGATGGCGGTGGCGGCGGGTGGCCCGAGACAGGGGGCGCAGGAGCGGGGGATGATGACAGGGAGAGGCGCTGTGGGTGGCGCCGGCACGGAGACCCTGTGACCCGGGGGGCCGCGTCTGTGGAGCTGGGGCAGTGTTCCAGGCAGCGGGGGCAGGGCCGGCCCCGGGGCTCCAGCGGGTGGAGCGGCACACGGGGCTCTAGCGTGGAGTACGGCGTGAACCTGGGGGGCAGCGCACAGCGTGGTGAGGCGGACCCGCGACCGGAGCACCGCTCACGGAAGGCCTCGCAGTCACGCGGGAGGGTTAGGGTTGTTCCATCGCGATGGTCCGATGTAATCGTTTTCACGATCCTGCTAAGGATCCCAAGTGGCGGCGGGGACCAGTCAGGAGGCTCCTGGGAGCCCAGGCTAGAGTGGCTGGTGGCTCAGGCCTGGACAGGAGAGGCCGAGGTGGGGAGAAACATACTGGCCGGGTGTGGAGCTGCCCGGAGGCTCTGCTGGAGGCTGGACGTGTGGGAGGGTGGGGGGCAGGGCAGGTCAAGGATGGCTCCTGGGCGTGGACTTGGGTCACCAGGTGAATGAGGAGTCGGTGGTGAGGTGGGAAAGTGAGGGGCCTCGGGGTTGGATGGTGTCTCCCCCACACTTAGGTTCCCCGACCGACTCCTCTTTCCATCTGGGCCTCCACTTTGCCCTATACAGCCTGCGGACTCTCGGCACAGAGGGTTGTGCCAACCCCTGGTCCCCACAGGGAAAGACCTGAACAACCGTGGAGTTTCTAGCCGTGAAGGCCACATCTCGGGGTGTCCCCGGCCCTGTGTACAGGACCAGCCAGGGAAAGCCCCCAGCTGCCGGGGGAATTCAGTGTGCTCCAGCCAGAACCTGGAGCTGGACAGACCGCGAGCCCCCTGCTCCTGGGCGGGCAGTTACTCTGGAAAGCTTGCAGACACGAATCCTCTCTGCCTCTTTGATGCGTCTTCCGCTTCCCAGAACCCCCTCTCCAGGGCCTGGGAGCCATGCCGCGGGCACATAGACATTCAGGGCAGTGACCCCACTCTCCTTGTGCCCGTGGGCGCCTTGCTGTGGGCACGGACCTCCTGTCTCACGGAGGCTGGCTTCTGGCCTCTCCAGCGAGCCAGTCTGCTCTCTGCCGGGGCCCAGCTCACCCCTCCACGCCCCGGGAATGCCTGGCGACCTCCACAGCTTGACGGTGACCTGGGGAGCCGTTCGCCGTTCGCCGTCGCCGTGGTTCTTACTGAGGAGCCTGTTCCCCACTGCAGCCGGCGTCCACCTCGCATTTGACTCCACCTGGGACCTCTGAGAGTGACACTTTTCGGACACAGAGTCTTTGTAGAGGTGACACCCTGGTGATGAGTCCGCTCCCAGCACCTCAGCGCTGCCCCCCACCAACCCACAGGGCGCTTGGGAAGGTGTGAGCCCCGGGGGTTTCTAACCGGTTTCTGGGGAGGGTGGCTGCTGCTGGTCCACCTGCCATGCTTTCAGGAGAGCCTTGGCCGTGGGGCCGGAGCGGGCTGGGCAGTGAGGAGCGAAATGGAGGGGTTGAGGTCCGGGTAGCTGGGATGTGTTGTCTTCGGGGGAAAGACCCTCTCACTCAGCTTCTACTGGTGTTTCGAAACCTTGCTTAATCTCGTTCTCTCTGTCCTGCCAATGACATAAAGACGTCTGTGTTCCTGTCCTATCCAGGGAAGCCCACCCCTGCCGTCAGGACCCTAGGGTACTGGCAGGCACGCTCCCTCCCTCTCCCTACAGCCCCCGATGTGCAGGGTCTGCAGCTGTCCGTTGCTTGGGGGCCGGAGGCCGCGGCCGGTGGCACGGTGGGGAGCTGAGCAGAGGCCCTTCCTGCTGTCTGACCTGGCCCTCAGGGCACAGGGGTCATGAAGATGCAGGGAGGGACAGCTTCCTCCCCATACAGCTTTCAAGGCTGGGGCGGGTCGAGGGAGACAGGGCTTACAGGAGCCTACCGGACCCACCACCTTTGACCTTGGTATTTTTTGTCTTTAGTTAATTTTTTTTTTTAAGATTTTATTTCTTTATTTGACAGAGTGAGACACAGCGAGGGAGGGAGCACGAGCAGGGGGGTCGGGGAGGGAGAAGCAGGCTTCCTGCGGAGCTGGGAGCCCGATGCAGGCTCGATCCCGGGATCCTGGGATCATGACCTGAGCCGCCGCCCAGGCGCCCCAACCTTGGTTCTTTTTGACATGCTCTCACGTGGGGTGTTGGAGCTGGACAGAGAACAACGTGTGAGTGGGACGTTATCTCCAAGTCAATTCGTGAGTTCCAGTCGGTACGTGAAGGCATTGTTTGAGGGGAGCAGAGTAGTAGTGAACTTGATTAATTCATTCTAAAACTTACGAGTAACCGGGAGAAAACAGTCAAATAAATATTGGAAGAAAGAAAAAGAATACGGAGGAGGCTGTGATATTCCGAGGTCCCCAAGATACTTCATTTAGAATAGGACACATGGGGTACTTCAGAAGGGTAAGAAGTGCATAAATGCGGCTGGAAAATTAAGGGTTTTCTTTTTCCCGATCCACATACTAACACAAATTCCAAATGGGATGAAGAGTTGAATGTAATAGGTGATACTGGAAAGGTAATAAAGTAGGAGAAAATACTTCTATAATTATAAGTTCCTAAGCTTAACATTGAGAGCAAAAACCAGCAAAATGTGACAGTGAAAGGTTGCGAGCGTGGAAAACGGCGTGAGGTCACTAAACAAAGGGTAACCGGGCGAGGCCAGTGTGTATCCGACAAAGGAAACACGTCCCCCAGCAGGCGTGGCCGAGCAAATGCAGGGGCAGTTAGTAGTGCCGTGACCGTTACAGCGGTGGGAGGAGGGAGTGCAGCCCCCAGCGCTGGGGTCAGCTTGCTGAACTGCACCCGCGGGAGCGACGGCCAGCCGGCCGGTGGGCACAGACGCCGACACACTGCCTCTGGGGCCAGAAATGTACAGCTGCTGTGTTGGGCGGGAATCCTAAAAACTTCCCATCTCTGCACCAGAGATCCCCTTTCTAGAAACGGACCCCAAAGGAATGGCTGCGTGTGCAGAATGAACACAGGGGTCCGTTGTACCTCGGGCGGGGCGCGACAGCCGACTGAATGGGGCCACACCTGCCCGGATGTCCCCACGGCCTGTGCCCAGGCTGTGAGGGCTCAGGCTGTGCTTCCCTCGGGGGCCGCTCCCAGCACCGTGGGCCAAATTAGCTCTTTCCCTTGGAGCAGGGTGTCCCCACCAGGACCCGAGCCAGCGGGCAGGCTCTTTCTCTCGTGGTCCTGGTGTCCAGAAGGATTGGAAAGCATTTCCTGTCTCCCTGGGGACGTGCTTTCTTTCTGGGACCTGGCCTCCTGCTGCCCTTGGACCCTCGGGGCCCATGAGGTCTGCTCACCACTCACCCCCACACCCCCGTGAGGCCGCTGGGTAGCTGCAGCCACACAGGCCGGCCTTCCTCCCTCCTTGCCTGCCCTTCCTGCCTGCCTTCCTCCATGTGTCATACCTGCGCAGGCACGTACGTGCACACGCATATGTTTTTCAAGTAACCTCTTCTTTTAAGATATAAGTAGTTGTGAACCTACTAGTAGAACCTACTAGTAGAAGCATCGGGAGTACCACTGTACTTAACTCACTGAAACTATTTATAATCCTTTCTCTTTGTTGTTTTTATTTCAATTTCCATTTGAATTCCATGTAATATTAGTTTCAGGGTAGAACTTAGTGATTGAACCTATCTACGTAACACCGGGCACTCATCACAGGTGCCCTCCTGACTCCTGATCACCTGTGTCTCCCCTCCCCTCCGCACCTCCCTCCCCCTGGTAACCATCAGTGTGTTCTCTACAGTTAAGAGTCTATTTCTTGGTTTTCCTCTCTTCCCCCACCTCCATGTTCATTTTTTTTCTTTCTTAAATTCCACATATGAGTGAAATCATACGGTATTTGTCCCTCTTGGACTAATTTCACTCAGCGTAATACTCTCGCTCCATCCACGTCATCGCAAATGGCAAGATTTCATTCTTTCTGATGGCTGCGTAGTGTTCCATTGTGTATATATACACCACATCTTCATTATCCGTTCTTCTGTCGACGGACATCTGGGCTCTTTCCACAGTTTGGCTGTTGTGGACACTGCTGCTACAAACATTGGGGTGCATGTATCCCTTCGAATTACTATTTTTGTATCCTTTGGGGTAAATACCCAGTACTGCGATTGCTGGGTCATAGGGTGGCTCTATTGTTAGCTTTTTGAGGAACCTCCATGCTGTTTTCCAGAGTGGCTGCACCAGCTTGCATTCCCACCAACAGTGCAGGAGGGTTCCCCTTTCTCCACATCCTCGCCAGCATCTGTCATTTCCTGACTTGTTGATTTTACCCGTTCTGACTGGTGTGAGGTGGTATCTCATCGTGGTTTTGATTTGTATTTCCCTGATGCCGAGTGATGTGGAGCACTTTTTCATGTGTCTGTTGGCAATCTGGATGTCTTCTTTGAAGAAATGTCTGTTCATCTCTTCTGCCCATTTCTTGATTGGATTATTTGTTCTTTGGTATTGTTTGATAAGTTCTTTATAGAATTTGATGCTAGCCCTTTTTCATGTTATGTCATTTGCAAAAATATTTTCTCTCGTTTCGTTGGTTGTCTTTTGATTTTGTTGACTGTTCCATTTGCTGTACAGAAACTTTTTATTTTGATAAAGTTCTGATAGTTTGTTTTTGCTTTTGTTGCCCTTGCCTCAGGAGATGTGTCTAGAAGGAAGCTTCTGTAGTCGATGTCAAAAAGGTGAATGATCTTTTAATGCACTGTTGGGGTCAATTTGCTGGCATCTTACTGAGAATTTTTCTTCCATGTTCATCAGAGACCCTAGCCTGTAATTCTCTTTTTTAGTGGAGTCTTTGTTTGGTTTTGGTCTCAGGGCAATGCTGCTCTCATTAAATGCATTTGAGAATTTCCCTTCCATTTCTATTCTTTGGTATAGTTTGCAAAGATTAGGTAGTAACTCTCATTTAAATGTCTGTAGAATTCCCCTGGGAAGCCATCTGGCCTGCCCTTCTGTTTTTGGGAGATTTTTTGATTACTGATTCAATTTCTTTGCTGGTTGTGGGTGTGTTAAGGTTTTCTATTTCTTTCTGTTTCAGTTTTATATGTTTCTAGGAATTTGTCCATTTCTTCCAAGTTGCCCAGTTTGTTGGCATATACTTTTTCATAATTTTCTTTCACAGTTTGCATTTCTGTGGTGTTGGTTGTGATCTGTCCTCTCTCATTTATGATTTTCTTATTTGGGTTCTTTCTTTTCGGTATGTCTGGCTGGGGGTTTATCAAATTTAATAATTTTTTCAAAGAGCCACCTCCTGGTTTCATTGATCTGTTTCACTGGGTTCTTTGTTTCCGTATCACTGATTTCTGCTGAAATCTTCACTATTTCCCTTCCTCTGCTGGCTTCAGGCTTTATATGCTGCTCCTTTTCCAGCTCCTCGAGGTGTAAGGTTAGGTTGTGTATTTGAGACTTTTCTTGTTTTTTGAGCAAGGCTCGTGTTGCTACGTCCTTCCCTCTTAGGACCGCCTTTGCTGCGTCCCGAAGGTTTTGGACTGTTGTACTTTCATTTCAATTTTCATTTGTTTCCATGTATTTTTAAAATTTCATCTTCAATGTCTTGGTTAACCAATTCATTCTTTATTTTTTTTTTTTTTAAAGATTTATTTATTTATTTATTTGACAGAGAGAGATGACAAGCAGGCAGAGAGGCAGGCAGAGAGAGAGGAGGAAGCAGGCTCCCTGCTGAGCAGAGAGCCCGATGCGGGGCTCGATCCCAGGACCCGGAGATCATGACCTGAGCCGAAGGCAGCGGCTTAACCCACTGAGCCACCCAGGCGCCCCACCAATTCATTCTTTAGTAGGATATTCTTTGACGTCTATGTATTTGGGGTCCTTCCCAGTTTTTCTTGTGGTTGACTTTGAGTTTCATGGTGTTGTGGTCTGAGAATATGCATGAAATGACATCAGTCTTTTTGTACTTGTTGAATCCTGATCTGTGACCCACTGTGGGATCTGTTCTGGAGAAGTTTCCATGTGCACTCGAGAAAAATGCATATTCCGTTGCTTTAAGATGGGATGCTCTGAGCCTATCTGTGAGGTCCCTCTGGTCCAATGTGTCATTCAAGGCCCTTGTTTCCTTATTGATCTTCCGTTTACATGATCTGGTCATTGCTCTAAGTTGGGTGTTCAAGTCCCCCGTTATTACTGTATCGTTATCAGTGAGTTTCTGTGTTTGTTATTAATTGATTTCTGTATTTTGGTGCTGTCGAGTTAGGGATATAAGTGTTTACAGTTGTTAGGTCTTCTTGTTGGAAAGTCTGCTTTATTATGATATAGTGCCCGTTTTCGTCATCTGGTTTGTCTGATACAAGTATGGCTACTCCAGCTTTCTTTTGATGCCCAGTGTTTCTCCATGCCCCGACTTTAAATCTGCAGATGTCTTTAGGTCTAAAATGGGTCTCTTGTAGACAGCATATGGATGGGTCCTGTATTTTTTAAATTCATCCCGATACCCTGTGTCTTTGGATTGGAGCATTTAGTCCACATACATTGAGAGTGATGATTCAGAAAGATAGGAATGTTGTGTTGTTTTGTTACTTATTTTGTCGTTGTTTCTGGAGATTTGCTGTCCTTGCTAGTTTTTGTCAGTTTTGGTCTCTCCTTTCCACTCAGAGAGTCCTCTGTAATATGTCTTGCACAACTGGTTTGGTGGTCATGAACTCCTTCATTTTTGCTTGTCTGGAAAGCTCTTTATCTCTTCTTCTAGTCTGAGTGACAGCCTTACAGGATAGCATCTTGCTGCAGTTTGTCCCTTTCAGCACATGGACTGTGTCGTGCCCCTGCTTTCTGGTCTGCCAAGTGTCTGTGGGGGGATCTGCCACTGGTTTGATGGGTCTTCTCTTGAAAGTTAGGGACTGTTGTCTTGCTGCTCTTAGGATCTCTTCTTTATTAATATATTTGGCAGATTTAATTACAATATGTCTTGGTGTTGGCCTGTTTTTGTTGATTTTAGTGGGAGTTCTCTGTGCCTCCTGGATCTGGATATGTGTTTCTTTCCCCCAGATTAGGGAAGTTTTTGGCTATAATTTCCTCAAATAATTTTCCTGCCCCCTTTTCTCTTCTTCTTCTTCTGAGACCCCTGTGATTTTGACACAGTCACAGAGTGCCCTGTGTCTGTTCGTGTGGCCCATAATTCTTCTTTCTCTCTTTTGCTCAACTTCATTATTTTCCATTATTTCCATTATTTTCCACTCAGTATCATCTATATCACTGTTTTTTTCCTCTGATTCTTCCTTCTTTGAGTTCATTGCATCCAGTCTGTTTCAAATCTCATTTACTGCATTTTTCATTATTGAGTGATTGTTTCTTAACTCTTTCATCTCTGTGGTAAGGGTCTCACCAATGTCATCTATTCTTTTAAAAAAATGTTATATTTATTTACTCATGAGAAGCAGAGACAGGTAGAGGCAAAGGGAGAAAGACACACCACTGGGCAGGGAGCCTGATGTGGGGCTGGATCCCAGGACCTCAGGATCATGACCTGAGCTGAAGGCAGGCACCCAGCCATCTGAGCCACTCAGCTGCCCCAGTGTGTTCTCTTCTTTTCTCGAGCCCAGTGAATATCCTTATGATTTCTGCTTTAAATTCTGCTTCAGTGGGGCATCTGGGGGGCTCAGTCGGTTAAGTGTCTGCCTTCTGCTCAGGTCGTGATCGCAGGGTGCTGGGATCGAGCCCCGCGTCCAGTCCCTGCTCAGTGGGGAGCCTGCTTCTCCCTCTTACTCTTCTCTGTGCTCTCTCTTTCTCAAATAAATAAAATCTTTAAAAAAATATTCGACACTAGGCGTATTACTTCTGTTTCTCTTAGATCTCTCGCCATGACTTGATCTTGTTCTTTCATTTGGGATGAAATCGTCCATCTTGTTATTTTGTCGAAGTCTCTGTTTTCTCTGTGTTAGAGAAGCCAGGTATGTGTCTGCTCCTGAGAGTAATGGCTTTATGAAGAAGAGGTCCTGTAGTGTCCAGGCCAGAACGCGGCCTTGTAGATCCTCAGACTCTATGCGCTCCCCCTGGCTTTGCCCCTGACAGCCCTCCATCCCTCCTGCCCGCTTCCCTGAGCTCAGGTGTCCCCGTCTCAGAAGCCCTGCCCTGGCCTCAGTTTCCATGGCCTCCTTTGGGGTGTGTATTCCGGAGTTCAACTGTACATGAGTTTATGCAACTGCTTGCTTCTCTCTCTCTCTTTCCCCCAGGTTTTTAAGGATGGGGCAGGACTGTGCCCGTATTAATGCCAGGATCCATGTGATGCGTGATGTATGTAGGGCCTCAGCGTGGCCAACCGTGGCTCTGGGAATGTTGCTTTTATCAGTTCCTGGATTCTCTGCTCTCTTTCCGGGACATCAGCTGATTGGATGTTGAACTTCCTGAGTTACTCCTCTCAGTATTACCTTTCCTCTTGTTTATTTTTCTTTTGGATGTTGCGTTCCACATTCTGGAAATCTCACCAGCTTTATTTTCCAAATCATCTATTTGAAGTTTTATGGTGGCAAGTATATTTTTTAATTTCAAAAATTATTTCTTTTGTATTTGCATACCCCGTGTTCCTAGCAGCATTATTCACATTTGCCAAAAGGGAGAGAGAACTCAAGTGCTCATCAACAGATGTGGCACACACACACAATGGAATATTTTTCAGCATTAAAAACGGCCATTCTGGGGTGCCTGGGTGGCTCAGTGGGTTAAGCCTCTGCCTTCACCCCAGGTCATGATGCCAGGGTCCTGGGATCCAGCCCCACATCAGCAGGGAGCCTGCTTCCCTTCCTCTGTCTCTGCCTGCCTCTCTGCCTACTTGAGATCCTTGTCTGTCAGATAAAAACTTTAAAAAAAAGAAAAGGACATTCTGACACCTGTTTCAACAAGGACAAGCCTTGAGGACATCGTGCTAGAGAAATAAGCTGTCACAACAGGACACACACTGCACGACTCTCCTTGTAGGAGGTCCCTGTTGTTGTGGAACCCCTACAGACAGAAAGCAGCGGGTGGCGCCTGGGGCTGGGTGGGGGGGCTGGTGTCCCGTGGGTGCAGACCTGCCCTTCCCCAGGTGAGATGAGTTCTGGCGGTGGCCGGTGGTGGTGGCTGTACAGCAGGGTGGTAGTATTAACACCGCTGGACTGTGCGCTTAGAAAAAGTTAAAATGGTAAATGACCTATCATGTAAACATTTGTTAAACAGTCGTTTCTTTCTCTAGCTGCTCCCTCTTTTCTTAACCTCCTGTTTTTGCTAAGATACCATTTCTCCCAGAGCTCTCCTGAGGATACTGAGTTTCTTTCTTTCTTTTTTTTTTTTTTTTTCACTTACTGTGGTAGTTGGGCTCTTGGCAGTCGTCTGGACCTGGACCTGCAGTGACTCCAAGATATGCCTGCCTGCCTTTTTCAGGTGATCTGTTTTTTAAAAATCTTTTTAAAAAAGATTTTGTTTATTTATTTGACAGACAGAGATCACAAGCAGGCAGAGGGGCAGGCAGTGGGGGCAGGGAGAAGCAGGCTCCCTGCTGAGCTGAGAGCCCGACGTGGGACTCGATCCCAGGACCCTAAGATGATGACCTGAGCTGAAGCCAGAGGCTTCCCCCACTGAGCCCCCAGGCGCCCTGTTCAGGTGACCTTTTGTTCTCTGTGTGCTCTCTGAGGACCGCTGTTACTTGCGGCTCCCCGTTGGGAGCTCTCGGCAAGTGCGTGTGTTGGCACCGGCAGACCTGGGGTGCACTGTGTGCGGGCGGTATGCAGTGAACAGATGGGCGTCCAAAATGCTAGAGCACGGGGGCCTCGGTCAAGAGCGCCAATATCCTCTCCCAGCAGGCGGCTGATTCAGTTGCCCGTGGAGAGGAAGCTCTGGGTGTCTTCCTGGGCTGAGGGCCTGGTGTGATCATGCACTGGGGAAAGGGCATTAGCCCCACGCTGGGAGCACCGTGGGCTCCGCCAGACCCGGCCGGCTTCTCACTTTGCCCTCTGCCATGCCGGTCTCCGAGGTTCTGCTCCCTGGAATCCGTCCCAAAGGCCCCCTCCTCCCTTCCTCCTTCCAGAAGCATGCTGAGATCCTGTGTCGGCTCCGGTCCTTTCTCAGCCTCCTTGTGGCAGTGATGCCTCGCTTCCGAGGCAGAGAGTGTAAGGCTGACTTCCTGTCTTGAACTGGGCTCTGCTGGTCCTGGGACCTTACTCACCGCCTGTCCCGTTGTCATGGGATGGGAGCTTGGGTCTCCTGAGTACCCGGTCCCCAGGCCACTCCATGAGGACACAGTCTTCCCCCCCGGGGGGGTTCTCCCCGCCGTCCTCCCCAGCTGCTGCCCTCTCTCAGCCGCGCTGCTCTGCCCTCTAGCCCCCCGCCCCCAGGACATGCCGCCACAGCCAGAGCGACCTTCCGAAAGGGATCTGAATGAGGTGCTTCCCTGCTTGAACTCCTCAGCCGACCTTCAGAGCCAGCGGGGTCCCATCCGCGCTCCTGAGCATGACCTTCAAGGCCTGCTGTGAGCTGGGCTCCGCCTGTGTCTCCAGCAGCTTCTCGGGGAGCCCAGCTGGCGCATCTGCCTTCCGGGCTGTGTATCCCCAGGGGGTTGAAGTTCATCTGCGGGGGAGGGACGCTCCTATGCCCTCTTGTGCTTGCTCCATGCGGAGGGACTGCTATGTCCTCCTCTACTGTCCCCGGCCCCTCGGGTTGCCTCTTCCAGAAAGCCCGTGGCACCCACCAGGCTGAGTTAGGTCCCTCCTCGGTCCTTGTAGTCGCTGGACACTTAGCACAGCATGCACGGTCTTCTCCTTTGTTAATGGCCACGTGAACGACTCTGGAGGGAGGTTCTGAGCCGTGGTTCAGAGAAGTCCCCCAGCGCCTGGCCTAGACTATCTGTGCACGGTGTCGCCGTTTCCTGGGCCCACAGCCTGCTCCCCCCAGATAGGCCCTGCAGACGGACAGGGCAGAGCACGCTTAAACCAAATGTGTTCCTTTCTGCATGGCCCATGTTCACCCCTTCCCGGCGGATAGGCATCTAGACCCGCATCCTGTGCCATTCGCCACGGAGGCAACCTCGCCCATCCCCAGCAGCTGGTGGGTCCTGCTTCCTCTTGGCTCCCCCGCTTTCCCGCTCTTGGCCAAGGAAGACCTGCGAGCAGGTGCCCTCGGACCACCCTCCCCTCACTGGCCTTTGTCCCCAAGACTCCAGATGCCTGCAGAGCGGACTCTGTGATCTCCCTGTGACCGTCCCTGTCCTCCTCTGTGACCCCCAGAATTACCCAGTGCCTTGTAGAGAGACCCCGAGAGCTCGTTTGTGTGGACGTGTTTAAAAGGAAACACCCTGAACACAGAGCAGGGCGCGTGTGGAACAGCGTGGGGGCTGTGGGAGGCATGGGTCTGCCACGGGCTGGGCAAACCGCCCCTGTGTCTCTGTGTGCCATGGCCCCTGCTGTTTTCTAGGAAAACAGTGGACAGTCCTTGTTGGCAACGATAAAATCTTCAAGCGAAGATTGAGAATTTGGGAAAACTTGTATCCGCTGCCACAAGCTGAGATCTTTTCAAAACTGTCTGATGAGCTCTGTGATAGTATTAATAAAGTGATTATTTTTTGCATATTGTATAACAAAATGTGTCATCATTTGGAAGATCTGTAGAACTCAGGAAACTGGCATTTTCCGAAGGACCAGTGCGTGACGTCCCAAATGATGCGTGGATTAAGGATTCATCCAAAGTTAGATTGGCGGATCTTGATGTCAGAGTACCAGATTTTCATGTGGTTTCAGGTTTCATGTGGCAGCTGGCCTTTAAAGAGTCCCACTCGTTGATTTTTAGGTAGTACTTGAGAAGAATACGCGTGACTATCTGAAAAGATTATGAAAACGTCTCTCCCGTTTCTTACTAAAACCCTGAGACTGACTTTTCTTCATCTGCTTCAGCCAAAGCTCCGCCTTAGGACGGATGGAACGCAGACCCGGGGTCGGGCGTCTGGGCTTCTGCAGTGCAAGCCCGACAGGAGGTGAGGGTTGCCGGGCGGGAAACACAGCTCTTTCCTCTATGCTCTTTTTGCTTTGGAAAACGTGCTTCCATAAGACATGTTAACATGTAGTGGTTTATTGTTATCTTGAAATAAATACCTTAAAATAACCTGTTTTAATATCTGATATGATCAGTCAGTAGGTAAACCCTTAGAAACCCAGCCTCTGCGGCACTGATCGTTTTCTCACAGCCACACTGAGGTGTGACTCGTGCGTGATACTGTGTGAATTTACAGTGTGCTGACTTGATGCATTTGCAGATTTAAAAAAATATTTTATGTATTTATTTGTCAGAGAGAGAGAGCACAAGCAGAGGGAGAAGCAGGCTCCCTGCTGAGCAAGGAGCCTGATGCAGGGGATCGGGGGTCCCTGGACCCCAGGACCATGACCTGAGCCGAGGCAGATGTCCAGCAAATAAGCCCCCTAGGCGCCCTGATGCGTCTGTAGGTTACAAATGGGTGATCACTTCAGCGTTGGCCACTGTCTCCGCCGTGTCGCGTAGCTACCACGTTGTTTCTTGTGGGAGAGCATCTCGGATCTCCGCGTTAGCATTGCTTCCTACCTGGTGCGGTGGTATCAGCTGCACGCTAGATGCGCAGAATGTTTTAATCTCCTGCGGGAGGTCTGTCCCCTTCGACTGACATCTCCCTGCCCCCGCCCCCGCCCCCTTCGAGCCCCACGGCTCCACCGTCTGCTTTTCTGGCGTGGGCGGCTTCAGATGGCACCCATGAGATCCTTCCTGGTTCTTCCGGGCCTCACGGCCTTCGTGGGGGTCAGCGGGATGGCTGCCCTGGGGTCTCCCCAAGTCGGCAGTCAGGGGACCCCTGGGGGTGGGGGCCGTCATTCCAGCCAGGCCCACCTGTGCTGGAAGATCTGCTCCGAAGCTCCCTTTGTTCCATGAGGGGCGGCCTGATGCAGCTGGGCCTGGGGCGGGTTCAAACGCAGGTCGGGGTCCTGACCTTCCTCAGCCTTCTGCCAGTGCTCACAGGGGAAGGAGTCAGGTGGCCTGATGTCATTTTCAGGTTCTACTTCCTGTTCCCGGCCTTGGACCAGATGCTGACTGAGCCCCGTTTCCCCCAGACTGCCTCCCCGTCCCCAGGGTGGAGGACCCACCCCTTCCAGAGGTGTTCGAGGGAGCAGGCTCTGTGGGCAGGAACCCACCCCAGTATCTGCTTCCCCAGGCTGATGGAGAGGAGGACTGGAACCACACAGACTTGCTGTGTGACCTTGGGCATGTGGCCTCCAGTCTCTGGGTCTCAGGGTCGGGCCTCATCATCCCTAAGGACCAACAGAGTGCAACTGTGGACCGAGGTGTATCTAGGCAGAGGACAGGTGACCACCCCCAGCAAAGCTGGTCCCTCTCCAGGAGATCTCGGCGAAGGTGGCAGCCCCAGGGGAGCTCCCGGGAAGACAGGGTTGTGATTCTCATCAGTCATAAAGTCTCCCTGGAGCCCCGTCTTCGGTTCCAGCAGTGGCAGGCGGGGCTGGGGCTGTGGGGGCGGGGGAGGGGGCGTCTCAGAGCTCCCTCTCTGGCTCTAAAGAGGCCTAAGCCTGAGGACCAACATGGGGGGGGGCGCAGTCTGCTCTCCCAGCAGAGGGAGCAGCCGGTGCAGGGCGTCTGGGGCACCCCGAGCGCTCAGAATACTGGATACTTCTCAGTGTCCCCCGCGGCTGACACCGAGATGCACTTAGCGGGGGCGCGGGCTGCTCCAGGGAGAAATCGAGGGTAATTGAAATTAACTCGGCTCCTGCCATTTTTTCCCTCCTTCTAATCACCGGGAAATCTGCTGCTGGCCGGGCGGGAGGGCCCGAGGGCCAGTGCCTCCGGGAGTCCAGGGCTCAATTAAGCGGTGGCAAATTGGATTTCTGGCCGTGAGGCCACGGGGCTGGGGTTGGCATTGAGGCATGAGCTGCCAGATGGTATTAGGCCGAGGGCCGGCCAGATGGGTCCAGCCGCTAATTCAATCTGGCTTCCCAGAAACAAGGCTGGGAAGGGCCAAGCCAAGGGCCTGGAAGGGGGGACTCTGGCTGGGAGGGCAGGGCACGGTGTGGGGCTCGGAGGACCCTGACAGCCAGGGATGGGGTCAGAGAGGGAGGCCAGGAGAGACGCAGACGTGGAGGTACACTTAGGGAAACCGGAAGGCAGACAGGGGGGGCTGGGGAGACACAGAAGCCAGAATTTCACTGCAACGTGATGTCAGCAAAATGAGTGTTTTAAGGGGTGGAAGGGAGAGGGGTTTCAGCCGGGAGTGGGGGGGTCCAAAAGGAGCCCGTGAGCGGCAGGCAGGCCCTAGGACAGGTGGGGGCGGTCGTGCATGGAGGGGTCGCTCTGGGGAGGTGGGATTGGGGTCCAGGCGGGTAGGGCGTGCAAAGGTCACACGTGTTCTCTAGGGGCAGCTCGGGGGAAGGCTGTCGGGGGGAGGACAGGGCGCCCCGACTGTGATGTTGGCCTTGTCTTAAGTTTCAGTGGCTGCGAGCCTCAGAGCCTTTTTCTTTTCATGAAAAAGAGTCCCTAACCGGGGAGCCCAGCTCCCAGAGGGTCAGAGAGGGCCCGTGCTTCCCACACTCTGGAGAGGAGTAGGATGGTGGCTTTTCTCTGACCCCAGCTTAGAATTTGGCCCTGGCTTGAGCTGGCTGGGCCTGGACTGGCAGGCCTTTGCAGTGCACGGCGTGGGGGGAGCTGGGGAGCGCTCTGTCCCACGTGTCTCCGGAACTCTCAGGCAGAACACTTGTGTCTGGTCACCAGGTGTGGGGGTTCCTCCCTAGCACGGCTCTGCGGCTCACGCTGGGTGTCCTGCTGGGTCCCTCACCTCTGACCCCTCCCCCCAGCCCCGGAGACGGCACTGCACCTGCGGGCCGGGGCCTCTGTCCTCCAGACCGCATGGCCACGGGTCAGAGCAGCTCAGCCCCACGTCCTCCCCTCGCACCTGCCAGGCGGCTCACAGAGCTCAGGGACATGCTTGAACCTGTTCATTAAAGGACAGGACACAGGATGCGGGTGAACAGCCCCATGAAGGGGGACAGAGCCAGCTCTGGGAGGGTCCTGAGCGCAGGCAGGAGCTTCTGTCCCCGTGGACGTGGGGCGCGTCCCCCTCCCAGCACGCGGATGTGTTCACCGACCCGAAAGCTCCCCAAACCTCATACATGAGGGACTTTGATGGCGGCTTTCCCACGTCGGCACGATCAACGAGTAACTCCATTCCAGGCTCTCTCCCTTCTCAGGAGGATGGGGAGGGGGTCGTGGCTGCCGGGTCTTTCTCATCATCAGCCCCCTTCCAGGAGCCCACCCGGGGTCACCTCATTAGAACAAGGGACACTCCTGTCACCCAGAAAGTGACAAAGGTTTCGGAAGCCCTGTGTCGGGAACCAGGGGCAGAGGTTTTTCCCGCGGTCTAGCTGCAGGGAACGTAGCCGTGCTGACACTGCGATGTTAGCCTTCGGCCTCTGGGATGTGAGCACATTTCTGTGGTTTCCAGCCATCGGGTTTGCAGTGTCTGTGACCGCAGTTTTGGGGACCTCATCCAGTCCCCTGAGCTGCATGTTGGTGGCGGGGTCCCTGGGCTGCAGGGAAGTGGGGGGTCTGCGGCTCAGCACCCCCAGAAACCTGCCACACCCGGGGCTCAGGCTTAGGGGCCTTGGGGGGCCAGGCACCCCCGTGTGGGAGCCGTGGCCTGCTTTCTCCACTCTCTGTACCAGAGCATGTCTCTGAGTCTCAGGGAGAGACGCCCCTGGGGGTTCAATGCCTTTGAGGCCAGGACTTGGCGAAGCCAGGAGCGGCTTTTGGGGTGATGTGGACACTCCCTCCCCCTGCCCCCCTGTTGCCCTGCGCACTGTGTCAGGGCCCACGTCTGCAGAGCCGGTGGTCAGGGCGGAAGGATTGAGCTGCCACCCCGTGTCCCCCCCTTTCCCGGACGGGATCCTCTCTCTGGGGTACTTCCGGAACATCCCTGAGGTTATGGGCTTGGAGTAACTGGAGGTCTCTGCCCCCCTAGAGCCCCTCTTCAGCCCCCCACAGAGACTGAAATGAGCCTGTAAACCTGCGGGAAAGGGCTGGGAAAGCTCTGCGGAGGGTGAATGGGCGTAGGGCAGGCCGTTCTCGCCTGGTGTCTCTCCACGTGGGGCTGCTGAGGGCAGAGGAGGAAGCCGGGAGGCGGGGGGACAGCCTGTGGCGTGGTGGGGGGTGGTGGCTGGGATGTGCAGGGGAGAGCGGGGAGGGGGAGGGTGAGGGCGAGGTGGCCTGCGCCCCGGAGCTGTGAGGAAGGGTTCGTTGTCCACACACGGAGCCGGCGGTCCCCACGTGGTGTCCGTGGAGACACGCTCTGTCTGTCCTTCTGCAGTAGCCGCCCCCTTCCCCGGCCTCCGTGGGTGAAGGGAAGATGCTGAACAGACTCCGGCCTGTCTTTCTCCCAGGTTCTGTTTACTGCAGCTGAGCAGAATCCTCGTTAATTGGAGCGAAGTACATGTGACAGGAAAGGCACCATTGTAGCCCCCGTGCACTGTGCAACTTGGGGCACTGAGTATGTCTGTGGGGTCCTGTGGCCGCCGTCTGCCCTGAGATACTGGCATCATGAGCCCGTCTCCGCATAGTTGCCATAAGTCAGGGACCCTGGGCTTCTCTTAAAAGGCAAACAAGTGATAGCATTTTCAGTTCCCTTCACTGCAACACACCGGCCCGCCACCCGTGTCCATAGCATGGACATCACGTCATCCCTTTGGCTCCGGGGGAACCACAGGCCTGGCCATCCTGAGACCTGGGTCCAGGCCCTTCTTTCAGAAGCTCTGTGACCTTGAGACTTCTTGACGCTGTTGGGGCCCCATCGTCTCCATCCCTGGGGCACAGGCGTGGGGCTCCACTCATGCTCCGCAGGTTCCCAGCCCATGCAGGGGTGATCTGGGGCCAACGCCAGAGGGTAGACACCAGGAGGAAGCTGGGGTGGGGAGGGGTCACTTCTGAGGGCTCCAGACCCCAATGCTGGCCCATGCTCACCCCAGAGCCCGCCCCATCCACGTTAGCTTCCCGGCTGGTCCCAAACCCGGCTGGGCCTGTTGTAAGGCCTGCTCTGGGGTGAGCGTCCAGGGACCTCCAGCAGTGACAGCCTGGGCAGGAGGCCTGTGGGGGAACGGGGAGGCTCAGGGGTCAGCGCACGGGAGGGCTGAAGGGGGGCTGCCAAGGGCCTCGTCGAAGGTTCCCTGGCCGGGCTTGCTTGTTCCCAAGCTCCTCACGGGAGCTGGTCCTGGATCTGTGCCGTTGGGCTGGGAGGGGCTCCGTGCCGCTGTGGAAGCAGCGTCACATCTCTTGTCCCCTCCGTCCACCCTTCTCTAAAGGGAGGGTCCTCCTGGGAACGACAGTGTGTGGAAGGGAGAAGGTTTGAGAGACAGACTTGGAGAAGCTGAGGGAGGCCGAGCAGACCTGTGGAGAGGTGGAGAAGCCCAGTGCGGTGGAGGGGGGGGGTTTCCGGGGGAGGGGCGGGCACAGAAAGACCGAGTTCCACTTCAGGGCATGGAGGGAGCAAGAGAAAACGTAATGGATGCGGCCAGGACCGGAGGGAGGCAGTGTGGGGACAAGTGTCTGGGGGAGGCCTGGGGACATTTGTCCTGTGCTGCGCAAGCCCTTCCTCTGCAGCCTACAGAAACCACTGACGATTTAGGTCCCGTTTTGGGGCTTTTGGAGATTTACATCTGTTCTTAAGTCATGTGTGGGGCTGGCTGCGTCTGAGTCACTCAGGGACGGACGTCTTCATTGGGATTTGTCCCTGCTCCATTCGCTGAATCTCGGGGTCCCCAGTCTGCGGGTGGCTGTGCCCACATTGTCCGTGCATTGGGAGGCTCTGAGATCACTTCTGTGGCTGCGGCTCTGTTCCCTGACCGCTGGGGTCTCCTGCCCGGGTGGCCCCGCAGAGGGTGGTGTTTGAGATCAGGTCCCAGCCCGTCTGCCAAGGACAGAGGCTCTCCTCAAGCCCCTCGCCGGCCCCTCACTCTCCCTCGGGCCCCTCGGGGCCGGGCTCCTGCACCTTCTCCCGTCTGCCTTGCGTCTGCCTTGCACCCACTGGAGAGTGGGCCTGATCGTCCGAGCCCGCGAGACGGTTGCCGTGTTCCAGCGGGGAAGGACGGTGGGCTCAGTGGGGTGGAAGCACTCGGCACAAAGAATTCCTCCGTCGGGAAGGTTCCAGAAACGCTGCAGCACCGAGGGAGCATCTGGGGCTGTGTGTCCCCTCATCGAGCTCTGGCCCTTGGCCAGGGCAGGCTTCCTGGGGGCCGGTTGGTCCAGCCCTCAGAGGAGGGAGGGAGGTCCACAGCATGGGGTGTTGGCCAGGCCCAGCCTGAGCCTGCCCGTGCCTGCTTCTCCTTCCTCCCCATCGCCTCGCTGTGGCCTCACTGTGGCCTCGCTGTGGCTTCTGACCTGCCTGCCACGGGGGCTGCTGGCGCTCTCAGAGAATGGGGCAATGTGCTTAACACACAACCCTGTCCTGGGGTGCTGGCCCAGCCCCGATCCCACGTGCACCAGAGGGACCCCTGGACTTTATCGTCTGAAATGCCACCTTTGACTTCCTGCCGCCCCCCTGCGCCTTTCCCGTGCAGTTGGCTACGCCCCTGCTGTGTGGCCAAGTCGGGGCTTGGGCGTGGGGGATGCCTTGTGCTTACCCTTCCACCGGGTCACCACTGAGACTCTTCTTTGTCCGTTGTTTGTGTCTGAGCCAGGCTGGCGTGGGCCTGGACATACCCCGGGGCTGTTCCCTCTCTGGTGGCGGCAAGTGGCACAGAAGAGGCCTGGGGGCTCCCCACTCTGCCACACCCTTCTCCAGACCCCAGGCGGCAGGCCCAAAGCTGGCACCCGCCCGGATGGGGGAAGTCGGGGAGACAAAAACAGGCGTGAACATCTGGAAACGTGCTCCCGCTGCAGTTGTCTGTTCGTCCTTCTGCCGCAGCAAGGCAGCGGAGGCCGCGGGAGGCAGGGCGGCATTTAGAGAGAGACGAGCTCCCAGTGGGGAACGAGATGGGGACGTCGGCCTCGCGTGCTGGGGACCCAGGCTGGGGCCCCCCTTCCTAATTACTTCGTTGCTTTGAAGCCAATTAGCTGAAAGGGGTGATGGGATTTCACAGCGGGCCCCGGTCAGACAGCTCAGAGCCTCCCTGGGGGCACTTCAGGGAGCTCTGGGGGCGACAGATGTCTCTGGTGCCATCAGGAGACCGTGCAGACCTGCTCCCCCACGCCCCCCCCCCCCAGGCCTGGGGCCCTGACTGGGAGGGTGGACGGGACTAGATCACAGGCATGTGCTCTGCCCACTGGCCCTTTATGTGCAAGCAGGACAGAGGTGCCTCCAGCCGGGGAGGGGGGGCAGGCAATCCCGATGCCCTGCCCACCTGCCTGGGCAGGTGCTGGACTAGGAAGTGGACAGAGAGCTGTGTGTCCTCCTCCCCTCGCTGTGCGGGCTGAGACCCTGTGGCTGCAGCAGGGGCCTGGGGCCAGCCTAAACCCCTACTAGTTGTGGGCGGTTGCATCCTACCTCCCTGCCTAGGACAGTGGAGATGGCTGCAGGGGTCCCCAGGGAAGAGGAAGCCGAGCAGAGCAGCGGGGACCAGAGTCCCGAGGAAGAGCCGGCGAGTGGGGGTCTGGGGTCCAGGGAATGGGTTTGTCTGTAGTAGTAGGTGGGGGCAGCGGAAGGCTTTCCAGGAGGTGAAAGCAGAGGGGCGGGGGTGGAGAGAGAAGCTGGGG
This sequence comes from Mustela nivalis, assembly GCF_964662115.1. NCBI lineage: Eukaryota > Metazoa > Chordata > Mammalia > Carnivora > Mustelidae > Mustela > Mustela nivalis. The sequence goes on from NC_139025.1 coordinate 155,974,188, forward strand.
GGTGGGAGAGCCAGGATGGCGGTCCAGGTGGGACAGGGACGGAGAGGGGCCAGAGTCAGGGGTCAGGGGTCGGGGTCAAGAGCTCCGGCTGCAGTGCGCGGGAGGCAGGGCCGGGATGGGTTGGTGCCCAGGCCGCTGGCTGGGATGGGGGTGGGGTGGGCCCGGCGGGCGGTGCGGGTTGGCTGTGGGCCCGGTGGTGAGCAGGCAGAGGAGTCCACGGGAGGGAGGGGGAGGTGGGGCGGGCTCCAGAGGGCAGTGCGCGCGACAGCCAGGCGGACCCCAGCGGCGCGTGCAGGAGCCTGGTGGGCTCGGGAGCCTGGCGGCGAGGGCAGGCGCAAGGACCCTCCCCCCCCCCGTTGGACTCCTGCTCTGGCCAGGCGTGCTGGCTGCTGGGGTGCGGTGGGGGGCGCGGCGGGAGACAGGGACGGGTCTCTGAACCGCGCGCCCTCCCCTCTGGCTCCGTCACCCCCAGCCCCCGGCTCTGCTCCCCCGTCTCCAGCCCCGCACCCTGCCAGCGTCTCCAGTGATGCAGAGAGTGGGGGCGGGGCCCACACGCTCATGAAAATAAAAAAAATAAATAATAAAAATCCCTGCCCTTTCAAGTCCCAATTTCCTCCTCATTTTTGTTTAAAAAAACAAAACGAGAGCCACGCAAAGCTAAATTTAATGTCCTTTATTGAATCCAGGGGTTAACGGGAGTGTTTATGCGCCCTGCTGAACCGAGCTGCGGGCGGGGTGGGGAGGTGGCAGGGGCGGGAGGCGGGCCCCAGGTGGCCAGGGGAGCCCCGGCCCAGGCTCTGCGGGCTTCCGCGGGCAGGCGTTCTGGGGGAAGGGGCCAGCCAACCTTTGTAATTTGGGGTTTCACGGAAGGGAGCATCTGGGAAATTACCACTGCTGGGCAGTGGATTCACAGAAGGCTAACCCGTTTTCACTGCACACCGTGTCTCCTCATTCAGCTGTCCCCGTTTATCCGCAAGCTCTTACTGAGCACTCCCTGTGACAAACGTCCCAGGCTTTGGGCACCTGGGTAGGAAGAAGGCAGGATCCCGCATAGATGAGCCCCGGCCTTGGGGTACTGGTGGGAATCCCAGCACTCTGCCACCTTGGCTTGAACCTGTCAGGGCGGAGCCCCCAGCCACAGTGGTTGGAAGGGGATGCGTGGTCTTCAGTGTTAGAATCAGAGTAAAATGTAGGAGCTTTTTTGTTCTGGAGGCTGCAGAGGGTAGCTGTGAGATCCGGACCAATGGCAGTCATTTTATACCTACGAGGGAACCTGGGCAGGAAAGGAAATTCCTCAGATGAGAGCAGAGCCCAGGAAATGCCAAGAGACAGAGCCAGCGCCCTGATCAAACTCTGCCTGAAGCCTAACCAGTTGCAAGACTTTGCAGTTTTGCCAGCCTTCACATTCCTTCTATTTAAACCTATTTAGAGACAAAAAGTTCTAACTGAAATGGGCAGGTGACTTGTGCCTGCCATTTATGTGACCTAGTGCTCATACTGAACCCTTAATGTGCAGAATGGTGGCCCCATTTTATAGATGACATGATGAAGCCAGTGCCTGAGGGGTTCCCGATGGTCACCCCCTTAGTAAGTGAGGAAGCATGGGTTCCAGCCCAAGAAGTTCTATACCAAAATCTGTTTTCTGCAAAAAAAAAAAAAAAAAAGGTTGATGGCTGGGCTGACAAGGAAAATGTCCTCAAATTTTCTCTCTGGGATCCTTCTGCGCCTGGGTTTTTGTTTTGTTGTCGTTTTTCTGGAAGTAGAGGAGTGGAGTCTCTCCGCTGAGTTGACCAAACCCAAAGAGGAGCTGGGCCTTAGGAGGCGAGGCCGCGAGAGGAGACCAACGGACCGGGCAGCCAGCTCGGGCAAGGCAGGGCGGACCCCGGGAGCAGGCCTGACAGCCTCTCAGCAGACAGGGCTCCAGCTGGGGTCTGAGCTTTGTCGATGGAAGGTCTGCACCTTGTCACAGGGATGGGCTTTCTGCCGCGATGAACCTCCTTGCTGTTGCTCTCCAAGCACGCCGGCATTTACATAGATTAACTGGAACTTGACATTTTGACCAGAGGGACTATTAGCTGCCCCTCGCCCCCAGGGGAAACAGCTTGTGGACCCTGCCGGGCAGGTGGCCCCAGCAGGCCGTCCTCCTCTGGCTCCACATCTGGCTGGGTGTGGACGGCTGCTCCAGGACTCGGGGAGCATTGTCCGTGCTTCCGGGGCTCATTTCTCACGCCGGCTTGCTCTGCTGGAGATGTGATCAGAGTTAAGTCTCGGTTTGTTGGGCAGCTGGTAGCGGCCCCCGACCTGGGCTATCAGACAGACTCACCCCTACCCCCATAGCCTTGGGAGGCCAGATTCGGGGTTTCAAGGGGGAAGAGTTGAATGCTGTTGACAGTTGCTTTATGATTCCCCTTAATAAATGCTTTCCCTTGGCACATTCCCTCTGTCATTCATCTGGTCCTGTCTGTAGCCCCTGCAAGGGGACGGACGCACCGAGGACAGCAAAACACAGAGAGGTACAGCCATTGTATCCCGAGTGCACAGCTGGTCAGCGGTCAGCCCCGGACAAGCAGCACTCCTTCCACTACTCATTGCTGCGCTCCGCAGATTCAGAGGGAAGCTTAAGGAGGCGCCCGACTGGAAACTGAACAGTGCTTACTGCCTGCTGCCCCCCACCCCAAGATCAGCATGCACCCCTGCCGCCTGGCCGCCTGCCACTCCCCTGCACTGCGGCTGATCCCTCCGTGCTGCTGGTGACGCTGTCTCCCTGTCGTCTCCCCACAGGACTGGGGCCCGTCTGGGAGGCCGGACGTAGAGCTCCCTGGTTCCAGGGGGAGCTACTGGTATTGGGTTGGATCATTGTTTTTGTTTTATCGGCTGCCCTGCCCGCCTCAGGACCCCGAACCCTGCTTGTGCCTGTCCACTCCGTAATATCACCCCCTGAGCACCCGCAGACCTGTCCACGTCTCCCGGGTAGGGTGGGAGTGGGGACTGGAGGAGGGATAGGCAGTGCCTGGTTGAGAACAGGCTTTTGGAAGAAGATGAGCCAAACTTTCTAATGTACTGTTGGATGCTGTTAGCTAGGATCTTGTTGAGAATCTTGGCATCCATATTCCTCAGGGATATTGGTCTGAAATTCTCCTTCTTGGTTGGGCCCTTTGCCCGGTTTGGGGATCAGGGTAATTCTAGCTTCATAGAAAGTCTGGAAGTTTTCCTTCTGTTTCCATTTTTTGAAACAGCTTTAGGAGAATAGGTGGTATTTCTTCTTTGAATGTTTGGTAGAATTCCCCAGGGAATCTGTCGGGTCTCAGACTCTTGTTTTTTGGGAGGTTTTTGATCACTGCTTCAATCTCGTTATGAGATATTGGTCTATTCAGGTTGTCAGTTTCTTCCCGTTTCAGTCTTGGAAGTTTGTAGTTTTCCAGGAATGCATCCGTTTTGTCTAGGTTGCTTAACTTACTGGCATATAACTGTTGATAATAACTTCTGATGATTGTTTCTACTTCCTTGGTGTTAGTTGTGATCTCTCCCTTTTCATTCATAATTTTATTAATTTGGGTCCTTTCTCTTTTCTTTTGAATTAGTTTGGCCAATGGTTTATTGATCTTAGTAATTCTTTCAAAAGAACCAGCTTCTAGTTTCGTTGATGCGTTCTACTGTGTCTCTAGTTCCTATCTCATTGATCTCTGCTCTGATCTTAATTATGAAAAAATGTTCATCATCATTAGCCATCGGAGAAATTCAAATCAAAACCATGTTGCCTTACCACCTTACGCCAGTTAAAATGGCCAAAATTAGCAAGACAGGAAACGTGTGTTGGAGAGGATGTGGAGAAAGGGGAATCCTCTTACACAGTTGGTGGGAATGCAAATTGGTACAGCCTCTTTGGAGAACAGTGTGGAGATTCCTCAAGAAATTAAAAATAGAGCTTCCCTATGACCCTGCAATTGCACTCCTGGGTATTTACCCCAAAGATACAGATGGAGTAAAAAGAAGGGCCAACTGTACCCCAATGTTCATAGCAGCAATGGCCACGGTTGCCAAACTGTGGGAAGAACCAAGGTGCCCTTCAGCGGACGAATGGATAAGGAAGATGTGGTCCATATACACTATGGAGTATTATGCCTCCATCAGAAAGGATGGATACCCAACTTCTGTATCAACATGGACAGGACTGGAAGAGATTCTGCTGAGTGAAATAAGTCAAGCAGAGGGAGTCAATTATCATATGATTTCACTTCTGTGTGGAGCATAAGGAGTAACATGGAGGACATTAGGAGAAAGAAAGGAAAAGTGAATTGGGGGAAGCCAGAGGGAAGGGGGGAGGAACCATGAGAGACTGTGGACTCTGAGAAACAAACGGAGGGGTTTAGAGGGGAGGGGGTGGGGGATGGGGGAGCCTGGTGGTGGGTACTAAGGAGGGCACAGATTGCACGGAGCACTGGGTGTGCTGCATAAACAAGGAATCTTGGAACACTGCATCAAAAACTAATGATGTATTTTATGGTGACTAACATAATACAATTAAATAAAAATAGAAGATGGCCAAGCCTTCAAGCATGTCTGCCTGGCTTCTGGATCTGGAAACCTCGCCCCGGAGAGTGACCATGACGATGAGGTGAGGTAATGGGCCCAAGGCACAAACTCTGTCAGCAGGAGGTATTTCTGTTAAGTAACTAATGAAAGTCACAGAGCAGTGTCTTGCCCTACTGTGTGCGAGAGGTGCCAAAGTCCTGCCCGCTGTCCCGCGGCTCAGCACCTCTCTCCACAGCCATATCACAGGTGAGAGCCGACGCTGGCTGCTTGTTAGGTGTCAGCCTCTCGGGGGACAGTGAGCGTCCCCGACTTGCAGCTGAGGGACTGGGAGCTACCGGGCAGGGGTGGCAAGTAACGGCCCGTGGACCGACCCCGTGGGCCAACCCCCTGGGCCTCTGCCTGGTCCTCCTGTAAGCAGACAGGTGCCGGGCCCCACCGCGGGAGTGAGGTCCCCCAGTGTCCCCCAGCCAGCTGCTTGTACCCCCGGAGCCCTGGGAGCACGGCTTTTGGAAGGGGTGCGGGGGGTGGGGACCCTCCGGGGCGGGGTCTGGGAGATCCAGGCGGAGCATCCTGCACCCCCGGGGACTGGGGCCATTCGGAGGGCGGCACATCTCGACCAGGGACTCACATTAATTCTTGTCTCTGTGTCTTCGTGGCTAAATCATCTGGTGACCCCAAAAATGTTCCCAGTCCTTCTGAAAGGAGCTTTGCCATGAAAACTGGGTGCCTGCGCTCCGTCTTGGGGTGACTCACTCCGTGCTGGGCCTGCTTCTGGCTGGCTCTGCGCCAGCTGGCCTGGTCACCACCACCCTCGCCTCCCGCTGCCCCCAAGGCCTCGGGCTTCTCTGGTGAGCGGTGGGGAGGGAGCAGAGCCTTCTGGAGAGGAAGCAGGAGATGTTCCCGCTGGCCTAAGGCTCTGCATAGGAAGGCCCCTCAGCATCCAGTCAGTGCCTACTTTGTGCTCTACAGAGGCCAGGCACTTCCCTGCTCGGCAGAACCTCGAAGGGGCTCTCTGTGCTCTAACGGAAGGTGCTATGCTCAGTCCCCCTCTGATGCATGATGAAGTCCCGGCTCCATGGGATTAAGCAGCTGGGCCCAAGACCAAGTGGTCATCGAGTAGCATTGCTGTGCTGAGACCCAGGGTCAGAACCCAGGCAAGTGGCTTCCCCGGCCGAGCTGGCCTTTGGAGCCTGCTGGGGTCTGCCCAGGACAGTTGCCCACATGACGTGACCCCCAAGGGCTTCCTGGAGGTGGCAGGAGGGAGCAGGCTGGAGAGGGTGGCTGGCGGCTTGTCTGAGTGTTGGATTCAGTCTTTAGTCTCTGTGTAGCAGGAGGACTTCAGGGACCGGGGATGGGCTCTGCTGGTCGGAACTCAGTTCCACTCTTCGTTCTCATCTCTTCCCGCGTGCCAGGTACGGGCCTGCCCCGGATGCCCCTACGGCCCCTGCTACCCCCAGCTGTTGTGGTCCACGTCTGGGGCCCTTGGCTCGGGCTGCTCTGGCTTTCTTAGCCCGAGTCCTCCTCTGCCAGGACGTTTGCTGGACGCGTCCGAGAGCCCCAGGGCTCGCCAGCCACAAGACTGCTGTTAGGGAGGGCCTCCCCTTCCCTGCTTCCAGTCCCGGCTTGGGGGCTTCAGCGGGATGCCTTCTGCTCCACCGAGGGCGGGGCCGGCAACCCCCAGCAATGCATGGATGTCCTTCTGGGAGGGAGAGCCTGCGGAGCCCTCTGTGCGGGGGGTGGGGAGGTGCTGGGTGACCCGGGGGTTCTGGGGTGTTTCGGGGAGAGCAGCCCACCCCTGCATGTGCACACCGTGCATATTCCAAAGAAAGGACTGGCCCTCGGCCAGCTTCCGGCACGTGTGTCTGTGCCCTTGGAAGACCTGCTTGTTAGGAGTTTGTACGGCTCGGGTCCTGGGCCTTGCTGGCTCCGTGTGACTTGTCTTGGGAGTAGCCAAAGTCGGTCACCCAGCAGCTTCGTGCATGTCTGAGCCCTGGACCCCGACCCCAAGGTTGGGCGAGCGTTGCTGTGGACAACACTTAGCATGTGTGGTGTGGTCGCTGCTGGGAGGATGGTTCTCGTCCTCACAATGGTCCTGGGAGGAAGGGGCCCTGGCGACTGGGACTTGTCCCATGCTGCTTTCCCCTTCGCTGGTTTCCATCTGCATCCTTACACTGTAATAGATCACAACCTGGGGTGAAACAGCTTTTTGAGTCCTCTGAACCGTGCTAGCAAATGACCGAGCCTGTGGCTGGTCTTGGGGAGCCCACCATGCCCCCCAAGCCTGGGAACGACTGCTGCAGTGTACACATTGGGGGGCCCTATTTCCAGTGGATCGGACTCGGGGAGCCTGGGGCAGCTCTGTTAATGAGAGCCGACGGAGTAGGCTCTGCCCTTCTCCCTTCCTGTTCCCTCCTTCCCGTTCTGCTTCTCTGTCCCGGAGAACCCTGGCTCTTGTCCCTGCCCTGTGACTTTGCTGTCTGGGCCCCCACTGCTCCCTGGCAGGCGGGGGACAGAGAGGCTGTAAGTGGAACACTGACAAGGGCTTATGTGAAGTTGAACTTTCGGACCTCCTCCTCCAAGCCCAGAAGCGATGGTGGCGTTCTCCCCAGTTTACAGACGAGGAAACAGGTTCAGAGAGGTTGAGTGATTTGGCTGTAGTCACACAGCAACTTGGTGGTAGTGCTGGCATGGGAGCACGGAGCTCCACTCCTGAATCTTTGTACTGTGTTTGTCAGCCGGACCCCAGGGGCCCCAAAAGCCCCCAGAAGGAACTCGGTCTTCAGGCAGGTCAGAGGGATGTATAATCACTCTGCCGGCCTTCCTTCCAGAAGTGCAGCCGCTCCGTGCTGCCTGTATAGTTCACAAACAGGTAAAACCGGGCGCCTGGCTGGCTCCGTCAGTGAAGCGTCTGCCTTCGGCTCAGGTCATGATCCCAGTGTCCTGGGGTCTAGCTCCCTGCCCTCCCCAAGGGCGTACACTGTCTCACTCTAAAAAAAAAAAAAAAAAAAAAAAAAAAGGTAAAACTAATCTCTGGTGCTGGAGGTCAGGGGGCATTAAAGGGCCTTCTGGGGTGATGGGAACGTTCCATATGGTGACCTGCGTGGACTCTGCACGGGTCCACACACATAAGAAGCCACCAGGTTGGACACTCGAGACACGTGTGCCTCCCCGTCAGGTACACTTCGCATGGACAGTCTTGTCACTAGTCACTAGAAATGACAGTTTACGATTTTGTATGTTCAAGGCCCGGTTTTCCTCTTGCTAACGCAGATACTTGTGACTAGGAGACTCTTAGTGAGAAAAGTTCCAGTAGGAGCAATTTTATTTCTCCCTTACCTACTTCATTCAGATAAATCCGAATGTCTAAGTCAGATCTTAGATTAGGACTGAAATTCATAGCGTTTTGCGGCGGGTGTGAGTGATGCGGCCGCGTGCGTTATTAACCGGCAGGACCCGACGGGAAACACGTTGCGGGGCGCGATTCTCACTGTCGAGCCCCCGGTAGCTCCCATCACTTGGATGTCGGCGGATGCACCGACACTGCACCTGAGAAAAGTCCGAGCCCTCCCGGCGCGGGGTCAGGGTCTCCGAGGCCGGGGGCAGGGTCAGCGGCTAGTTTGGGGCGGAGCAGAGCAGCGGGATGAGCTCGCACCTGTCGGAAGAGGCTGGACGGGACTCGCCCGTCCGCAGGTCGGTGAACCAGGACGCCCGGGGCACCGGCGCGGGAGGCACTGCGGGCCGCAGCCTGCGGGAGGGAGGCCGCTGCTGTCCGGGGAAACGCCGACCCTGCCCGGAGGCTGGACCCCGCCGTGCGGGCCGGAGCTCTGCGCGGCTGCAGCGGTGCCGCGGGACCAGCAGGCCGGGCCTGCAAAAGACAGACTCGGACGCGGGAGACACCGCGGCCGGGGGGAGGGACGGACTTCGGGTTTGCGGGCGGGGGTGGGGCGCCGGTCGTGCCCTGGGTGCTGGGCCCCGTCACCCCGGGTCTCGGGATCACCCCCGCCCAGAAGCCTCTGGCCCGAGGAGCCGTGTGGTGGGGGTGGGGGGTTGTGTGTGTGTGTGTGTGTGTGTGTACACGCGCCGCGGGGCCCCCCGGGACCCCCCGGGACCCCCACCCCGCCGAGCGCGGAGTCCGAGGCCGCCCCTACCCCCACCCCCGCCCGCGCAGGCTCCGCGGGTCCCTCCGCTGCCGCGCGGCTCTGCTGCCACCTGCCGGCCGTGTGGGGAACAGGCCGCGGCCGCCGCGCTCCGCCCTTCACGCGGGGGTGGGGGGGCTGGGAGGCGGGCTGGGGAGCAGGTGGGGAGCCTCCGCGCACCACTCCCCGTCCCCGTCCCCGTCCCCTGCCCTTCAAGAACCCTGGGAGAGCGAGGAGGGACGGGAAAGGAAGCCCCCAAGCCCCGACCGTGTGCGGGGCGCGGAGGCCGCTCTGCACGTCTCCAGCCTCGCGCGCGGGGAAGCGGGTGGTCGCGCCGCAGGACCGAGGGGCGCGCGCTCTTGGCCTCAGCAAGGACCGGGCGCCCTCCTCGGGCGTCTGACCGAGCTGTGTGTGCGCCACGCACGGTGTGCGCCCGGAGTCTCCGCTGCTCCGCGGTGGGGCTGGGCTGCAAACAGCATCTCCTTAGGGCTGGGCTCGGCTCTGCAGGGACGGGCTCCGGGCCCGGGGAAGCGCCCCGGAAACGGATGAAGCAGGACTTTAAAAGCAATTTGTTTGCTGAGCAAAATCTACCCTTCTCACAGCCCCCAACTTCCTCCTGCCTCCTGGGTAGGCTCCCCTTATCTTCCTCCTCCTCCCTGGCATCCGGTCCATCAAGCTTTTTGCATTTATGTTTTGATCAAATAAAAATCTTACTGGGGTTGTACATCAGTCATTTACACCTTAGTGAGAAGCACCTCAGATTCCCTTCTCTTCCCAGACCTTCCACTGAGGTTGGTGCTGAGACGGGATGGGGAAGGAGAAAGACAGGGGCGGGGCAGGTACTCTCAGACCGACGACTGGTTCTCCCCAGCTTCCTGGGAATGTGGGTGTCAGGCTAAGTGGGGTGCTCATGCATGTCCTCTTATGTTGTCTTTGCGGCTGGTACCAGTTCCCAAGACAGGGTTCTGGGGGCGGGGGATTGCCTGGAGAGCCTGGAGGGCCTAGAAAAGCACTTAGCTTTGGATTTTAGGTCAAGTTACACCAGGGATTTGCTGTGGGAGGTTGGGCAAGTCCATTTACCCCTCTGAACGCTGGTGACCTCCTCTGAAAAAGACTGGTCTGGATAGATTTGTGATTTTCTTTAGGTTTGGCAATTGTTTTTTGCTTTAACATATTTAAGTCTGATCAAGGTAACACATTCGCAGACTTTTAAAAAATCCAGCACAATCAAAGCTGACATCAAACAGCCTTTCCTCCGTTCTTCTGCTTTGGACCCGGGAGTCCAAATCCCGAGAGGCCATCCTTTAACTCAGCTTGCTCTTTGCTCTGGAATGCATGACCTTATTTCTAAAAAATTAGAACTAATTTCTGTTTGTTGCAATATTTAATTTTTTTTAGATATTTTATTGGTTTATTTGAGAGAGAGCATGTGAGCGAGAAGCACAAGGAGGAGGGGAGGCAGAGGGGGAAGCAGGCTCTCCGCTGAGCAGGGAGCCCGATGTAGGGCTCGATCCCAGGACCCCGGGATCACGACCTGAGCTGAAGGCAGACACTTCACCAACTAAACCATCCAGGTGCCTAGTTTGTTTTTGTTTTTGTTTTTGATATTTTTTGACAGGACTTACTCCCTTACAGGTTCTTACCAGTTTTCTTGCTTCCCTCCTGCCCGTCCTGCTGGATCCCAGTCTTGGGGAAACCATGGCATTTGTGTCTTGCAGCCGCTGCGGGGCTCCCTCCTTACCCAAGCACTGCATGGTGGTTGGTTCCTCTCTAGAACTAAAAATTTCCTTGGATTCCTCCCGCTTCGCGTGCTTAGCTTTCCTTGTATGTTATCATATGTTTTCCAAATGCTCCAACTGATTGCTCAAGTGAGAGATCATAGTAGTCGGCCCCGTAAGAGCCCAAACACTGAGACGCGGTGGGTCCTCTCCCAGCCCCATGGGTCTCTCTGAGCCTCCCTCCGCCCCTCCGTCCTCTGGCTCCAGGCCCGACTGGCTGCTCCCTCCGCCTTGGGCTGAGCTGCCGCCGCGAGTTTCCGGCGTGCCCTGCTCCATGGATCGCTTACAGCCTGGACCCTGGGTCCTCTGTCTCTCCGGCGTCGTCCCGTTTGGTTAGAACTCCTCTTCCAGTGACTTCCCAGGAAAGAGCGCATGGAAGGTCAGTCAATCCAAGGACATGAAATTGGGGAATGTCGTCGCCGCCCCCGGTGACCCAGCGGAGGCCGCCGCCCCCCACCTCCATGTTTACTCAGTGCTGTCCTGGAGAAGGCTGTGTCACACTGGGTCTTGGTTCTTTATATGGGACCTGTTTTTCTTTCTGAAACATTTCAGGATTTTCTATCCTCGAATTTCTGGGATTTCCCACTGGCGTGCTTTAAGTCTGTCTTCTTCACCGGGCTGAGCAGTTCGTGGAGCCCTTTCATCTGGAGAGCCTCGCCCTTCATCCTGGGAGACCACAGGCCGGCTCATGGCTGCTGAGGAATCCCGTCCTTTCCTTCCAAGGACAGGGGTACCAAGGCCCTGGACTCCTCACAGGTGGCTGGGGGCGGGGGGAAGGGCCTGCGGGGAGGGGACACAGCGGTGCGACCCGGGGAGCTCTTCCAGGGCTGGGCTGTGCTGGGGGGTGCCAGGCGCCGGGGGTCTCAGCACGCCGGCCCGGGCAGCTGTTCACGTCAGCATTCAGAGAGCCCCGCGGTCAGCTCAGCGGCCGGTGTGGCTGTGGGGCTGGGGGCTGGCCTCGAGACAGTGGGCACGTCTGCAGTTTTGTCTGCCCCCTTCTTGGCGGCTGAACCCCCTTCTGCGGGTGCATCGTTTGCCTACTATTACGGACTGTTCATGTCCCTCCCCAAATCCGCCAGTGGAAGCTCTAAGCCCCAGTGCGGCTTCCAAGGAAGGAATTGAGGTTAAAGGAGGTCGTTCGTTTGGGGCCTTGTCAGGATCAGTGTCCTTATAACTCTCTTTTTCTTTTTTAAGGTATACCCCACACCCCAGCATGGAGCCCAAGATGGGGCTTGAACTCAGGACCCTGAGATCAAGATCAGAGTTGGGATCAGGAGTCAGACGCTTAACTGACTGAGCCGCCCAGGTGACCCGGGTTAGCCTCCTTGTAAAAAGAGACTTCAGGGCTCACGTGTGCGCGCTCTCCCTGTCCACCCCGCAGAGACACAGCGGTGATGTGAGCGCACAGTAGGATGGCCTATAAGCCCAGGGGCGAGGCTTCGTGTGAACCCTCCCTTGCTGGCCTCCAGAACTGTGGGAGCCCTGCGGGCCGATGTGCCTCCGCTCTACCCCATACGACCCTGGGGGGCTGGCCACGCTGCCATCCCGGCCATGCAGCCCCAGCTGGACCCCCCAGGCCCGAAAGCGTACCTCCCATTTCTCTGAAGAGGAACTCATGGAGAGAGGCGTGTTCTTTCTTGGGGGCGCAGAGCCAGGAAGATACCCGAGTCCCGTTGGAGGAGTGGCTCGGAGGGAATGAGGCTGAATCGCAGCCTGAGGCGGAGACCCAGACTGTGTGGACGACCCCCGGCCCAGGCATCCCTGAGGCCCAGCCCAGCTGTCCTTCCTGTGGTTTCCTGACAAGGCTAGTGCAACACACATCCGGGGACTCAAATGGTCAGGTCATGGCAGGGCTGGTCTTGCGAGCACAGAGGACTGGCGTGGGTGGCTTCAGGGTGACCAGGATGCAGGAGGTGGGAACTGGTGGTCCTGGGGGCTCCCCCCAGCACAGCTGTGAGTACAGCCCGGCTCAGGGGTCCGCACTCTCTGGTTGGTTTCTCTCTGCCAGCTTCCCAGGTGTGATCTGAAACCCCTCGGAGCAGGACGGGGAGAGACTAGAAAGAGGCCACTGCAGGTTGGTAGGTGGCAGGCTCTCTCTCAAAGAGAGAGAAAGAGAGGGGGGGGGCATGTGCATGAGCAGGTGGAGAGGCAGAGGGAGAGAGCGAGCCTCAAGCAGCCGCCACACCCAGTGCGGGGCCCAACACGGGGCTCCATCTTACAACCTGAACTGAAACCAGCAGTCATCAGGGGCGGAGCCTCCAGGAACCCTGGTGGGCCTCAGGTTTACCCATGGTGGAGGGAGCTTCCCCTGGGGCTTGTCTTCCGGGATGGCAGGCGGGGGTGTCCTGCACCTGCCCTGGGCCTGCTGCGTCTGCGGCCCTGGCTCTCACCACCACGTCCCCCTCCCTGGCAGCAGAGAGGCCGGTGGAAACCGCATTCCGAGGACGGGGGTGGGGTCGGTGTGGGTCTGTCTTGTCTGAGCTCCCACTCCGCACGCTGACCCGGACCGCACCGCCTCTGACGGGAAGGACCTGATTTCTGACCTAATCTCGGCAGTTTGGGTGTGCGTCCCTCTGATTCAGCCTGCTTGGGGTCTGATGCGCCCTCCTTCTCAACGGAGTGTTTCCATTCGTGGCTTTCATACATTCGCAGAGTTCCCAGCCGTCCTCTGCTCCGGCTGCCTACCTGCCTTTTCCTCCTGCCTTTCCCTCGGAGAGTGCCGTGGGTGTGAGCCGGAATGGTTTCCTGTAGGTTTTTGAGGAGGTCGATGGCCTTTAATTTAAAAATGTTAAAGCCCAGCTGGGACTGCTTAAGCGACTTTTACCTTTTCTTTTTATTGCAGAGGAAGCATGCTTTCTTATTTATTTTCATAGGCTTTAAATTTGTTGAAAATTGGATATTTTGCATATTATGGCAATTTTTGAGATCAGATGATCTCACTTCCCCAGGGTGCTCTTGCTACGTGGCTTGTAGTTGTGTGTGTCCCTTCAGGTCTCTGGCCCATTAGTCATTCGTCAGGTGCTGATTTGCAGATTTCATTATATTTCTCTGTCCTCTAAGGTACAATTATTGATAGATATTTCTATAATTACTTTAAAAGCCAATTTGGGGGGGGCGCCTGGCTGGCTCAGTTGATGGGCTGTGCAACTCTTGATCTCAGCCTTGTAAGTTTGAATCCCACCTTGGGTGTAGAGGTTATTTAAAAACTAAGACCTTAAAAAAATAAAGTCAAGATAAGAGAACAAACATCCATTTACAGTATCTTATGATCATATAATTTCCCTTATTCGTGTTGTCTTCTTACGCATTCTCGTTTTATTATCTGGGCTCACTTGATTTCAGATTGAAGAATTTCTTCTTTATTTCTCTCTTTTTTAAAAAGTTGCCTCCATGCCCAGCATCGACCCTGATACCGGTCTTGAACGTACAACTGTGAGATCAAGACCTGAGCTGAAGGGCGCCTGGGGGGCTCAGTGGGTTAAAGCCTCTGCCTTCGGCTCAGGTCGTGATCTCAGGGTCCTGGGATCGAGCCCCGCATCGGGCTCTCTGCTCAGCGGGGACCCTGCTTGTCTCTCTCACTCCTTGTGCGTGTGTGCTCTCTCTCAAAAGAGACTCTCTGTGAGATAAATAAAATAAAATCTAAAAAAAAAAAAAATAGGCCCTGAGCTGAGATCAAGAGTTGGACGCTTAACGACTGAGCCACACTGGCACCTTCTCTTATTATTTGTGGGCATAGGTGTCTGTTGGCAAAAAATTATCATTTTTAATTTAGCTGGAGAGTATTTTACCTTCATTTTTACATTTAATGGTAAAAGACCATCTCCCCCTTAGATTTGGCATTTGACAAGGATGGCATTGGTCAGCACATCCAAGACAGGGAGGCTTGGGCTGTGGTCCTGGAGGGCAAGGGGAGGGGACAGATAAGACTCTTCGAGTGACATGAGCTGCAAATGATCACAGAGGCCACAAATCAGGGGTGTTGCCAAGAGCCCGGGCATGATGACCACGTGGCAGGATGTCCTAGAAGTCAGCCAGTCAGAACCCTCTCGGGTGTGGGGGAAGGTCCCGGGGGGCTGCACCTGGTGGGAGCCTGAGGGCAGATGGTGTGAGGGGCCTCCTGGGACCCACCCCCTCCCAGCTGCCAGGGACTCTTCACCTTCAGGGAAGTCCTGCCTCCTGGGATGCAGTCTTCCTGTATCCCTCTGGGGATCCTGTCACCTGGAGCTTTCAGTAACCTGCTTCAGGCAAGTTTGTTCATTTTTAGTAATCTCCACACCCAGTGTGGGGTTCAAACCCGTGACCCCAGGGTCGAGATGGGCACTTTCTTCCGACGGAGCCAGCCAGGTGCTCCCAGGTGCATTTTTGTTTCATGACTCTTTCTTGGTCTCAGCACTTTTCTTCTCCCATACTCTCGGCACAGGTTTTGCTGAGATGTTTGTACTTTTCTTATGCTGATTTGAAGGGATTTTTTTTTTAAATAATTTATTTTATTTTTTTTATAAACATATATTTTTATCCCCAGGGGTACAGGTCTGTGAATCGCCAGATTTACACACTTCACAGCACTCACCCAAGCACATACCCTCCCCAATGTCCATAATCCCACCCCCTTTCTTCCAATCCCCCTCCCCCCAGCAACCCTCAGTTTGTTTTGTGAAGTTAAGAGTCACTTATGGCTTATCTCCCTCCCAATTCCATCTTGTTTCATTTATTCTTCTTCTACCCACTTAAGCCCCCATGTTGCATCACCACTTCCTCATATCAGGGAGGTCATATGATAGTTGTCTTTCTCTGCTTGACTTATTTCGCTAAGCATGATACGCTCTAGTTCCATCCATGTTGTTGCAAATGGCAAGATTTCATTTCTTTTGATGGCTGCATAGTATTCCATTGTGTATATATACCACATCTTCTTGATCCATTCATCTGTTGATGGACATCTAGGTTCTTTCCATAGTTTGGCTATTGTGGACATTGCTGCTATAAACATTCGGGTGCATGTGCCCCTTTGGATCACTACATTTGTATCTTTAGGGTAAATACCCAGTAGTGCCATTGCTGGGTCATAGGGTGTCGCTCTCGCCAGCAAGAATGACCAGGAGACCAGGAGTAACAAGCTTACCAGTCTCTTTTTTATTTCTTTTTTTCACCCGGAGATCTTTCCCTTTTATATCCCCTTTCCTCCAGTCAGCAAGCTGTGCACGTGAAAGGAAGCATGATCAGCGCTTTAGCACGACAGAGAGCATGCAGTGTCCACGGTCTTCCTGTTCTGGGCATAGCCAATCATTCTTCCGGTGGTGTGCAGATCCTCTGCTTGGCCGAAGGCGCAAGCACCACGTTGCATGCTATGTACATAGCTGCCCCCGACAGCTCCCCCTTTTCTTTTTTATATGGCGGAGACCGTGCCTGTCTTAGGTTGCCGACCCCTACATTCCATGCTTACCCGTCATCGGGCACTCCCCCTGGTCGAGGAGCCCCTGTCTTAGGTTGCTATGGATGCAGGGCCAGTCTTACCCGTCTTTGACTACCAGTACAGCATGCTGAGCCATATTTGGGGGGAGGTACCAGCCTCGAGGGCCAGCATAGCCTGTACAATCATATCTCATTGTTGTCGTTGTTGGCGGCCTAGATGACAGAGGTATCTTAGCATAAATATGGACGCTCCCACCATAAGGGCACAAAATACCCCTATGCCTACCATTCCTTTCAAGAAGGACAATGAGCTTTGGAAAAATTTTACCCAGTCTCTCACAGAAGCCAGGGACACTTTGGTGGCATTTAAGCTTACAATTTGGGATCTAAGCAGCCATGTCAGATTATGGAATTGGGCGGTCCAAGTCCCACTGAGCATTTTACCAACTCTCTAGAAATATTAGCAGCTCGGGTGAAATTATGATACTCTACTGGCATAACACAGATTCCCTTCATGTTGCTTATACATCCCACCGCTAAAAGTCCCTCTAAAATGTCCAGTTGTTCTTGTATTAAATCTACTCTCTGATTTACAATCAGAATCCCCACATGTAAATGTCCATTGATCTGTTCCTGGGTTGCCAGTGCTTCCGCTAGTAGTCCCGTTATATTATTGAGTGCTGTGGCAGTCTGCACGGATGTTGTCAAGGCTATAGCTGCTGCTGTAGCCGCTGCTGCCGAGGCTGCTATTGCGGCCACGATTGCGGCTGTAATACCAAAGTCTCCTTTAGGTCGCAGCAACACAGGCAGCTCGTCTGTGTTAATCATCACTGGCATAGGGATGTACGTTGGTATCCTTGTTATCAAGGCTGAGTCCCCTGTTGAGCTGTTCCAACACTTTGATAACCAGCAACTGTCATCAGTACAATTAAGAGTGGTATTGTTCACGATGGAGGCATTGAATACTATAAAGAAGAAAGGGGGCTTTACACAGGCAGGGGTAGGCGCGAACGTTATATTCGGTCCAGCACCACAGCTAACGTTCACAGACTTTTCAAAAGTAGTGCTGGCATTATAACTAAACGTACAAATTTTCCAGGAAGAGCCATTAAGAAAATGCAGCGCTTCAAGTCCTGTATAGGCATAAGCAGAGTTACACAACAGCCATTTGTCAAAAGGATTTGCTGATACACCCTGCGTAGGCCTCTGGTATGTGTAATTATAGCCCTTAAAAGTGGTGTTGGAGTACGTAGGAAACTTTGGGCTGAAGGAAAACCCTCTCCCAACCCATACTCCGGATAAACTGTTGTGGCACCTGCTCCAAACAGGGGGCCATTCTCCGGGGGATTGGCAGGCAAACCCCCTTCTTGTATTAGTTGGCACACTGTGGTTGTATTCGGCCTTAGATTTAAGCCGAGAGGCTAAGCCCGAAATAGTGATGGCATGACCGGAATTACTGCTGTTACGATACCGAAAGAACCCTAACGTTCGATTTCCCAGGCGGACACATGGCAAATTTGATATGTTTCCCCAAATCACTTGGGAAGTAAAGCCAAGGGTTCCAGATAGCTGGGACGTAAAATTGTTTAAAGCTTTCCCATCTTTAGACCCTTCTATCCATGGCACTCCAGTAGTAGCATTGGTGGTGAAGATAGGAGGGAGGATCTCAGACTCATTCGTCAGTGGCATCGGGATGGGCCAGGCCTTCACCAGCGCCCACATCTGCTGTTGGTTCGCCTCTACCGCACTCCCCCTGCTCAGGATCATCGCCGCCGCCATCCATAGGCTCCATCACCGCTGCCATCCACAGGCTTCATCGCCACCATCCTCGTGAGCCTCTCAGGGACCCACACAGGAGTTGCAGCATCCTGTGGAAAAACACAGAGAGATCCTCGGTGCCATCGGAGCACCGGGTCCGGGCCTCTCCATATCCCGGTAAGGGTATCTTTCCATTTAACCATCATCTGTGATTGCTTACGCTGGCCCCAGTGCCTTTCTGCGGTGGACAGGCCATCAGAGGCCAGCGTTAGAAAATTTAAAATGAATGTGACTACATCGGTGAGATCTCTGGGATTGGTTGGTATGCTCTTCCCCTACTCCCCCTCTTTTTATTTTTTGTAATGTGGTTTTGAAAGTCAAGTGGGCTCTCTCCACTATTCCTTGCCCTTGTGGATTATAGGGTATTCCTGTGCTATGTTGAATGCCATAGCAGGCTAAAAAGCTCTTGAAAGTTTCAGATGTATAAGCAGGACCATTGTCTTTTTATTTTTATTTTTATTTTTTTAAAAGATTTTATTTATTTATTTGACAGAGAGAGATCACAAGTAGGCAGAGAGAGAGAGAGAGAGGAGGAAGCAGGCATCCTGCTGAGCAGAGAGCCCGATGCGGGACTCGATCCCAGGACCCTGAGATCATGACCTGAGCCAAAGACAGCGGCTTAACCCACTGAGCCACTCAGGCGCCCACCATTGTCATTTAGGTATACCCCAGCATGCAAAGCTTCGTAAGCAATGGGTTATTACATTTTTAACATTTTCTCCTCTCATTGGTGTGGCTGCTACTACTCCTGAGCAAGTGTCTATAGATAGATGTAAGTATCTCTGAAGCCCGAAGGATGGAATATGGGTTACATCCATTTGCCACAAGTGATTGGGGAGCAGACCTTTGGGGTTAATGCCCCAAGAGGGCATAGGAAGATGCACAGAACAATTACCACAACTTTGAACGATATCCCACGCGTTGGCTCTGGATATTTTGAAACGGATCTTCAAAGTATCAGCGTTCACATGCCATTTCTGATGGTAACGTTTTGCCTCTTCTACAGTACAACAGAGATCAAACTTTGCATTGACATCTGCTAAATTGTTTCCTTCTGTCAAAGGCCCGGGCAGCCCCGAATGAGCTCTAACATGGCCAATATAAAAGGGTGTGTATCTGGCTCTTATGATGTTTCTTAGGTCTGATAATAATAAGGAAATGGAAGCCTGAGATGGAGAAATAATAGCTGTTTCTATCGAGCGAGTAACAGCGACTGCATATTTGCTGTCTGACATTATGTTGAGGGGTGTGTCTGCAAATGACTGTAGGACCACAGTAATTACCAGCAATTCTGTCCTCTGTGCTGTGTCTGCCGGTACCACCACAGGTGTTACGTGTCCATCTATAACATACGCACCCGTTCCAGCTTCCATCAGTGAAAACAGTGGTAGCTCCTGCTAAAGGTTCTAAGCGACATACCTTTGGCCATATGAAATATGTTTCTTTACAGAAGTCAATTAGAGGATGAGAAGGATAGTGATTATCAAACTTTACAGGGTAAGAAGTCACTAAAATAGCCCAGTCATCATTGGAATTTACAAGGATATTCATTTGACCCTTATCATAGGGAATAATGCAAGTATCAGGTAATCGTCCAAGAATGCTAAGACACATCCTTATGACTTTGGCAGTTAAGCTAGCAACAGCATTTGGACATGTAGTAGCAGCACGGGAGAGATTATGTGGGAAGTAAGCCCACTGGAGAGGCCCTCCTAGCCAGAGCACTC
Organism: Mustela nivalis; assembly: GCF_964662115.1. Classification (NCBI taxonomy): domain Eukaryota; kingdom Metazoa; phylum Chordata; class Mammalia; order Carnivora; family Mustelidae; genus Mustela; species Mustela nivalis. The sequence goes on from NC_139025.1 coordinate 155,993,592, forward strand.
CTGTAGGTGAGCCTGGCGATGGGATGACTGTAGCCATCACTGGATCTGCAAGGTTACATCTATCTGCAGTAGTATTACACATTCTCTCTTCAATCAAATTTAAAGTCTTAACAGCCTCGGGGGTGAGGGATCTAGGAGAATCTAAACCTGGATCCCCACATAGAATATCAAATAAAGGCTGTAATTCACTTGTGGTGACTTTAATATATGGTCTTATCCAGTTAATATCTCCTAGGAGTTTTTGGAAATCATTTAGGGTTTTAAGGTGATCCTTTCGTATGCTCATTTTCTGGGGTGATATCATCGTGTCTGAAACCCTCAGACCTAAATATTCCTTCAGGTTTCCTGCTTGAATTTTCTCTGGGGAGATGACCAACCCCCATGATGCCAGTTGTTGTTGCATGTAAGTTAATGCCTCAGGGAGTGTTTGAGGATCCTCTCCACAAAGTAATGTATCATCCATGTAGTGATAACAATGAACATGTGGGTACCTTTCCCGGAGCGGCTGAAGGGCATTTTTGACATACAATTGACACATAGTAGGGCTATTAGCCATCCCTTGTGGCAGGACGATCCACTCATACCTCTGATCAGGCTCAGCATGATTAACAGATGGGAGGGTAAATGTGAATCTCTCTGAATCTTCTGGATGTAGGGGTATGGAGAAAAAACAATCTTTGATGTCAATAACTATAGACGGCCAGTTTTTTGGTAATGCCGTGACCACGGGAAACCCCAACTGGATGTGTCCCATTATCTGCATTTGATCATTTATTTGTCGGAGATCATGCAACAGCCTCCACTTACCTGACTTTTTCTTTATGACAAATATAGGAGTGTTCCAAGGAGATGTGGATTCCCGCAAATGACCCTCCTTCAATTGGTCTTGGACAAGTTCTCTAGCTGCCATCAATTTCTCTTTTGTCAGCGGCCACTGAGGCACCCACCGAGGCGTATCGTCCTTCCATTTAATTCTTATTGCCCCAGTGGCCACTGGTAAAAACCCTGGCCCCCCATAGATGGTAGCCTAGGGTCTCCTTGCCTTTGCTTTCCTAGTCCTTCTCCTGGTTTATATCCCATATTCTCCATTATATGCTTTGCAGGATCACTATATAATTTCTCTGTGGTTATCACAATATCCATTTGTTCCAAGACGTCTCTTCCCCAAAGGGTTCCTGGAAGGGCATGCACATAGGGCTGGAAAACTCCTCTATGTCCTTCCTCATCCTCCCACTCTAATGAAGAGGCACTAAGGTCTGGGCTCGTGGCCACCCCAAGACCTCTGAGAGTCTGATTTGCTTTTACTAATGCCCAATATTTTGGCAAGTCATCTTTGGTTAATGATGCTTTTGTCAGCTCCTGTATCCAATAGTCCATAGAACTTCCTTCCCCTTATCTTTAAGGGTAACATAGGCCTATGTTTCATATCCATAGTTAAGCATGCTAAAGAATCCCCTGTCGACCCAAACCCTCCTTGTCTTTGAAGACCCGTAGATGCATAGTTATCATGCTTACTAGGCAAAATCAAGAGCTGAGCAATTCTTTCTCCAGGGTTAATGACTGTTATACCCTTTGGGGAAGAAACCAAGATTTTAACCTCTCCAGTAAAATCTGGATCAATCTCTCCTGGATGAACAATTAAACCTTTTAAGGTAGAGGAACTCCTCCCTATAAGCAACCCCACGGTTCCCTCTGGGGGGCCTCCCGCTAGATCAGAGGGAACCATCTGCACTCCCATGTCTGGCGTTAGGACCAGTCTGGAGGTTGCACAGATGTCGAGTCCTGCAGATCCTGCAGTTGCTTGCCTTGGTCTGTTGGCGGGTAAAGTTGCCGCGCCATCTGGGGCAGAGTTATGACCGCCCCGTACATTTGATTCGGGCCCCGGGGGGATGGGCCCGGCCGTCCGTTTTTTGACTCGCCCCAATTATTAGGGGGTAATGGGTTGCCTTCTTTATCAATCACAGTGCGGCATTCACCAGCCCAGTGGTTTCCTTTTCTGCACCTTGGGATATCCTGGAGATTTACCGCTAGCCGCTTCACCAGGCTTCACAAACTTAACTGTTTTTATCTGCCCTTGACCTTGATATTGCGTTTTTCTTTGAGGGCAGTCCCTCTTGAGGTGGCCTTCTTGGCCACACAGGAAGCATCCTTTGGGTCTTGCTCCTGTGCCTTGCAGGGCTTGTGCAAATGCAGCGGCCATAACCTGCCCTTGAATGACTTGCCCTGAAATGTCTCTGCAAACTTTAATATAAACAGATAAATCCTTAGCCTTCCATGGTCGGATGGCTTCTCTGCACCATTTATTTGCATTGTCAAAGGCTAGCTGTTTAACCAGCGGCATGGCCGTGTCCACGTCCCCGAACACTCTTCCTGCCGTTTGCATTAACCTATCCACAAAATCAGTGTAAGGCTCATTTGGCCCCTGTAGCACTTTAGATAGTTGCCCTTGTAAGGCTCCAGCCCCTCGTAAGGTTCTCCAAGCCCTTGTTGGAGCTGCAGCTATTTGATGATAAGCCCCAGGTGGATATTGGCTTTGCGCTTGGGATCCCAGATAGGGTCCGGTGCCTGTCAACATGTCTAAATTCCACTGGGGATTTCCTGCTGCTGCATTCCTCCTTGCTGTCTCTTGGCAATTATCCTGATTTTGTATTTTCCACTCTAAATATTGTCCTCCTGACAATACAGCTTTAGCTAGATTTCCCCAATCTTCAGGAGTAAGGTATAGGCTCCCCACAGCCTCCACCAGGGAAATGGTGAAAGCAGCCTGTGGCCCATATTGCATAACCGCCTCTTTAAGCTGTTTTACCAGTTTAAAGTCTAAGGGCTGATGATACCTCTGCTGGTTCTGATCTTCCATAACAGGAAAAAACCCTTTTCCTGGACCGAGTACCTCCCTCCAATTTTCTGCTATGCAAGCAGGACATCGACACGCCCCGAACAGGCGGGCCTATAAGGGGGTGGTCCTGTCGGACCAGGAGATGGCGCTGTGGTGTCAGGTTTATCCCCTACTTCCTCTTTTAATTTTAACTGCGCTGTAGCCTTTTGAATCTCTTCCTCTTTCTCTCTCAACTGAATCAAAAGTTTCCTCAGTTCTTCCTCTTTTAGCTTTTCCTCTTCTTTTACCTTCTCCTGCGCAGCTATGTCTTCTAGCTCATCCTCAGAGAGCCCTTCGGAGCTTTCACTATCAATATTAGAGCTTCGGAGCGACTCTCCACGAGATTCCTCTTTCACTTGCTCTAAAACCTCTCCCCCCTCTTTTATGACTTCCCTCACTGGCTCCCGCTTTGGCTGCAGGCATAGTTTGACCAAGGACCACAAGGCAAGGTGTCCAGCGCTGACTTCTGGACTATGCCTAAGGTCTTCTCCCAAATGCTCCCACTGGGGTATATTCAAGAGTCCTTCCTCCACAAACCATGGCACTACTCTCTCGACCTCTTTAAGAAAGGCGCGGGCTGTTTTCGTCTTTAAGGGGGTGCCATTAGCCTTAAGCAGCTCTCGCAAAGGTTCCTCCATCCTAAGTCTAGATACCTCGTTTCCCATTCTGGAAAGCTTTCTCTCATCCTTATGGAACTTCCCTGTCAAAAGACAGACTCTGGGTACACACTGACCTTCTCGTCAATCCCCTGTCTCCTATACCGAATTTTGAGGTTCTGGGTTTCGGTACCACTTGTCGCTCTTGCGAGCAAGAACGACCAGGAGACCAGGAGTAACAAGCTTACCAGTCTCTTTTATTTCTTTTTTTCACCCGGATATCTTTCCCTTTTATATCCCCTTTCCTCCAATCAGCAAGCTGTGCACGTGAAAGGAAGCATGATCAGCGCTTAGCAGGACAGAGAGCACGCAGTGTCCACGGTCTTCCTGTTCTGGGCATAGCCAATCATTCTTTCGGTGGTGCGCAGATCCTCTGCCTGGCCGCAGGTGCAAGCGCCACGTTGCATGCTATGTACATAGCTGTCCCCAACAATAGGGTAGTTCTATTTTCAACATTTTGAGGAACCTCCATGATGTTTTCCAGAGTGCCTGCACCAGCTTGTATTCCCACCAACAGTGTAGGAGGGTTCCCCTTTCTCTGCATCCTCGCCAGCATCTGTCATTTCCTGACTTGTTGATTCTAGCCATCCTGACTGGTGTGAGGTGATATCTCATCGTGGTTTTGATTTGTATTTCCCTGATGCCGAGTGATATGTGTCTGTTGGCCATCTGGATGTCTTCTTTGGAGAAATGTCTGTTCATGTCTTCTGCCCATTTCTTGATTGGATTATTTGTTCTTTGGGTGTTGAGTTTGCTAAGTTCTTTATAGATTTTGGACACTAGTCATTTATCTGATATGTCGTTTGCAAATATCTTCTCCCATTCTGTCAGTTGTCTTTTGATTTTGTTAACTGTTTCCTTTGCTGTGCAAAAGCTTTTGATCTTGATGAAATCCCAATAGTTCATTTTTGCCCGTGCTTCCCTTGCCTTTGGCGATGTTCCTAGGAAGATGTTGCCATGGCTGAGGTCGAAGAGTTTGCTGCCTGTGTTCTCCTCAAGGATTTTGATGGATTCCTTTCTCACATTGAGGTCCTTCATCCATTTTGAGTCTATTTTCGTATGTAAAGTGTCAGGATATAAAATCAATGCACAGAAATCAGTTGCATTTCTCTACACCAACAACAAGACAGAAGAAAGAGAAATTAAGGAGTCCATCCCATTTATAGTTGCACCCAAAACCATAAGATACCTAGGAATAAACCTAACCAAAGAGGCACAGAATCTATACTCAGAAAACGATAAAGTACTCATGAAAGAAATTGAGGAAGACACAAAGAAATGGAAAAATGTTCCATGCTCCTGGATTGGAAGAATAAATATCGTGAAAATGTCTATGCTACCTAAAGCAGTCTACACATTTAATGCAATTCCTATCAAAGTACCATCCATCTTTTTCAAAGAAATGGAACAAATAATTCTAAAATTTATATGGAACCAGAAAAGACCTCGAATACCCAAAGGGATATTGAAAAAGAAAGCCACCGTTGGTGGCATCACAATTCCGGACTTCAAGCTCTATTACAAAGCTGTCGTCATCAAGACAGCATGGTACTGGCACAAAAACAGACACATAGATCAATGGAACAGAATAGAGAGCCCAGAAATAGACCCTCAACTCTATGGTCAACTAATCTTCGACAAAGCAGGAAAGAATGTCCAATGGAAAAAAGGCAGCCTCTTCAATAAATGGTGCTGGGAAAATTGGACAGCCACATGCAGACAAATGAAATTGGACCATTTCCTTACACCACACACAAAAATAGACTCAAAATGGATGAAGGACCTCAGTGTGCGAAAGGAATTCAAGAAGGGATTTTTAAAAAGATTCTCTAGAAATTGATCGACCTTCCTTCTCCTGGGGCTGCTGTGCCCTGGATCCCCTCCGTCTCCTCAAACAATTCTGAATGTTCCCAGGAGCAGGATGGCAGGAGGGGTTCTCAGCAGGGGCTTCCTGGATCCTGTGCCCGGACGACCCTGGGACAGCAGCTGCAGGACATTCTGTCGTGAGGACTGCGACCACGGATCCCATGCGCCTCCTCGGGCGTGAGCGTGGTTCCATTCCCTGCTGTCTCCACCGCCGCTGTGCTGCGCACTCCGGACAGTGCATCTGTGAAACAGCACGCCAGTTTCTGGGGGAGTCGGAGGCCGAGCCCTGCAGCCTGGGATGGGCGCTGCTCACTGTTGTCCCAGGCTCGGGTGCCTGTCATCCTTCTCTCTGGAGACCTGTGTCCGACCTCTGGTTCTTCACGTTCTCCCCAGGGCTGCCGGTCCGCAGACCAGACATCTGCCGTGCTAAGGGGGACAGTGCTGCCTCCATAGGGTTTCCTTTGCCAGAGTTCTTACCCGGGAGCTCCTGGGTCTCTGACACATATTCCCCGTGTGCCTGTCCTCCCCCTGGACTTGCACATGTTTGGTCTCTGTCCCTGGGGGACCCAGTGACTTGGAGCCTGGTTTGGACAGAGACATGAGAAACCTTTCTCTGGCATTGGGTTGTGAGTGATGCTTTTGTCCTCTGTGGTGTGTCTTCCAGCTTTCTGCATGTCCCTGGTGTGTTTGCGGACCACAGCAGGAACCAGCCGTGTCCTGTCTGGGGTCAGGTTTTGGTGTCCCAGCAGGAACAGGGTTCTTGGCCCTAAGATTGGGCCCATATTCACTAAAGGGGCCTCTATGATTACATCTCATCCTAATCCATCGGGGGTCTCAATATCCAATAAGGGAAATTCTATGTCACATAAACACAGAAAAAAACCCAGTCCCTTTTGAAAATAGGTGGGCAGACACCAAGGCACCTACTGGGTGATTCCACTTACAGAAACCTCCAGAACAGGTGAAGGAACAGAGAGAAAGCAGCTTAGGGGTTGTGAGGGGCTGGGCTGGAGGAGCAATGGGCAGGGAGGGCTTGGGCTCAGGTTCTCCCTTGGGGAAGGAGATGGTCCTGGATCTGGTCTGTGCTGTGGTGGCACAGCGTTGGGGATGTGCTTAGCACTCGTGACATGTTCAGGTGAAAGCAATTTTATTTAGAACAAATAATAAACAGTACACAGAACATGGAAAGATAAGTTACTATGTACCAGAGAGAAAGAACATAGGGGGAGGGGATGAAACATTGTGGCGGGGCGTCGGGGTCGGGGGATGGAACTGAGGGTCATTGTACAGGGAGCTCTCCCCGCAGAGTGGTGGGCTCCGGATGGGCTCTGGGAGCCCCGCAGCAGCAGCAGGCAGGGCAAGTGTTGGGATAGGGGCAGGAGCAGGACGGGGGACAGATGCAAGAGCAGGAGCAGGGGAAGGGACAGGGGCACAGGCAGGGGGAGGAGCAAGGGCAGTATCTGGGTCAGGGGCAAGAACGGGAGCAGGGGAAGGGCAAGGGGCCGTGTCTGGGTCAGGGGCAGGAACAGGGCAGTGGCTCTGGCAGGGGAAGGAGCGGGGTCAGGGGCAGGAACAGGAGCACAGGCAGGGTCAGGGGAAGGGACGGGAGGAGGGACAGGAGCAGGGGCCAGTTCTTCTGAAAGACCCGCGGATCCCCTTACCCAAGAATCCAACACTGCCACTGGATGTGAAAGACCCGCGGATCCCCTTACCCAAGAATCCAACACTGCCACTGGATGTGAAAGACCCGCGGATCCCCTTACCCAAGAATCCAACACTGCCACTGGATGCAATCAGCAAGAGGTTCTTTATTGTTACGCAGGCGCCTGCGGGTGGTCAGTGCGCGCCTGCGGGTGGTCAGCAGCTCCTGCTAGCTGAGCACACCAGGCTGGGGTGGTGCAGGATTTTTATAGACAGGTACAAACAAGTCCCGGATGGGACGGGGCCGATTGGCTGACAATTTGAACATTTGAAAAAAGGCATACTTGGTGTTAGTGGATTGGCCCTGGAAGACCCCCTCGAGCGAAGAGAAAGGCGGGAAGGGGAAACAAAGAGGAGAAGCTTGACCCCATCACTCAGCAGAAAGGCATCCTGTCTACGTGACCTATGTGACCATGCAGCCCCCTTGCCTACGTGACCATGCCCCGGCTATTAGGAGAGGGTATCTTGTTCAAACAGGAGTCAAGTGTCATGCCCTAAAAGCCAAGCGGTTACAGAAAGGCAAAAGAGCAGTTACATTGAATTCAACCCTGGGGGAAGGGTCTTTTCATTGCAAGGGGAGGAGGGGTACTTTTACACAACAAAAGAGCAGTTAATTACTTAACGATGAGGGGGGTCTTTCAGATGCAAACAGCAAGAGGTTTATTTGTCACGCAGGTACAGGCGGGTGTTCGGCAGCTCCAGCTAACCGAGCACACCGACCGGAGTGAAGCAGGGTTTTTTATAGGAAGGTACAAACAAGTTTTGGGTGGGGCGCAGTTGATTGGTTGACAGTTTGAACTTTGAAAAAGGCATACTTGGAGTTTGCGGATTGGTTCTGAGGGCCCGCGCGCGGGAGGAGAGAGGCAGGAAAGGGGAACAAGAAGGGGGAAGGTAGGAATGCCATCATGGCGTCTCTATTATTTCTATAAGCCAAGCAGTTACAGAAGGGCAAGAGAGCAATTAATCACACAATTAATAACCTAATCTTATACCTAAAAGCCAGCGGTTCACAGAAAAGCAAACAAGCAGTTAGTTATCCTATCTATCTTCTAAGGGAGGGGGCTTTCCAGGGCAGGGGTCTTTCACTTCCAGGTCAGTGTTAGTCTCCCTGTAGCCTGGTTCCGAGTCCTTGGCTGGCTCCTGGTCACCTGCTGAGCAGGCACCATCCCCCAGTCCCTAGGTGCTGCTAAAGTTGGGGCTGGCCCAAGCTCCTCAGATGGAGCAGCTGGGAGAGGAGAGAAGGTCACCCGCGGGCCTGCCTCTCCCTGTGCATTTGCAGAGACAGAGCACAGCCCGGGGCCTCCTGGAGAAGCCACAGCCAGGAAGGAACTCTCACTGGGACGTCTCCCTGACTGCAGTCCACCCCTGGGTTCTCTGAGCCCATTCGTTGCTCCTGGCCCAGCACCAGCCTCTGCAGGCTCCTCCCTGTGGGACCCAGTACCAGCCCATCCCCACACACCCTCAGGCACCCAGCCCCAGCCTTCTCACCCTTGGGCTCAGCCTCTGCAGGCTCTGGGTTTTGGACTGCTTGTTACCCGACATTCTACAATCAGGGACAGTGGCCTGGGAGCTGTAGGCGGCCTTCCCGGGACTGGGGACTCCTGTATCAAGGAGGAGGGCATCTCTGCCAGCCTGCTTTTGTCTGTGGCCTTCTGCAAAGACAGGGACTGGTAGCCGGCCTGGAGGCTTCACAGTCCTGTCTGGCCATCCTCACTGTCCTTCTGCCCAGTCCCCCTGCTGCTCCCAGATAAGACACAGGCCTGTGCATGCACAGCCCCACACCTGGGATAGGGACCCACACCTGAGGGGCTCTTGGGATAAACCCTGAGAAGCTCACAGCCCCCCACACCCCATCCCACCAGCCAGCCTTGACCTGGGGTGTGAACATGACCTGCCCACTGGTCATCTGACCTTTCGTCCACCTGCTCTTGAATGGGGTGGGCGTACTCCGTGTGAGCCTTCTTTACAAACACACACACACACGCATGGGGAGGGGACCTGGGGCTGCACAGGTTGATCAGAGCATATGGGACTGGTGGCTGGCCCTGGGACTCATGGTGTCACCTTTCTGTCCTTCCAGCCAAACGGCCAGAGGCATTGGGCAGCCCTGAGATGACTTCCTGAGCGAGGGGAAGTATTTGCTGGGTGCACTGTTCTTTGCCTGCAGTCTCCTGACTTGGGGATGCAACACGTGAACATCTCGTTTGTTTGATGATCTCCAAAGAAATGGGCTCGGCAGAGGGCTGTCTCCAGAATGTGGGTGCCTGGTTACCTGGGTTCTAAATTCCGTTGGGCTCTGTTGTCCGGGAAGTGAGGTCACCACTGCCTGGGGGCTCCTTACCTGACTTCCTCCTCACACCAGAGCCCTGAGGGTCCCCCCCTCTCCGTTGCTCAATGCTCACCCTCTACCCCATGCCCTGTCCATACAGTGACACCTGTGAGGGCCTGTGTAAGGGCCTGGTTAGAGGAACTTAGTTGTAAATCCTGGATATAGGGGTGGACCAGGCCAGATGGAGACATCCGATCAGTGGGGTGCGCATATATTTACTGTGGTGAGTTGAAATCCCTTTGACTACCTGTGTGTGGGCTGGGTCAACCACCTCTATAAAGGTTAGTCTGTGAGGCTGGGGAGTAGTAGAGGAGTAGTAGGAGGAGTTAGAATAGCTGTTGGGATAGCCGTTAGGGTAGTCTTTGGGAGAGTCGTTGCATTGTGGTCATCATGGTCGTCGGGAGCGTCGTGGTCGTCCTGGTCATCGTAGTTGTAGACAGTGGCGCCATGGCGAACTGGCCTCGCCCCCAGCACCCTCACTGCTGAGTGGCCTCACCGGAGCGGCTGCATTCTGGGGAACAGCCCCGTCTGGGGAGTGGCCTCAGCAGCAGCAGCCTCGTCCTGGGAGCAGCCTCGTCCGGAGTGGCCTCTTGGGAGCGGCCCTGTCTGGGGAGTGGCCTCGCTGGAGCAGCCTCATTCCAGGGAGCGGCCCTGTCCGGGGAGCAGCCTCATTGGCAGCGGCCTCATCTGGAGCGGCCTCATCCTGGGAGTGGCCTCGTCCAGAGTGGCCTCGTTGGGAGCAGCGTCATGGGGAGCAGAGACTGTGTCATCAGGGCTCTCGCCCTCCTCCTCCTCATCTCTTTGTCGTTGGGAGTGGCCTCGTCTGGGGAGTGGCCTCGTCCTGGGAGTGGCCTCGTCCGGAGTGGCCTCGTCTGGGGAGTGGCCTCATTGGGGAGAGGCCTCATCCAGAGCGGCCTTGTCGGTTTTGTTGTTGTCTCGTTGTAAGAGACGACCCCTACTAGTCGGTTTGATTTTCGATGCTTGGTGTGAAATCAAGCTTTGCTTGACTTTTGCTTTGTATCAATCTTGTTCCTTTGATCACGGCCCCTCCCCCTGGCTGGCGGGGAAAGCATGGCGTCTGAAGGGGAATGGGCCCAGGTGGAACAAGAGGACTGTTTGTCTCAGGGTTTTAATGGGTAATTGTTAAAGTAGTTTTTGGAGTCTTTGGTAACCTGAAGCTTTGAAGTTTTGCTTGGATGACAAACGGGAGGAAGTGGTAGGGCGCTGGTTGCTGGAACTGGGTTTGTGCTTTTGAAATCTGTTGGTAAACATGTTTTGTGCTTAGCTGCTCTTGTAACAGTTCACAATTGGTTAATATTTAGTCTTCACTAGAGATTCAGATGTTTCTAAGAAAATGTAAATGGTTTTCTTTGTCCCCCCAGAATTGTAAATGAGATCTCTTTGACTCATAAGGCTTTTCCTTGATATGCTCAGTTACTCAGGAGGTACTGCTAAATCAATGATAAGCCTTCCGTTAACATTTGGGTAAATGCTGTAACTACTCCAGGGGTTCTATACATTTCCTAAAGTTTCAATGTTTTGATAAGGGTCATCATTTCATATTTAACCATATCTATTCTGAGTTTTTGTCATTTGTAATTGTTTAAGTTCTCTCATAAGATGAATTTCGTCTTAAAGGAAATTCATATGGGAGACTTTCAGAACAGAAACATGTCTTGAATGTGTTGAAGTCCTGGAGCTGGAATGGGTAAGAATTTCCAGAAGTGAAAGCTGGACTCAGACTAAACCAGAATTAGTACAGTGACTCAAGGTAAGAATGAGCCTCCAGGAGCTTTCCTAGAAAGGCTAATTCAAGCCTATAAAATGTATAGCCCAATCGACCCTGAGGCACCCAAAAATCAGGGGGCAGTGAATCTTGCTTTTGCCAGTCAGTCAGCCCCAGATATAGGGAGGAAACTTCAGAAAATTGAAGGATTTGAAGGGAAGAATCTGAGTTAGTGGGAACAGCAGAAAAGGTGTTTAACAACAGGGATGCACAGGAGGATATAAAAACAGACAAAAACTGGTTAAGGTTTTGGCATTACGTGAGACAGGTAGGGGATGGTAAATGGAGGGAAAAGCCTAAGCACAGAGAGGGCAGGCGGGGAGATGTAGATTCAGATCAGTGTGCTTACTGTAAGGAGAAAGGACGCTGGGCCAGGGAGTGCCCCAAAAGGAAGACGGCAGTGCTGGCCCCCAGAGACCAAAGGGGCCGTGGTTCGGAGCTCCTCCCCGGACCTCGGGTAAAAATTGAAGTGGAAGGGAAACCAGTTGATTTTTGGTGGACACGGGAGCCCAATTTTCATCATTACTTAAACCTATGGGAACACTATCTGGAGAGGAAGTCTGGGTACAAGGAGCAAATGGCCCAGAGAGACATAAATGGACAACAGAAAGGACTTTAAATTTGGCCTCGGGAGCAGTTAAACATTGATTTTTGGTCATCCCTAATGCCCCATATAACTTGATGGGAAGAGATCTCCTCCACCAGTTAAGAGATGGCATTCAGTTCTCAGAAGGAGGCATGACTGTAACCTTGAGACAACCCACTGTACAAGTGTTTATGGCAGCAGTAGATGAATACCTCCTTTACGAGCTGGTCTCACAACCAGAGGAAACAAAGTGAGGGGGAGCCTTCTCCAAATCCTACAGGACTAGTTTCCCCAGGTCTGGGCAGAAGGGAAGCCCCCTGGCTTGGCCAGGGAACAACCTCCAGTGGTGGTACAATTAAAGGCGATGGCTGTGGCTGTTTGCGTCTGGCAGTACCCCCTTCCCCAGGAAGCAAAGGAAGGGATCAGAAAACACATGAACCGCCTCCGAGGAGACAGGATCCTAGTTTCTTGCTAATCTCCACGGAACACACCTTTGCTGCCCATCAAAAAGGCCAAGATTGGGGAGTACCGACCCGTTCAGGACTTGCGGGAAGTTAATAAACGGGTTGAAGATATCCACCCAATGGGGCCGTAACCCCATACCCTCCTCTCCCTCCTGGTCCTCAACAAAACTATGTATACCGTCTTAGATCTCAAGGATGCATTTTTCTGCATATCTTTAGCAAGGGAATCTCAACCCTTTTTTGCTTTTGAGTGGTCCAACCCACAGGAAGTTTTCCAAGGCCAGCTCACCTAGACAAGACTTCCCCAAGGGTTCAAGAATTCTCCCACTATCTTTGACGAGGTCCTACATGAGGATTTGTATGAGTACAGAACCTCCAACCCAGAAGTCACTCTGTTACAGTATGTTGATGACTTGCTAGTAGCCGCTGAGGACTATGAGTCATGTTTGCGGGGGACGAGAGCTCTCTTACAGAATCTGCAGGAAAAAGGGTATCCGGTGTCAGTGAAGAAAGCACAGCTCTGTCAGAGCCATGCCACTTATCTAGGCTTTGATCTCCATGAGGGAGTGCGTTCTCTGAGTCCAGGAAACAGGTGATCATCTGATACCCCCGCCCCGCCATGTCCTGACAAGTGAGGGAGTTCCTGAGGACGGTGTGCTGCTGTAGGCTGTGGATACCGTGGTTTGCGGAGAATACCCGGCCTCTCTATGAACTGGCAAAAGGAGGGCTCACTATGATAGAGTGGACAGCTGAGGCAGAAGGAGCATTTCGGAATTACAAACAGCCTTACTGCGTGCCCCAGCATTGGCCATCCCAGATGTTACCAAGCCCTTCCACTTGTATGTGGATGAAAAATCGGGGCTGGCCAAAGGAGTTTTGACTCAGACTCTGGGGCCTTGGCGAAGGCCAGGAGCCTGTCTTAGCAAGAAACTAGATCCAGTAGCTGCTGGGTTCTCCTCTTGCCTCCGCATAATTGCTGCCACGGCCCTCCTGGTCAAGGATGCAAGTAAATTGACTTTGGGTCAAAATCTCATCATAACCACCACACACGCTATTGAGGGCCTTCTCCGGAATCCACCGGACCAAAGGATGATGAATGCCCAAGTGACAGGGTATCAGGCCCTCCTCAATGAACCAAGAGTGACCTTCTGGCCCTTGGCAGTGCTAAGTCCAGCCATGCTGCTGCCAGAGGAGCTGGCTGACCACCCACACAACTGCGGGGAGGTCCTAACCCAAGTCGCAGGAATAAGGCCGGATCTCAGAGACATTCGCCTCCCAGATGCCAAGATGACTCTGTTCACAGATGGGAGTATCTACCTGGTCAATGGAAAGAGGTATGTGGGGGGCTGTGGTGGTTTCTCCAGAGCAGAAACTCTGGACGGCGGCCCTGCCACACGGAACTTCGGTGCAAAGAGCGGAAATTATCGCACTCGCTAAGGCACTGCAGATGGCCAAAAGTACAACCGCCAACATCTATATGGACAGCAGGTATGCCTTTGCTACTCTCCATATACATGGGGCTATTTCTAAAGAAAGGGGCCTATTAACAGCAGAAGGAAAAGGAATTAAAACAGAGGAGAAATATTGGCTCTTCTCCAGGCTATTTGGGACCCAAAAGAGGTGGCCGTTATGCATTGCCCAGGACACCCAATGGAAACTGATCTGATTTCAAAAGGAAACCAATTAGCAGATCAAGCTGCAAAGCAAGCAGCCTGAGAAACAGTGCAAGAGCTGGTGACACTCCTGGCTCCAGCCCTACCAGAAAAACCGGACTATTCAGAGGAAGATTTAAGTATTTACAGAAATGGGTTAAGTTGGACTATGAAGGGGACTGGGCTAAGACTAAAGCAGGAAAGTTAATTCTTCCTCGAAGTCTAGGTAAGAAGTTAGTAGACCAGATACATCAGGGCACTCATTTGGGGATACGCAAACTCAAGGAGCTTATAGGCAAGCAGTTCCAGGTTTCTAAATTAGGGCGTATGGTTCAGGATGTAATTGATAGATGTGCTCAATGCCAGGCAGCTAATGTGGGGAGAACTAGAATGGGAAGAGGGACAAGAGAAAGAGGCAAGGAACCAGGGACTTATTGAGAAATAGATTTTACAGAAATGAAACCCGGAAAATATGGGCACAAGTACATTTAGTTTTTGTGGATACCTTTTCAGGCTGGGTGGAGGCTTTTTCTGCCAAACATGAGACAGCAGGAGTGGTAGCCAAAAAGCTACTAGAAGAAATAATTCCTAGGTTTGGGCTGCCTCTGGCGATCGGGTCAGACAACGGCCCTGCATTTGTGTGTTCAGTCTCACAGGCATTGGCCAAGGCCGTGGGCACTAATTGGAAACTACACTGTGCCTATTGGCCCCAGAGTTCCGGGCAAGTAGAGAGAATGAACCGGACTCTTAAAGAGACCTTGACAAAACTAATTCTGGAGACTGGTCGTGGATGGGTGAATCTCCTTCTTTCGCCCTCCTCAGGGCACGAAGTACACCCTACTTAAACAAGGTGACCCCATTTGAAATAATCTTTGGGAGACCCCCCCCCCCCCCCCCGCTCTGTCCTCGGCTACAAGAGGTTGCCCTAGCAGAAATGACGGATCAGTCTGTACTCCGGTCACTTCAGGCATTACAGTGTGTCTTAAAAAAAAGCTCACACAGGGATCCAGACTGCCCACACTGGGACGGAGACGGAGGTGGAACCACATCCTTACCAACCCTGGGACTTGGTTTGGATACGTCGCTCTCAAGTGGGGAACCTGGAGCCTCACTGGAAGGGGCCGTTTACTGTTACCTGACCACCCCCATGACAGTAAAGTAGAAGGCATCAGGGCCTGGATTCATGCGGTTCACGTCAAACAAGCCAAGGACGAGGACGTCCCCCAGAGATGGAAGCTGCAGCCGACGGATCCCACTAACCATGGACTAAAGCTAAGACTAAAAAAACTGTGAGTTTATTGTTGCTCCTATTGTTACCTGTAATGTATAGGTGGGAAATTAGATGAACGGAATTAGGAAAAATGGAAAAGGTTATACAAAGTGTTGAGTGGCTAACTTATCAGCCGACTGTGCACTAATGTTACTTTTTGGCCCTTGCATTATATACGCCCTAATGTCATTTGTACCAAAGAAAGTTAGTGTGATAAAAATGTCAGTCTTACGTGCTCAATATAACTCCTTACAACAGGAGAACATAGAACTGGCTGAAAAGTCAAGGATTTGACTAATCTTCAAGGAAAAGGGGGGGAATGTGAGGGCCTATATGAGGGCCTGGTTAGCCCGAGGAACATGCTTGCAAACCCTGGATATAGGGGCGGGCCAGGCCAGATGGGAGACATCCAATCAGTGGGAAGCGCATGTATTTACTGTGGTGTGTTGAAATCCCATTGGCCACCTGTGTGTGGGCCGGGCTCAACCACCCCTATAAAGGTTGGTCTGTGAGGCTGGGGTGGGTGGGGGAGTAGTAGGAGGAGTTGTAGTAGCCATTGGGATAGCCATTGGGGCAGTCGTCAGAGTAATAGTGGCCTCGCTGGAGCGGCGTCATTCCGGGGAGCGGCCTCGTTGGCATGTGGCCTCGTCTGGAGCGGCCTCATCTGGGGAGTGGCCTCGTCGGCGAGCAGCCTTGTCCGGAGTGGCCTTGTCATGGGAGCGGCATCATCTGGGCAGCGGCCTCGCCAGAGTGGCATCGTTGGTAGCCGTCTCGTCCAGGGAGCGGTCTCGCTGGGGCGGTGTCATCCAGAGCGGCATCACCTGGAGAGCGGCCTCGTCCGGGGAGCGGCCTCGTCTGGGGAGCGGCCTCGTCCGGGGAGCGGTCTCGCTGGAGCAGCCTCGTCAGGGTCGTCGTCCTCGTCGCCTCTTCCTAAGAGACGGCCCCTACCGGTCGGTTTGGTTTCTGATGCTTGGCGTGAAATAAAGCTTTGCTTGACTTCCGCTTTGCATCAGCCTTGTTCCTAACAACACAGACTCTAACAACACCCACACAGCCTACCCACAGCCCCCGCGAGGCCTGGGTGCAGACAGCGTCCCCACTGTGAGGGCACAGAGCTGGGTGCAGAGACAGACCTGGGTTCAGACTGTGACCCTGGTCTCTCCTGTGCCTCAGGGCCTCCCCAGGCTCCCCATCTGCACAGTGGTGTCTTCTGGCTTCTACTTCTAGGGACGCCATCAGGGGTAGGACCTCTACATACATTCGGTCTCTGCTATCACAGGAGGCTGGGACATGCATGTGGCAATGCAAGGATGAGTGGGGGGCTTGGAAGGGCATGGAACACAGTTCTGAGGGGCCTAGACCTGCTCTGAGGTCTAGGCAAAGCCACGCTCCTCCTGCCTGTCTCCCAGCCCCCGTGGGAGGGTTGCAGTGAATGGATTCTGACCTTGTCCCTTGCGACACAGACTTCCAGGGGCTCGTCTGCGCCCATGTGCTGGCCAGTCCCCACAGTGGTTCCTGGCATCTCCAAATCCTGGTCACACATTCGTGTGGATTTCTCCTCTCCTCCAGGATGGATGGCTTGTGTGACTGTGCTCTCAAGAAGAGAATGGAGCAAAATGTTGAGGTATCATTTCCAACTTGATGGAGGGAAGTCTGTGACTTACCCTGGTTCCCCCTCTCCTGTGTTCAATCTCTGTCTCTGTCTCCTTCTGGCTGTGTCTCTGTCTCACAGGAGCAGGACCTGGGGGTTCTGGGGGCGATGGGAGAAACCTCAGAAGCCTCCCTTGTCCCTGATTCCCTCTCCTGTCCTGGGGCTTGGCTCCCTCCTAAGACCTCCCATCCTGACCAAAGCACTGACTCTTGAACCTCTTCCAAATAGGGACCCTGAGGCTGCAACAAGGAGGGTCCTGATTTTAGTCCCCAGACCAGAGGTCCAGTGCTCTGCCATGTTCTGCAAACCCAAGTCCTCAGGCCTCCAAGCCCACAGGCTGTCCTCTGCTCAGAAGGAACTTGAGGGAGCACAAAGCATTTTCCCAGGACTGGGAGCACAGTGGGTCAGGGATGGAGATCCAAGACCAACAGGCTCTTCGACAAGCCTGTGGGACCCCAGGGACACCCCATCTCTATGGCTCAATTGACAGAAGAGTAGCTGAGGCCTTTTGTGCTGTAACCACATCTGGACTTGGGGGGCTACCTCTTTCTACTTCCAGTAGCCCAGGATGGTGATGGACACCAGACCCCAGACCCTGTTCTCTCCCAGTGCCCTGGCAACCCCCCTGGGTCTTTTGGGAATCCCCTGACCATCATCCTGGCCTGTCTCCCATTCCCATGCTATGGATCTGGGTTTTTGCCAGGGGTCCTGATGCCCCTGCCCCATGGCCCAGCTGTCTCTGACCTCTTCTTTCCTCCTTGTCACCCACCTTGCTCCCAGGGTGTCCGCCCCTTCTGGTCCTGAGCTGGGCAGTCAGAGTGAGGTGTGTGTGTGTGTGTGTGTGTGTGTGTGTGTGTGTGTGCAGGCACACATAACTTCTGCTTGTCTGGGAATGCCCAAGGTCATGTCCCCACATGGGTTGGGGTATGTAGCTATCCCTTAGGATCTGAGGGTTTCTCACCCTCAAAGCGAACCTCATAGGAGGGTTGGGGCTGGCCTAGGACTGGAGAGTAACCCCGCTTCTTGGCCTCTGTACCCATCATTTGTCCTGGGCCAGTCCCTGCCTCTCTTCACTCCAAGTTCCCAACTGTCCCTGAGGGTTGGACATGGAAATGTTTGAACTCCTCCTCCAGGGATAGGTGGAGGACAGGTGCACCAGGCACACAGGCCTCCCTCCTGAGAGGGCCCAGTGTGCACAGGGGACCTGCACACAGCACCTGTACCATGACCCAGACCTGAGGCCGATGTACACGAGACCCATGGCTCTGCACCCGACTGGTCCCCTGTGTTTCCTCCCCGCTGCCAAGGGCTCTGTGGCTCCAAAGTCCACTGAAGGCGGAATCATGCCCTTCCTGGGCAGCAAGCCTCAGGGTGCAAGACCAGGTGGGTTGGACATCTGGGGACACAAAGGTCACTGAATACCCCTACCTAGCTGGCCGGGAATGCAGACTGTCTCCCAGGGTCCCGCTAAGTGCAGGGCTGGGCCAGAGGACCTGGAGGCAGCAGTGGAGGCCGACTCAGGGCAGGGGGAAGAGGAGTCCGCCCATCTCCCCTTCTCCTCTTCTTCCTCATCTTCCTGGTAGGACCCTGGGACAGAGGTCCAGCCTGTCCCTGACTGCAGCCCTGGCTGGCGTCAGAGGTGTGGGAAGGAGGCTGGGGAGGAGGGAGCCACCACCAGGATGCCCGAGTGTGAGGGTGCTGTTACTGTAATGAGGGACCCCCGTGGGCATTCAGGGATTTCAGCCCTTTTTAGATGTGAGCAGTGGCCCCAGGACTTGGCCCCTGCCTCCCCCTTCACCCTCCATAAGGCCTCGCGTCTCCCCCAGCCGAGTCATTGTCAGCAGCCAGTCCTCCCTCCAGCCCCAGGAAATCCAGCTGCCCCCGGGGGCTGCAAACTCGTTATGAGCTGGAGTCGAGCCAGCCCTTTGGGGCCTGGTTCCGGGGCCTGGAGCCCCACAGTGGGGAGAGGTTGTGTGGGGCAGGAGAGGGGAGAGGGGAAAATTGACTCTCCCTGGGGGCCATGGCTCCCTGATCAGTGCAGGTCCTGTTGTGTGCCGGCCCTTAGGGCACCCAGACTCCAGCTCCCAGGCAGGCTCCGGGAGGGAGACCAGAGTGTGGCTCCTGCTAGCTCAGACTGTCACTCTGTCCTATAGCTACAGCCTGTCCCGCCAGCCGGACTCCCTCTCCTAGTTGGTCAGCAACACCCTCAGAGCCCTGAGCCCATCATTATCCAGCTCAGGGGCCGGTGTGTGGCTGGGCAGGCAGGGAAGGGCTTGCTCTGGGCTCAGGGAGTCCCTGGCTGGGCTAGTGGTGGCTCGGGAGGGCTGGTCTTCCAATCAGAGCAGCCCTGTGACTGGCGCCGCTTGCCTCCCCTCTCTGGGCCTCACCCTCCACCTCTGTGCAATGCGGTGATCCTGAGTGATCACTCCTGTGGCAAGAACACATGGGATGCTGGTGATTGACCTATGGCGGGCACAGAGCCTGGATTGCAGAGTGCTGTGGGGGATGGTGAGCAGCCCTTCTCCCAAAGCCATTCAGCCCTTCCACGCAGCCACCAGGCCCCTGGGAGACCACACTCCTGACACCAGGTCCCTGTGTGTGATGCTTCCTCAGCAGTGGGACAGGGTGGAGACCCTGGGACACGGGGCCAGCTGCTCCCTCTGAGGGCATGAGAGTAAGAAAGACTTTTCCTGGGGTCCCCCAAGGCCACGTAAGAGGGGAGGTGGCTGCCCCCAAACAGGGCATTGAAATTCTGTTTCTGTTAGAGCCTGAGTGTTGGGCTTTGGTTCTTTCACTTGCTGGGCCAATGAGACACACACGCTCTCTATGACTCCTCCTCGAATGAAGAGCTCTTGCAGGGCCTGCCCCGCCCTGGCTCCTGAAGGAGACCCGTCCTCTCAAAGACAGGATGGTTTCCGGTCATGATCCTGGGCCAGGATGGGAGAGAACCCCTCATGGCTCCCACCTCTGGGGCTGAGACGGCCTTTCTCAGGCACAGCAATGAAGGCAATAAATGCGGGGACTTCAGAAAGAACAAGGCCTGGACCAGGTCCTGCCTCAGGATGGTGGCTGCCTTTTCCAGCACCAGAGAAGGAGGGACATCCTCTGCTTCTCTGGGCAGGGGTCCTCTGATCCAGGCCTGGAAGGGTTCTAGTCGGCCACTGGAAGTGCACCAGCACTGAGTGGGCTGATCACTGTCCACACACAAACACAGACAGTGTGCTTGAGGAAGCGTCGGAAGTGATCCTGTGCCAAAGGTCTGCAGCGGGCGGGGCTGATGGCTTCAGTGCCCTCCAGTGGGCCCCTTTTCCCTGGATGGGAATCCTCCTGGAGTCTGTCTCAAAGCTCCCTTCCTTCTGGTTTCACGACCAAGGGAGAGACTGTGGTGTGGCTTAGAAGGGTCCACCACAGCCTCCCTCCTTCCACACACATCACTGCTTCCCAAGAGGTAAGGGCTGCTGCTCCCACATGCCCCATGCAAGGCTGGTTTAAGGCACTCGTCCCCTCCAAGGCCCAGCAGCTCTAGCTCTGTCACACACATGGTGGCCACAGCTGGCTGGCTGGGCCAGGAATCCCAGGAGGGCTCTCCTTCCCCAGGACCAGGGTTCATATTCGTGGACAGAGAAAGAAGTCCCATCTGTCATCTGCTAGAGGTGAATTCCTAGGCGGGGTGGCCCTCAAGTGCCTGAGGATATGGCAGTCCCCTGGAGAGAAGGGTGATGGGCACCCCTGTCTGAGAAAACAGTGGGCAGCACCCATTCTAGGCCTCAGGTGCACCCATCACCTAGCAGGGCTCACACTCAGACGCATCCCAGGAAACTCTGGCATGATTTTTTCACAGATGCATTTTCAGGAGTGTTCAGCCCAGTGGTGGTGGAGAGAGCAGGGAATGCACCCATACTAATGCCCAAGGAGGTGGATGGTGCCTCAGTCGGGTAAGCTGTTGACTCTTGATTTTGGCTCAGGATGTGATCTCATGGTGCGGGATCGAGCTCCGTGTAGGGTCTGTGTTCAGTGCAGTGTGGCCTCACGATTCTCTCTTCCCCCTCCTGCCTCTCCCACCACTCTTGTGCCATGTTCTCTCACCTCAGATAAATTAATAAAATCTTATAAAAATGGAATCATACACAACGTATTTTAAAAAATTATAGAATATCCTAACATTGATTTTGCCATTTGAGACATTTTCAGTATAAGGTCCGCTAGTGTGAAGTATATTTACACTGCTGTGAAACATATCTTGAGAATATTTCATCATGGAAATCTGAAATTCTGTTCCCATTATTATATGTTTTTCATGTAGAAAGCATGTTAATTAATTCATTAATTTTATTATGTTCAGTTAGCCATCATACAGTACATTAGTTTTTGATGTAGTGTCAATGATTCATTAGTTGTAACACCCAGTGCTCATCACAACATGTACCCTCCTTAATACCCATCCCCCTGTTACCCCACCCTCCTCCCCTCCCCTCTGTAACCCTCAGTTTGGTTTCCAGAGTCCAGAGTCTCATGGCTTGTCTCCCTCTCTGATTTCTTCCCATCCAGTTTTCCCTCCCTTCCACTGTGGTCCTCCACACTATTCCTTACATTCCACATATGCGTGAAACCACGTGGTAATCGTCCTTCTCTGCCTGGCTTATTTCTTTCAGCGCAATCCCCTCCAGTTCCATCCATATTGATACAAAAGGTAGGTATTCATCCTTCCTGATGACTGAGGAATATTCCTTTGTATATATGAACCACGTCTTTACCCATTCATGTGTTGAAGAGCATCTCGGCTCCTTCCAAAGTTTGGCTATTGTGGACATTGCTGCTATGAAACTTGGGGTGCAGGTGCCCCTTCTTTCTGCTACATCTATATCTTTGGGGTAAATACCCAGTAGTGAAATTTCTGGGTGGTAGGGTAGTTATATTTTTAGCATCTTTTTTTTTTTTTTTAAGATTTTATTTATTTATTTGTCAGAGAGAGAGCGAGTGAGAGCAAGCATAGGCAGACAGAGTGGCAGGCAGAGTCAGAGGGAGAAACAGGCTCCCTGCAGAGAAAGGAGCCCGATGTGGGACTCGATCCCATGATGCTGGAATGATGACCTGAGCCGAAGGCAGCTGCTTAACCAACTGAGCCACCCAGGCGTCCCTGTTTTTAGCATCTTGAGGAACCTCCACACTGTTTTTCAGAGTGGCTGCAACAGCTTGTTTTCCCACCAATAGTGTAAGAGGGGTTCCCTTTTTCTGCATCCTCACCAACTTGTTAATTTTGGCAATTCTGACTCATGTGAGGTGGTATCTCATTGTGGTTTTGATTTGTATTTCCCTGATGGCTAATGATGTTGAACATTTTGCCATGTGTCTGGTAGCTGTTTGCATGTCTTTGGAGATGTCTGTTCATGTTTTCTGCCAATTTATTGACTGGGTTATTTGCTTTTTGGGTGTTGAGTTTGAGAAATTCTTTATAGATCTTGGATACCAACACTTTATATGACATGTCATTTCCAAACACCTTCTCCCATTCCATGGGTTGCCTCATTGTTTTGTTGATTGTTTCCTTCGATGTACAGAAGTGTTTTATCTTGATGAAGTCCCAGTAGTTCATTTTTGCTTTTGTTTCGCTTGTCTTTGGTGATGTGTCTAGAAAGAAGTTGCTGTGGCTAAAGTCGAAGAGGTTACTGCTTATGTTCTCCTCTAGGATTTTGATGGATTCCTGTCTCACACTGAGGTCTTCCATTCATTTAGAGTATATCTTTATGTGTGGTGTAAGAGAATGGTTGAGTTTCAATCTTCTGCATGTGGCTGTCCAATTTTCCCAGAACCATTAATTGGAGAGACTGTCTTTTCCATTGGATATTCATTCCTGCTTTGTCAAAGATGAGTTGACCATATTGTTGAGGATCCATTTCTTTTTTTTTTTTTTAAGATTTTATTGATTTATTTGACAGAGAGAGAGAGAGAGAGAGAGAGATCACAAGTAGACAGGCAGAGAGAGAGGGGGAAGCAGGCTCCCCACCGAGCAGAGAGCCCAATGTGGGGCTTGATCCCAGGATGCTGGAATCATGGCCTGAGCTGAAGGCAGATGCTTAATCCAGTGAGCCACCCAGGTGCCTTGATGGTCCATTTCTGGGGTCTCTATTCTGTTCCATTGATCTATGTGTCTGTTTTTGTGTGACTACCCTGCTGTCACAGTTTTGTAATATAGCTTGCAGTCAGGCATTGTGATGGTCCCAGCTTTGGTTTTCTTTTTCAACATGTACCTGGCTTTGTGGGGTCTTTTCTGGTTCCTTACAAATTTTAGGATTGTTTGCTCCAGCTCAATGAAAAATGCCAATAGTATTTTAATAGGGATGGGGTTGAAAGTGTAGATTGCTCTGGGCAGCATAGACATTTTAACCATGTTTATTCTTCCAATCCATGAGCATGGAATTGTTTTCCATCTTTTTGTGTTTTCCTTCATGTCCTTCATAAGTGCTCCGTAGTTTCTAGAGTATAGAGCCTTTAATTCTTTGGTTAGGTTTATTCCAAGGTATCTTACAGTTTTTGGTGCTATTATAAATGGAATTGATTCCCTAAGTTCTCTTTCTACAGTTACATTATTAGTGTATAGAAAACCAACTGATTTCTGTGCATTGATTTTGTATCCTGCCACATGACTGAATTGCTGTATGAGTTCTAGGAGTTTGGGAGTGGATTTTTTTGGGTTTTCCACATAAAGTATCATATCATCTGTGAAGAGAGAGTTTGACTTCTTTGCCAAATTGAATGTCTTTTGTTTCTTTTTGTAGTCTGATTGCTGAGACTAGGACTTCTAGTCCTATGTTGAACAATAATGGTGAGAATAGGCATCCCTGTTGTGTTCCTGATCTTAAGGAAAAGCCCTCAGCTTTCCCCCGCTGAGAATAGTATTCACTGTGGGCTATTCATAGATGGTTTTTATGAAACTGAGGAATGTCCCCTCTATCCCTACACTTTGAAGAGTTTTAATCAGGAAAGGGTTCTGTATTTTGTCAAATGCTTTTTCTGCATTAATTGAGAGGCTCTTGTCTTTTATTAATGTGCTCAATCATGTTGATTGATTTGTGAATGTGGAACAACACATTTGCATCCCAGGAATAAATTCCAGCTGGTCATGATGGATAATCCTTTTAATGTACTGTTGGATCCTACTGGCTAGGATCTTGTTGTGTATTTTGGCATCTGTGTTCATCAGGGGTATTACTCTGTAATTCTCCTTTTTGATGGGGTCTTTGCCTGGTTTTGGGATCAAGGTAATGCTGGCCTCATGGAAAGAGTTTGGAAGTTTTCCTTCTATTTCTATTTTTTGAAACAGCTTCAGAAGAATGGGTATTATTTCTTTTTTGAATGACAGCCTTCCTGGATAAAGTATCCTTGGCCATATGTTCTTCTCATTTAGTATCCTGAGTATGTCCTTTTTTAAAAAATTTAGCCTGACTTTTTTTTTTTTAATTTCTTTTCAGTGTAACAGTAGTCATTGTTTTTGCACCACACCCAGTGCTCCATTCAATCTGTGCCCTCTCTAATACCCACCACCTGATTCCCCCAATCTCCCACCCCCCGCCCCTTCAAAACCCTCAGACTGTTTTTCTTGCCAGCCCTTTCTGGCTTGCCAGGTCTCTGCAGACAGCTATGACATTATTATGATGTTCCTGTCTCCATCCATAAGAAATCTGTTCCCTCTGGCTGCTTTCTGAATTGCTTTCTCGGTTTGAAGATTTGCAAGATTTCCATTTTTAATTCTAATAGTGTATTTATGGACTATTTTATGTTTTCTTGGTACACCCTCATATTATCTGTGAATAGTCACAATTATCCCCTCAATTCTAATTCTTTTTATTTCTCTTGCCTTATAACACTTGGTAGATTCTCCAATGCAATGTTGACTAGAGTAGCATT
Organism: Mustela nivalis; assembly: GCF_964662115.1. Taxonomy (NCBI): domain Eukaryota; kingdom Metazoa; phylum Chordata; class Mammalia; order Carnivora; family Mustelidae; genus Mustela; species Mustela nivalis. The sequence continues at coordinate 156,018,333 of NC_139025.1, forward strand.
GTTTGAAGATTTTCATGTATCTTTCTCAATATCTGATAGAAAAGCAGATGAAATATTGGTCGCAAATGGGACAGAATTGACCTATATGGAACATTACCCATTAAATACAGAATACATTATTTTCAAGTGGTCCTAGGATATTTATCCAAGTAGACAAAATGTTGGGCCATGAAACAAGTCTACACATTTTATTTTATTTATTCATTATAATTTATTTATTTTTAAAAATTTATTTATTTTTTTGTATCAGTATTTTATTTTATTTTTTTGGAGGGGGATTTTTATTTTTTTATTTTATTATTTTTTTTTTTAACTTTTTATTTTTTATAAACATATATTTTTATCCCCAGGGGTACAGGTCTGTGAATCACCAGGTTTACACACTTCACAGCACTCACCAAAGCACATACCCTCCCCAATGTCCATAATCCCACCCCCTTCTCCCAAACCCCCTCCCCCCAGCAACCCTCAGTTTGTTTTGTGAGATTAAGAGTCACTTATGGTTTGTCATAACATTCCTGGGCTATTTATTTTTATTTTTAAAAAGATTTTATTTATTTATTTGACAGGCAGAGATCACAAGTAGGCAGAGAGGCAGGCAGAGAGAGAGAGGGAAGCAGGCTCCCCGCAGAGCAGAGAGCCCTATGTGGGACTTGATCCCAGGACCCTGAGATCATGACCTGAGCCGAAGGCAGAGGCTTTAACCCCCTGAGCCAACCAGATGTCCCACATCTACACATTTTAAAGCCTGAAATTAACTAGATTATATTCTCAAAGCACAGGGGAATTGAGCCATAGTCATAATGAAAAGAAAACCAGGAAGTCCCTCAATGTTTGAAAATTAAATGTAACTTTGCTACATATCCTAAAGGTCAGAGAGGGAATCACAAGGGAAATCCCCAACCTTTCCTACACCAGAGCTCGCAGACAATGGCACTCTATCTGCAAAGAGCAGTGTAATTAGCTAGACAGGAGTTGAGCCTTAAGTCAGAGTTCTGCCTGCCCCAGCCACACCTGGCAGCCTTGGCCTGTGGTCCCCCGACAGCTGCCCTTTTTGGTGGCCCTGAGCTAAGAGGGACAACATGGCCATATGGAAATGGGAAGCTGTACAACCCTAGTGATGACAGTGCTATTGTATTGTCCTGACCTGCCCAACAGCATGTTTTCTGAGTGAAATATGACACAATAGCAGGTTCTTGACCTTCTTTAAGGGTTGAAAATCATCTTGTGAAGTCATCTATTAGAAATACAGATTCAACATGTGTTCTTTCTTCTGGAAAAGAAATAGACCCAAATAGCCATCATGGCTTCCTGAGCACCTGTCTTGAGAGCCAGCACACCAGCTCTTTGTGGAACTCTCCCTCTTAAACGTCCAAACTATGATGTAGACATTATCAGTTACATTTTCTAGATGGCTAAACAGGGGCTCAGAGATGATTCAAGTCACAGAGGATTTGAGTATCAAAAATTCCACTTAGGTGGGATCCCCAAACTGATTCCAAATCCCTTGTTATTCCATAATTGGTACTATCTCCCTCTTATCTCTGGTCTCAATCTGGAAACATCTCAAGTCTCAGGACTTTCTTGTTGTGTGGCCAACTGGAATGAATTCAGCTGGCCTTTTTACCTCTGCCCATCATGATCATAAAGTGTGGAGGATCTCTGAGTAAGATACTCAAAGATCCCTAGGAACAGAGACATTTTAGTATTTTTCTGATAGTAAAGTTACTGAAAGAACTAGCTTTTAAAAATTAATTCAGTCTCTGGTATGTTCAGAGTGTGCTGTAACACAAGTCTGAAATAGTATTTAAAAACACTCAGCTCAGCCTCTATACAAAGGAAAAAAATGCTTGTAAACAGAGCTAAACTATTCCCTTACCCACAGTGACTTATTTTGCAGCCATCGGAATGTTTATGTGGTATGACTATGACTTACATTAGTCAAAATCTGCACGGAAAGAACTAAGTGTATTCAAGCTTTAGGGGGACTTCATGTTTAAGTTAGTGTTGTGACAATGAGCTACTCTCTTTTATTCTGTAGTCCAAGGGAATGGTACCAGACATCTCTAAGCTGTCAGGAGATTCTAAAATTCTGACTTTATCTGTGTGCTTCAGAGATTTGGGCAGAAGAAAGGGAGGAGCCCAGCTTCTGTGAACACCTCTGTTACCTGTGTTGACCATGAACAGGTAACCTTCTGTAGGCATCCTTTTAATTTCTTGGTAGTATTGTTAAAGGTGCTTTTGCCTCAAGTTTCTCTCTTTAGTAGTAATTAGAATGACAGTGGACATTTTTCTCTTTTACCATTAGTGGGCCTGGATCCCAGGGTCCCAGGGAAGCTATCCTTTAACATTTTACCAAGCTCAAAATAACTGGGCAAAACCTCAGAGCGTGGGCCCTATCTCTGCCCCAAGCACATGTTGTACATCTGCTCTGAGAAGAAAAAGATAAACAAAAAATGCCATTGCAAACATAAAGAGAAGAAAAACTAAAGAACCTCTCCTGCTTCATTAAGATGAAATTCATACTGACTTGCACATACTGAAAACGTAAGAAAATGTAACTTTCTGGAATGTTCTTCCTCATGATGATGTGTAACTCAGTATGTAAAACAAAACAGAATGAATATAGAAACCTGTCCCAGATGTTCCTCCCCCAGAGCACTCCCTTCCTTGTGAAGATTGTGTCTCCCAGGCAGCTGTCTTGACTTGGGTTTGAATAAAACTCTCTTCCTTTCTCTCTAAAATGTTTAAGACTTTGTTCCTTTAGTGTAGACAATAATAGTATGTTTTCTTTTTTTTTTTTTAATTTTATTTATTTATTTGACAGACAGATCACAAGTAGGCAGAGAGGCAGTCAGTGAGAGAGAGGAAGGGAAGCAGGCTCCCTGCTGAGCAGAGAGCCTGATGTGGGGCTCGATCCCAGGACCCTGAGACCGTGACCTGAGCTGAAGGCAGAGGCTTAACCCACTTAGCCACCCAGGCGCCCTAGTATGCTTTCTTTTTAAGTGAAAAACCAATGTTCCTCGTTCACACCTCCAACAGCAGAGAAGGGCAGCTGCTCTTGTTCGTCCTGGAGCTTCCCTGCAGAACCGTCAGGGAACCGTCTAGGCTCATCCTAGAAGGATGCTCAGAAGGTCCGAGAAGCACTCTCCACTCCATAGGTGAGACCAGAAGGTGAAGCTTCTCCCGTTTAGAGCATTACTTATTGGGTTTTAAAACTGCCTTTTTTTAAAAAATAGATTTTATTTATTTATTTGACAGAGATCACAAGTAGGCAGAGAGGAAGGCAGAGAGAGGAAGCAGGCTCCCTACTGAGCAGAGATGCAGGGCTGGGGCGTGTGCTGGATCCCAGGACTCTGGGATAATGACCTGAGCTGAAGGCAGAGGCTTTAACCCACTGAGCCACCCAGGTGTCCCATGCATTTCTTTCTTTCTTTCTTTCTTTTTTAAAGCTTTTATTTATTGACAGAGAAACAGTGAAAGAGGGAACACAAGCAGGGAGAGTGTGAGAGGGAGAAGCAAGCATTCCACTGAAGGATGAAGAGCATCTGAGCCAGATTCGGGGCTTAATCTGAACACCCTGAGATCATGACCTGAGCTGAAGGCAGACGCTTAAGGACTGAGCCACCCAGGCTCCCCAACTGTTGCATTTCCTAAATCCCAAGACTGGGAAGGTCTGAGAGCAGGTGATCTTGCCAGGAGCCAGAAACAGCTCTGCAGGCAGGGCTGGCACAGGAAGGGATGGGGCAGGGGCCTGAGGTTGGTCTGCAGGGGGTCCCCAGAAGGGCCGGTTGTATGGGGGTATGGGGACCCTGCCCATGACCCACCCATTCCTGCCCCTCGGAGCCAGGTGTTTGAGCGAGGAGGCCCCGCCTCTGTGAGTATGTGCAAAAGCAGGGCAGTGGGGGTGTAAGGGCGGGTCTCCCGGTACATGGAGGTGCAGCATCCAATGGGCTCAGGGCACCACAATCCTTGACTGATGAGCACGTGGGGGTGGAGCTAAGTCATCTGTGGGCAGACCCAGAGCTGCCTTAGGATGCAGAGGGCTGGCAGGCAAAGGGGCGCTGGGAGAGTTCCTGGGCAGGGGTCCTGGCTCCGTGAATGTGGGCTGTGTGCTGGGGTGGGGGTCCTGGTGGGTAGGGTCCTCAAAGGGCACATGAAGCAAGTTCATCATGGGGACTCAGATGGGAAATTCTCTTCTGCCCGATGTCCATCAACGGGTCCTCTCCCCTAGCCCCTGAACTCCAGGATGCTTGCTCACCCAAGCTTTTGTGGGATGGGTTACAGACATTTCAGGGCCTTCTGTGTCCCCCAGGAAGAGTGCATGTAAAGAGTGCACACACTTGGGGTGCTGCTCAAGGTCCATTACCTGCACTGGGCCAGGGGACGGGAGACACCAGCTTCAGTGGGGTGCCTCCCGTCCCCTGGCACAGTGCAGGTAATGGACCTTGAGCAGCACCCCGAGTTCAGCAGGGTGTCCCCTGTTCCCCACCCCCACAGGTGTGGTGCTGACAAGCCCCAGAACAGTTCCCCACCTTCAGAATTTTGTGCTCGGTTTGCAGGGGTGGTAGTAATGGGCTGTCAGGGTTGTGCATGAGGGTCCTCCAGATTCCTGCCCTCCGGCACAGGTGTGGTGCTAACCAGTCCCAGAGTCAACCCCCAGCTTCAGCATGGTGCCCCATGTTCCCCGGGGATGGTGGTAATGGGCTGTCAGGGTCCCACCTGAGGGTCCTCCAGGTTTCTGTCCCCCCAGATACATGTGTGGTAGTAACAGCTCCAAATCCATCCCCCAATTTTAGCATTGTGCCCCGTGTCCCAAGGGATGGTGGTAATGGGGTGTCAGGATTATGCAAGAATGTCCTCGAGTTGGGGGCCTGGGAGCTGGAGGAAACCAGACCCCACTCAAGTTGCATGAGGAACAGGTGAGTTGAGGTGTTCATTTGGAAGGATAATTTCATTTTTCCAAAAAAGACAAAGTCATTGGTCTACTTTAGAATGTTAATAATTACTACTTAAGAAACAAGTATGTGTTTCCAAAAAAAATGAAGGAAAAACAAAGAAAAAGAAAAGAAAGAAAACAGCAGAGAAACAAGTATGTGTTTTTCCCTGTCCCAGGCACAGAAGCAGGTGTGCCGGCATTAGGTCAGAGGCGCCTTATCACCCCCAGCTGACAACACTTGTCCACGCGGGCTCCACGAGACCCGAAGTTTTGAACAACAGCATCTGAGTCAGTCAGGCAGCTCATCACAGGATGTCAGCGTTCCGAGAAGGCAGCAGGTGCATTGGGCACAATGTCACTTACATGTCAGGACTGGAGGTAAAAACTTCTTTTTAACCGGAAACCTTGGCTTTTCTCTTTTCTCGGCTTGAACCACGAAGTCAAACTGAAGCAGCTGTCCGCATTCTGGATTCGGTGCCAGAGTTCCTTAGTGTCCCTGCAGGTGGGACAGTGCAGGGAATGCCCTTTTCTGCATTCATTTACTGCGTGCAAAATGTCATCTGCACACCTGCTTCCTGGGAAGTCTCTTGTACCGGAGAAGGAAGATGAGATTTGCTCCTAGTGTGTCTTTAGCGTATAATCGGATCCTTCATCTAACAGCGTTTATTCCCTTGGGACTGGGGCATGGTCCAATGCCACTGTCCAGAGTTCTGTGGCTTTTTGAGGCCAGATAGAGACTTGGATGATGTCTTGTCATTGGTTAAAGGTGATGTTTCATAACTGATTCGTGTTTTCATTTAAAGAGTTCCAATTAAGGTAGAGGAAAATTCAAAATGACTCAAAGTAGGCTTTTACCATTTAAAAGGAAAACTTGACTTTCTAGTTTGACTCAGTGTGTCATCTAGATATTTTGACAGGCCGTACTTTCTCTGTAGTTTCTTTGGTGGTGGAGTCAGAAGGAGAGTCTTTGGGAATTCTCATGGATAGAGGCATGCTGGTGGCATCAAGGGGCTGGGTGGACTCCAGGAGCCCTGCGGTGAGTTCTGCAACTGCTTGCCTGATGCTGAGTGAGTCAGCTTATCCCACAGAGTTTGTTTCTCATGGAATTGCTGGAAAGTAATATCTGTGGAAAGGCTCTTTACACAGAAACTTTTGGCCTAATGAAAAGCAGCTAACCATGAGTTGATTTGGGCTGTCTCACTCTGTAAATAATAGTTTCGTAACCCCCATCACAAGTGATGGTATTTACTGCACGAGGAGTGCTCAGAAGGCTACAGTGAAAGACTCACATCTCATAGCAGGTTCAGGTTCATCAATATGTAACTGACAGTTTGCCCAAGTAGGAAGGTGAGTGGAGAGAAATACCACATATTTATGAAAGCCTTGGGCCAGTGTCATTTTGACAAGAGGGGGGAATCGTGGAGCTCTGCAGCAGACAGGGCAGTTCCAGGTCTGGGGAGAGCTGACAGGGAGGAGAATGCAGGGCATTCTGCAGAAGGGTGTGGGCAGGGCTGGCTCCAGGGGTGGCCGTGTATCCCCCGTGTGACAGTCGTGACAGGTCAGGGCTGTGAGCAGGTTCCTGGCTGAGGACAGGTGAGGCCCCGGGGGGGAGAGCTGGCTGGGAACCTTCTTGTGTGCCACCCGCCTCAGCTAACACACACGAAATCTCCGTCTGTCACTGTCACTCCAGTTCAGACTGCTCCACATTGCCAGGCCAGGACGTTGGGTTGGACTTCTTTCTTTGAGTGTGTGTGGTTTCAAAACTTGAATGATGGAAATGACGGGTCGTCAGAACCTCTGTTCCTCTTGTATTTCCTGCTCTCTAAGTAACCGCCATGAATCGTATGTGCCAGTGGAAGGGGCGATTTTTATTTCTTATTTTATTTAGACAATGGAAAACAAATATTCTGAAATATTAAAAGAATTCTTTTGGGGTGTTCATGTTTTTCTCTTCTGTGAACCATATTCCAATATTAGAAAATATTTTTATTTTTATTTTTATTTTTTTTTATTTTATTCATTTAACAGAGAGAGAAATCACAAGTAGGCAGAGAGGCAGAGAGAGAGAAGGGGGGAAGCAGGCTCCCTGCTGAGCAGAGAGCCCAATATGGGACTCGATTCCAGGACCCTGAGACCATGACCTGAGCCGAAGGCAGAGGCTTAACCCACTGAGCCACCCAGGTGCCCCTAGAAAATATTTTTTTTAAATTAAAACAGAGCTGTGGAACTCTAATAGGGTGAGGAGGGCAAATGGAGATGGAGTGTAGGTTGTTGAGTAGGTCGGGGAGTGGTGGCTCATTGTGCTCCCAGAGAAAAATCTCCTCTCTGTGGGTGGGGGGAGTGGCTGCTCACCTGGTGGCCCATCCTGGCCTCTGAAACCTGACCCGATGAGTCCCTTGTGACTTGACCTGGGGAGTTGATGAAGAAAACAGAATGAACTGTGGAGGGTGCCTGCTTCCTTTGCACTCGGACAACTCCATTGAAGCAAAGGAACCCATCACCCTTGGGGTGTATCAGGATCCCTGAGGGTCTTGGCTTTACTTCCTGCGAAGAGATTGTGTCTTCATCTTTATCTGAATGAGAGCCATGTAGTCTGGTTATGGAGACCCAGACCTTTACGTGACCACATCATCATTATTCTTGTTATTTTAAGCAATATAGACATTGACTTCGAGACCCAAATATCAAAAGAAAAAATACAAGGTCAACTTGTGGCCCCTCTCATTAGTATGGGCAGTGTAGGGCTGCCCAGATGGGAAAGAACATGGAGTTCTATTTGGATAGAAGTGTGTTGTGCACACGGAGTGCTTTTTTCTCTCCTTTCCCTTACTTCTCTGAAGGGAAAAAGAGTGGTGCCTAGAGCTTGGTTTCTGATTTGAAGGAATGGGAGACTAGAGATTTGAAGAGCAGTGTTCATGCTGACGTGGCACTCCATGCCAATGAGTGAGGGTTTGAAGCTTGAATTTGGAAGTGTTGGTGTTCAGGGAGGATGTGGTCCGAGTTTCCCGCAGAGTCGCTTGGCTGGTCTGCCTCATTGGACCAGTTCCTGCCTTTTGAAGGGCAGCTTGAAAGTGACTCAAACCCTAGGGCATTGGAGGAATGATCTGAAAGGGACTCCTGGGTGGGCCAGTGTAGACAAACCCAGGGAATTCCAGAACTAACGATGAACACATTTCTGAGGCTGGAGTTGGCTTTTCTGTGAGCAGCAATGAGCCGGAGAGGAAAGTAGTCTCCGGGTTTTAGGTGTCACCGTGTCAGCAGGTGTGGGCCTGGAAGGTAAGTCAGATCATAGCTGGGAGATTGTGAGCCATTGTGGTGGGCCTTTGCTCTGGATGCACAGGCCAGCTTGCTCCAGGGACGGGGCTCTGCTCCCCAGCCAGCCCTCTTGCTGCAGATGTGATAGGAAACTTGCTTCTTGTTGGGTTCTCAGGCGCTCATCTCAGCAGGCGGCTTGGTGGCAAGCAGCCCACAGGCAGCATTCTGGATTCTTGCCCAGTGTGCCCCTTGCTTCCTCAGATGAGACACCACAGGTGTTTTCTCCTGGCATTTGTGAATTGAGCTGGCAGAAGCTCTTCTTCCAGAGCCACACCCCTGAGAAATCCTCCTCTTTCCTGTGCTGTGCAGAAGAAGCCAGTTTTCATTTCAGTTCAGTTCCATACTGAAATCTCAGCTCCTGCCATTAGGTTCCAAGGCCACATGACACACCAGTCTCCTTGAAGGTCTAGTTCCACATGGGGCCTTTACGTGTGAGACTGAGACAGAATCTGGGCGGCTGCAGCAGGTTCTTTCTCCAAAACTGTGCAGCAAAGCCTGGTTTGTGATGATGCCCCAGGAAAGAGGACAGGTGCACCATTCTGCCCCAGCACAGGGGGATGCCGGACCTCAGTCTCAGGTGGCTGGTGCAGGGAGGAGAGATGCCTGTTTCCCAGGACCTTGGCCAGAGGGAGATTTGGACCCTGGGATGCTTCTCTGCTCAGCTTTCTCAGATGAGCACATCAGGCAAGGAGAGGAAGTGTGTGTGCACCCCTGGAATCGAGGAATGTGTCTGGTTCCAGGTTTCATGTGCAAGTGGATTCCTCTTACGGCTCATTTTCCTGATGGTCTTGGTGCCATATGGCACCTACGGGCATTGTGGCTGTGCAAGAGCTCTGGTCACCTTTTCCCCCAGGACTCTGGACTAGGAAATCAGAGGGAGTCCGTGGTGAAACCATCCGAGTAGTACTCCATTTCTCCCTTGCCAAGATGGCCTTGTGACTGTGATAACTGCTCTGGAAATAGAAAGGAGACAGGGCTGGGGTGCTGAAGGGGAGGGGGTGGTGGTGCTTGCTATTCACATAGCAGCCAGGTGGGTCTTCACTAGGAAGGTGATGCTTGAGTCAAGTTTGAAAGAAGGTGAGTGATACCACACCAAGAGCCTTATAAACACAAGGGAAAGCATATGCAAAGCTGGTGGGGCAGGAGAAGGCCCCATAGTCACAGGAGACAGCTTAGGATGTGACCTCAGGAAGGTGACATTAGGGTGACAGAAAGCCATTGCAGGGCTGTGACCCCATGGGACCCTGTTTCACTGGGCCATCCTGGCTACAGTGTTGAGAACAGATGACACAGCATTGAGGATGGACAAGGGAGGTCAATGATGAAGGTTTTCTAGGAACTCAGGCAAGAGATGGGCTCCAGTGTGGACCAGAGAGGTGGCTGGGAAGGGTTAGTGCTATTCCAGTAGGTACTACTGAAGATGGAGCTCACAGGGCTTGCTGATGGGTTCGATATTGGGAATGGGAGAAAGGGGGAATTGAAGTAAGTCCGATCTCTTGTGGGTTGTCCCGAGGAAGATGAAGGAGGAGGTTTCTGGGGGTAGGAGGTAGTCCGTGTTCCACCTGCTGAGGAAGGTGCCTTTCACAGTGGACCTGCTCATGTTTGTGTCTGGGAGAACTCTGAACCCCTTCAGCAACTTTCAAGTACAAGTCTTCCCCACTTTTCTCAAAGTTCACGGTAAGACTCTTGGCTTTCTTTTTTGAAAGACCTACATTATTACTCAGCTCCAGTTTCAGGAATAAACCTAAAGAGGATTTCTCTCACAAAAAAAGTCAAAAAGTGGGCATCGCGTCTAGCATCTGTTTTGTGGGGCACCCTGACAGAGGCGGTGCACACCCCAACCAGCTCCTTCCTGGGCACTGCTCTTCACATCCCACTACTGGCACTTTGAATTGTGTCTGTGAGCATCGGCTGTGCTTTATCTCCATTTAGTTTAGGCATCTGTAGGATATTGTGTCCTGAGGCCCAAGAAGAGCCAAAGAGAAGGAACTTTTGGTGTCTGAGCATGCTCACTTACTTTTCTGTAGAAGTGAATGGTCATTCCTTTTTCTGTTTACACCATTTCTGTTGTGAACGGTTTCCTAGGAACACTGTACTTTCAAGTAGTGGGGGGAGACTGTACCCCATCCTGCCGGGTTAGCTTTCATCTCCATGCTTCAGAACATTCCACGACTTGTGGATTTTATCACTCAAACATGGCACCTTTGACTACCTTCACCTGTTTGCCCCCACCGTCTCCAAATCTGGCAACCACCCATCTGTTCTCATTATTGATGTGTTCCCTATTTTTTTCCATGTGGAATGCCCCTGAGAGCTTCTGGTGTGTGTTTTCCTGTGTCTGAGTTACTTAGCATAAGGCTCCCAAGGTTGATGTTTCCATGTCCGGTTATTGTGAATAATGCCGCCATGAACATGGAAGTGTATTTCTCTTTTGGAAGGAGTGTTTTTTTTCCTTTCCTTTCCTTTCCTTTCTTTCCTTTCCTTTTCCTCCCTCCCTCTCTCTCTCTCTTTCTTTCTTTCTCTTCCTTCCTTCCGTTCTTACAGTTTATTTGTTGGGAAAATATTTTTTTTTTTCTGTCAGAATATATGCATTGTGGACTTTATTGGCAACATCTTCATACTCATCATTAGGACTTTTTTCTGACATCCGTGTTTTTGTAAATGAGTAGCTGGATCTATAGATTTCACCAGGTTGAACATTTGGGCAGAACTATGTAAGTAGTATTCTGTTCTGCAGTGACACCAGATTGTGTCTGTTTGTCTTCTTTTACCAGATTGTGTCTGTTTGTCTTCTTTTGTGATGTTCTCAGTTGTGATGATGAATATCTATGTTTCCTTTTCTGTGGTAGGTTTATTAAAGTGAATTTAATTTTTCCTAAAAGTGTGGGTTCTAAACAGTCCTTTTATAATATATATTTATCTAAAACAGCATGTTTAAAAATGCATTTATTGGAAGAAAATGTTGGAATATGACAAAATATTATTAATTCCCATTCAGAGTTAATAATTCTATCAGAGCTAAGTTGAAACATCCTTTTAATATATGAATGAATAAAGTGTGCCAAAAGTACTATGATAATCAGTTTCCGAGCTTTGTGTTGTGTTCCATGGACTTGTGTGTCTGCTTTTATGCCCATACTGTTTTGATGACAATGGCTTTGTAATCTACCTTGAAATGGGAGTGTGGTGACTCGAGGTCACTTAGTCGCTTGTTTGCTTGCTTGCCTGCTTGCTGGTTTTCTGTCGGTGAGAGTATTTATTTATTTCCTTTTACTTAGTTTGCATTTGTATTCTAAATGTTTTTCTTTCACTTTTTTATTATGGTCATATTATGTGTTATTTGTTTCGGGGGTCCTGGTTTGAGATTCTTCTGTTTTACACAGCACACAGTGTTCACCACAGCAATACCCTCCTCATGCCCAACACTTGCCACCCCAATCCTCACCCTCCTCCCCTTCAGGGGGCATGAAAGGTTCTCTCGCTCTGAGGGTTTTCTGCAGCTCCGAAAGGCATGGTTTTCTCCTGGGTGGCAGGTGAACTCATGGGGTGTGACTCATGGTTCCCCAGTTGGAGAGCTCAAGGGACAGGCCCTTGGGGAAGGAACACTGAAAACACAACCAAGGGGTAGGTCCAGCGCCAAGGGGAATAACAGGCCCAAACCACAAGCACTGGGGTGGGAACACTAGAAGGAGAGAAGCAGGAGGCCTTGGCATTGTGTGTGGGTGACCCGTAGAGGGTGTTCTTGCAGGATTCGGGCCATGACCAACTGGGTCCCTGGGCCAGGCCCAGGCAGAGGCCCTGTAGACATGCACTGCAGTTAGCAGGTTCCCCAGGGATTTTCCGACCAATTCTCATGAGCTTTCTAACCAAATAGATTTCTATTTGGGCAGAAAGCTCGAGAGACTTGGCTGGCATTGGGCAGTGATTCAGGCCACACTGTCACCTGTGGTCTAGAGCCCTTTCTTGCTCGGTGCATGTCGATATCCTGGAAAATGGGCTGTGACCACGTGGCTCTGTCAAAGGCCCCAGCACAGGGGTGCTTTCTAGGGGCAGAGTTAAGGAAGGGGTTCTGGCTTGAGTCGGCCTCCCAGATTTTGGTTCAGTGTGGCTCTGCTTGTGGGGGAAGGATTCGCGGAGGGGGGTAGTGCTTGCAGGTGTCTCCCACGCTGAGGGTTTTCTGCAGCTCCGAATGGCAGGGTTTTCTCTTAGGCGGCAGGAGGACTCATGGGGTGTGTTTCAGGGTTCCCCCAGTTGAGGGCTCAAGGGACAAGACCCCGGGTAAGGAAGACTAAAATACCAAGGGAGGGTTAGGGCCCAGGCTTAGGGGGATGGCAGGCTTCATCTGCTGGCGCCGGGGAGGGAACCCCAGGAGGCTGAGTAGCAGGAGGAGTTGTCCTCACATGACCTTGACTCATTAAGGGCTTTCTCACAGGGTCCGAGTGTGACAACTTGGGATCCCGGCCCAGGCCCAGGCAGAGGCCTTACAGACATGTGTCACAGGAAGCGGGTTTGCTGGAGGTTTTCTGGCCAATTCACATGAATGTTCTGCCCAAATCACTATCAGTTTGAGCAGAAAGCTTGTGAGAATTGGCCGGCATTGGGTAGCATTGGGTGGTGATTCGGAACATGCTGTCACCCGTTGACTAGAGCGGTTTCTCACTCAGTGCATGTTGCTGCCATCTGGAAAACTGGCCATGACTACGCTGCCCACCCGAGGGATCCTGGGCAGGGGAGCTTTCTGGGAGCAAAGTTGAGGGAGGGGTTGTGGCTGGGTGTCTGCCTCTGACTTTTTGGCCTGGTGTGGTGCCAAAGGTTGGGGATGGCCTCAGTGGGGGCATGAAGGTTTCTCTCACTCTGAGGGTTTTCTGCAGCTCCGAAAGGCACGGTTTCCCCCTGGGTGGCAGGTGGACTCATGGAGTGTGACTCAGGGTTCCCCAGTTGGAGGGTTCGAGGGACAGGCCCCTGGGGAAGGAACACTGAAAACACAACAACCGAGGGTTAGGTGCAGCGCCTGGGGGCATAGCACGGCTGAGCTGCCAGCACTGGGGTGCTAACCCTAGAGGGTGAGAAGCATGAGGCCTTGTCCTCACGTGTGCATGACTCATTGAGGGTGTTCTTGCAGTGCTTGAGGTACAGGGCCCTGGGGAAAGACATCTGAAAACACAACTCAGGGTTAGGTACAGCACCTAGGGTCATATTATGCCTGATTTGCGGGTGTTGAGGTGGGCTCCCCTCAGGTCTGAGTGGAGGGCATCTGTCCAGCACTGTGGCAGAATCCGGCTTTGTGGCCGGGGGCCGCTGGTGGTTGGGGTGGCTTTAGAGGGGGCATGCACATTTCTCCTGCTCTGAGGGTTTTTGCTGAGCTCCAATGGGCACGGTTTCCTCCTGGGTGGCAGCCAGAGTCCTGGGGGTGTGGTTCAGGGGTCCCCAGTCTGCAAGGCATGGGGGCCAGGTCTCTGGGAATGGAAGCTGGAAAAGCCAACATAGGGTTAGGGTTAGGGCCTAGGGGCATGGCAGACCCAATATGCCAGTGCTGAGGCAGGTTCCCTGATGGGCTGAGTCGAGAATGGGGGCCAAGCGGCACGTCAGGGTCTGGCTTTGTTGTCCTGTGGGCCATCTGCAGTGAGGTTGCCCTCAGGAATGTATGTGGGTCTCTCACAGTCTGAGGGTTCTGGGAAGCTCTGAACCAAAGGGTTTCCTCCTGGATGGCAGGCGGAGTCCTTAGGTGTGGCCAAGGGGTTCCCAATCTGGAGGGCTTATTGGCCAGATCTTTGGGCACAGAGCCTGAAAACACAAATTAGGGTTCGGGTTAGGGGGATACTTAGGGGTATCCAGACCTGATCTGCTGGCACTGAGGCAAAAACTCTGGGGGCCGAGTCATGCACAGTGGTCAGGAAGCACGTCAGGCTCTGAGTTTGTGACTCTGGGGCCGTTGGGGTTGGGGGTGTCCTTACGGAGGCATGCGGGTTTTCCATTCCTAGGCTTCTACATAGCTTCAAACAGCATGGTTTCCTCCTGGGTGGCAGGTGGACTCGTGGGGTGTGGCCTAGAAATCCCACTCTGGAGGGACAGTGCCAGTGTGGCTTTAGACCTGTGGAGGGATTTGGAGCTTGCCACCACTGGAGGCAGCGGCGAGCTGCCCTGGGAAACACCAGAAGCCGAGTCTGTGCAGCCTGCTGACTCTGAGAGCAGTGGGGAGGTGCTGGGTGAGAGACCCGGAAACGTGAGGCACAGCAGCTTGTTTTGATAGGACGGAGTGTTGAACTGAAGAGTCTCTTTCCCCATGCTCAGGAGTGGTGGTAAGAATTGCTGCCCCCACTCTGACCCATTGCCCCAGGTTGATGGGAATGTGCTCTCAGGATGGTTCAGGAGGGTCCTCCTGGTAGGGGTCTGGAGACGGGGGAACCCAATTCAACCCATGGTGTCTTTGGAACTGAGGGGTTGAGTGTCTATGTGAAAGAGTCTATTTGCTTCTCCAAAAAGGACAAGGGTATTGGCCGGCTTGAGAAGGAAGTGGATGACCACTTACGAAACAAGCATGTGTCTCTCCTTCGCCCAGGAATCGGAGCCGGTGTGTAGGCTTTAGGTGGGAGGTGCCTCCATATCCGCACCTGACGACCCTTCTTCGCTCGGGCTCCACGAGACCTGAAGTTTGGAAATCAGCATTGGAATCTGTCCCGCAGCTTGTCCCAGGACGTCGGCATTCAGAGAAAACAGCAGGCCAGTGGGGCACAGTGCACATCCATGCCAGCATGGGAGGTCAAAGTTCTCTTTCACCCCAAACATCCTGGGTCTTCTCTCACATCCAGTGGAGACAAGAAGTCCCACGAACGCAGCTGTCAGCCATGGAGCGTGGGTGCTGGGGTTCCTGAGTTTCCTTGCAGGGAGCACCTGGCAGGGGATCTCATTTTCTCTGCTTCTTTATGGCTCCCAGACGTATTCGGAACATCTCTTTCCTAGGCAATCCCTTGGATTCGAAAAGGAAGATGAAATGGACTCGGTGTGTGTTTGGGAGGTAGAATGCGTTCCTTCCTCGAACATTGTTGATTCCATGGGTCCTAGGCTGTGGTGGAATGGCCGGCATCTGGAGTGAGGTGGCTGTTTGTGGTCAGATAGAGGCTTGGAGGATGGCTTCTCCTTTGTCCAATGGGATGGATCCTAATGGATTCGTCTTTTTTATCCAAAGAGTTCTGATGAGGGCAGAGGGAACATTCCAAAGGATTCCAAGGAGCCTTGGAGGATTGAAAAGGGAAGCTTGGCTTTCTACTTTCACTCAGTGGACCCTCTAGAGAGTTGGCCATGGCATCCTTTCTCTGTAGTGACATGGGTGGTGAAGTCAGGAGAGTCTTTGGGAATTGCCCTGGATAGAGGCATTCTGATGGCTTCCCAGGGCATGGCATCAGGAACCCTGGGGTGGATTTCTGGGGCTGCTTGCTGGACGCTGTCTGAGTCATGTTATCCCCCAGGTTTTCTGTTTCCTTTTTAGGATTGCTGGCAGGGAAGGTTCTGCTTCCAGCGGAACACTCCTGCACTGTCAGTGGCCATGCGGGTTGTTGCAGCCACTCTGGGAAAGAGCACAGTGGTTCCTCCGAATGCTAAAAACAGAACAACCCTAGGAAACAGCAGTTGTCCTCCTAAGAATTTCCCTCAAGGGCACAAAAATGCACATTCAATGGGGTACAAGCACTGTGATAGGGACACCGGCATTATCAACCATAGTGAAATGATGGAGGGCATCCCAATGTCCATTCGCTGATGAGTGAGATGTACATTTATAGATGTATATTGAGATATATTATCTATATCTATATCTATCTGCCTATCTATCTATCTAGATATCTATATCTATCTATAGATCTATCTATCTATCTATCTATATATACACGTGGATATCTAATCTCCCACATATTCTTAATGGAATAGGAGCCAGCTTCAGAAAGAATGTAATCTTACCATTTGCGAGGATGTGGATGGATCTAGAATGGATTTAGCTAAGCCATATCGTAAGAAATGACCAATAGCCTATCATTTGCTGTCTATGGAATCTCAGAAAGAAAAGATGAACATAGTGGGGGGAGAATGAGAGGTCAGTGAGGAAAGAGACTCCAACATAGAGCACCAACCGAAGGTAGCTAGAGAGCAGGGGTGTGGAGGGGAAGGATTCAATAGGTGATGGCTCTTAGGGAGGACAGTCATTGTGATGAGCTCTGGGTGTTCTTTGCAGGCGAGGAATCCTCAACTCCTACCCTTGAAGCGTCGGAACGAACACTGCATGGAAAGGAATTGGAATGGAAGTGAAGGAAGGAAAGAAGACCGTGTTCTACTTCATGAAGACGGAGGTAAAAATGGAGTGATTTTCGCTCTCTTGTTGTCTTGATGATCATTAGCAAACATACTGTGCTACGATCCACTAGATTCTGTTTGCATAAGGCGCCCTCAGAAAGCTGTCAGGAAGATTCAGATATCAGAGCGTGTCCATGTTCCATGGATATGTTCCTTACAGTTCACCCAGGTACAAAGGTAAGTGGAGAGAAATAGGGCAGAAGAGGAAAGGAGGTGTGAAGCAGTCAGGAGATAGCCTTCCCCGTTTCTCATGAACGCCTGGGCGAGTGTAAATTGAGAAGAAGGAGGGGACATATCAGAGCTTTGCCGCAACAGGGGGGTTCTAGGTCTGCCTAGAGCCGACGGGGTCCCTGAGGAGAGCTGAGATAGGGGTGTGGCAGGCCCAGACTTCTGGTCCGGAGGTGGGTTCCCCAAGGAGTGGAGTTGAGAATGGTGGTAATGCAGCACATCAGGCTCTGGGGGCCTGCAGAATGTGGGGGACTATTCATGGGGGCACACATTTTTTTCACTGGCTCTGATGGCCCTGTGAACCTCCAAATGGACTGGTTACCTGCTGGGTGGCAGGCGGACTCCTACAGTGTGACTTCTGGGTTCCCAAGCCAGAGAGTTTGCGGGACAGGCCCCTGTCGAAGGAAACCTGAAAACACAACTTAGGGTTCAGGTTATGGACTTGGGGAATGGCTACTCCATCTGCTGGTGCTGATGTGGGCTCTGCTCGGGGTCGAGTTGAGGAAATGCGTCCTGCGGTGTGGCAGAATCTGGGTTTCTGGCCAGGGGGAGTGCTGATGGGGGGGGGTGGTTTAGAATGGAAACCAGGTTACTTCCACTCCAAAATCAGGATCAACTTGGGCAGGATACTCCTGAGAATGTGTCACCCACGTTGGGTGGCCCTGTGGACCACCCTGTCCTCCAAGTCTGAAGGCCCTTTCTCCCTAGGGGCATGTCGCAGCCACCCAGAAAATGCTGAGATGTTGAGGCCCACCCAGGGGCCCCAGCGCAGGGGAGTTTCCCCACAGCAGAGTTGAGGGAGGGGTTGCTGCCAGGCGTCTGCCTCCAAGTTTTCTGGCCGCTGGGTGCTGAAGGTTGGGGCTGGCCTCCCTGGGGGCAGGAAGGTTTCTCTTGCTCCAAGGCTTTCCCGCACTTCTGAAAGGCACCATTTCCACTGGGGTGGCAGGTGGACTCTTGGCGCGGGTCTCAGGGCTCCCCAGTTGGTGGGCCCGAGGGACAGGACTCTTGAAACGGAAGGCTGAGAAAGCAGGTGAGGGTTCGGGCCCAGGCCTTGGAGCAGGACAGGCCCCATCGGCCAGCACCAGGGAGGTGATCCCCAGAGGCTGAGGAGCAGGAAGCATCAGCCTCGACTGGGCCTGACTCATGGAGGGCTTTCTGGCAGCGTTCGAGCCTCGACCACTCGGGACACCGGGCCAGGCCCACGGGTCAGCCCTGCAGATGTGCAGTACCCAAAGCCAATTCACCAGGCGTTTTCTGGCCAATTCTCTTGAGCTTTCTTCCCAAATCGTGATCAGGCCCTATCTGCCAGCACCAGGGAGTGGAGCCCCGGAGGCTGAGGAGCAGGAGCCATTGGCCTCACCTGTGCCTGACTCACGGAGGGCTTTCTGGCAGCATTTGAAGGGTGACCACTCAGGAACCCAGGCCAGTCCAGGGGGTGGCCCTGCAGACATGCGGTGCTCGAAGTGAGAAGAAATTTTTGGAGTCTGATCATGCTCACTAATTTTTCTGTATAATTTAATGGCAATTCCTTCTTTACACAACTTCTGCTGTGAAAGGTTTCCTAGGAAAGCTGTACTTTCAAAGAGCAGGGGAACCTGTACCCCTCCTGCAGGGTTAGCTTTAGTCTCCATGTTACACAGAACATTCCATGACTTGCAGATTTTATCACTCAAATACTGCGCCTTTGATTACCTTCACCTGTTTCCTGCCACCCCACCCCCAACTTCCCTGAATCTGGCCACCCCCAATTTGTTTTCCGTATGCATGTGTTCATTATGTTTTTGTTTCCATGTGGAATGGACATGAGAGCATCTGGTGTTTGTCATTCTGTGTCTAAGTTACTTAGCATAATGCTCTCAAGGTTTATGTTTCCATGTCTGGTTATTGTGAATGATGCTCCAGTGAACTTGGGAGTACATCTCTCTCTCTTTTTTTTTTTTTAAATTCAAATTTTATTCGCTAACAAAGAAGGAAACAAATTTTTCAGATAAGTGGCTCTTATCACTGAAAGCCAGCAAAATAGAAACTGCCTCTTCACAATCCTGGATCTAAGAACATGGAAAATGATCATTCCCTCTTCTCCCAAACATCCCATGGATCACACATTTACTGCGGTGGCAGTAAATGACATTAAGAATAGATGAACGCAGGTTTAGTTACTCAGATTGAAGTTTGAGTTCTGCTGTAAAATATTTGCTAACTTCTCTAAGTCTTTGCAACTAATTTTCTCACTGTATTAAAAAAAAAAAAGAGTAAAACCTCAATACACAAGATGGTCTTCATAGTTATTCCCAACATTAACGTCCTAATTCTATTTGAAAGCTAGAGAAAGTTCTCCCCTTTTTTTCAATAATGCAAAGAAGCAAAATCACTACCTTGGTGGCTACCACAGTATGTTTGAACAGTTTGGCACATTGTTAAAGCCATGCATTTAACAAAGTTTTAATGATACCTACTACAAAAAAACAAAATCTTCCTCCTCCTCAGGCTACAAAGTCTACTATGAAAATTGCCCTTGCTAGGTGTTTACAATGGGCCTAAGGACAAAAGTATGGATTTCACTAACATTTTTCTTTAATCTTAAAAGAGGATAAAATGACTTTCAGGGATTCATTCCTTCAGGTTATGCAGCCTAGCAGAACGCTGTAAGTTTCAGAGCACAGTGTACGGCATATAGTGGATTAATTGTCTTTTTGCCGAAACTTTTATGGTCAAGGTCCTACTTTATTAATGCATTCAGTATTACTTCCCAAGATCCTAAACAGAGTATACTGGTAAGGGAGACAAGCAATCCTAATATTAATTAAAATTCGAGTGAATTTTATAGGAAAAATTGCTTTACTGAGATACCTTAAGGGTTTAGACTCTATGTAACGTATTTTATTTTCAAGTTTCAAAGATGAACTTCAAGAACACAGGTTTTAAGAAGTTAAGATATTATTGCTCACTGGATTCAGGTGACAATTTTAGTTTCTACAAATGTCCAACAATCTATTGGCAATTCTAATGCATACCAATACTCTAATAATTCCTACAATTGTGTGTTTTAAGTTTCTTTTATTCTAAAACTAAGTAAATATCTAACTGCCATTTCAAAATGAAATAGCCTTAGGCCCACTCGTTATGTACAGTTTAAAGCTAATAATTTGATCTTTAGTTACAGAGCTATTTGACTGGATTTGGTGAAATATTTCCTTAGGATCCTTTTATTTCTCTGTGTTATGGCAGTCCCAGTTTTCCACCATCTCTGCTAGAAAGTCTTCAAATCATTACCCTCTTTGCCTTTTAATTCCCTTGTTAATTCAAAATATATTCAACTCATTTCACTTTATTAATACAGTATTAATTCATAAACATATATTTTTATCCCCAGGGGTACAGGTCTGTGAATCACCAGGTTTACACACTTCACAGCACTCACCAAAGCACATACCCTCCCCAATGTCCATAATCCCACCCCCTTCTCCCAAACCCTCTCCCCACAGCAACCCTCAGTTTGTTTTGTGAGATTAAGAGTCACTTATGGTTTGTCTCCCTCCCAATCCCATCTTGTTTCATTTATTCTTCTCCTACCCACTTAAGCCTCCATGTTGCATCACCACTTCCTCATATCAGGGAGATCATATGATAGTTGTCTTTCTCTGCTTGACTTATTTCGCTAAGCATGATACGCTCTAGCTCCATCCATGTTGTCGCAAATGGCAAGATTTCATTTCTTTTGATGGCTGCATAGTATTCCATTGTGTATATATACCATATCTTCTTGATCCATTCATCTGTTGATGGACATCTAGGTTCTTTCCATAGTTTGGCTATTGTGGACATTGCTGCTATAAACATTCGGGTGCATGTGCCCCTTTGGATCACTACATTTGTATCTTTAGGGTAAATACCCAATAGTGCAATTGCTGGGTCATAGGGCAGTTCTATTTTCAACATTTTGAGGAACCTCCATGCTGTTTTCCAAAGTGGCTGTACCAGCTTGCATTCCCACCAACAGTGTAGGAGGGTTCCCCTTTCTCCGCATCCTCGCCAGCATCTGTCATTTCCTGACTTGTTGATTTTAGCCATTCTGACTGGTGTGAGGTGATATCTCATTGTGGTTTTGATTTGTATTTCCCTGATGCCGAGTGATATGGAGCACTTTTTCATGTGTCTGTTGGCCATCTGGATGTCTTCTTTGCAGAAATGTCTGTTCATGTCCTCTGCCCATTTTTTGATTGGATTATTTGTTCTTTGGGTGTTGAGTTTGCTAAGTTCTTTATAGATTTTGGACACTAGTCGTTTATCTGATATGTCGTTTGCAAATATCTTCTCCCATTCTGTAAGTTGTATTTTGATTTTGTTAACTGTTTCCATTGCTGTGCAAAAGCTTTTGCTCTTGATGAAATCCCAATAGTTCATTTTTTCCCTTGCTTCCCTTGCCTTTTGCGTTGTTCCTAGGAAGATGTTGCTGCGACAGAGGTCGAAGAGGTTGCTGCCCGTGTTCTCCTCAAGGATTTTGATGGATTCCTTTCGCACATTGAGGTCCTTCATCCATTTTGAGTCTATTTTCCTGTGCGGTGTAAGGAAATGGTCCAATTTCATTTTTCTGCATGTGGCTGTCCAATTTTCCCAGCACCATTTATTGAAGAGGCTGTCTTTTTTCCATTGGACATTCTTTCCTGCTTTGTTGAAGATTAGTTGACCATAGATTTGAGGGTCTATTTCTGGGCTCTCTATTCTGTTCCATTGATCTATGTGTCTGTTTTTGTGCCAGTACCATGCTGTCTTGATGATGACAGCTTTGTAATAGAGCTTGAAGTCCGGAATTGTGATGCCACCAACGTTGGCTTTCTTTTTCAATATCCCTTTGGCTATTCAAGGTCTTTTCTGGTTCCATATAAATTTTAGCATTATTTGTTCCATTTCTTTGAAAAAGATGGATGGTACTTTGATAGGAATTGCGTTAAATGTGTAGATTGCTTTAGGTAGCATAGACATTTTCACAATATTTATTCTTCCAATCCAGGAGCATGGAACATTTTTCCATTTCTTTGTGTCTTCCTCAATTTCTTTCATGATTACTTTATAGTTTTCTGAGCATAGATTCTGTGTCTCTTTGGTTAGGTTTATTCCTAGGTATCTTATGGTTTTGGGTGCAATTGTAAATGGGATTGACTCCTTAATTTCTCTTTCTTCTGTCTTGCTGTTGGTGTAGAGAAATGCAACTGATTTCTGTGCATTGATTTTATATCCTGACACTTTACTGAATTCCTGTATAAGTTCTAGCAGTTTTGGGGTGGAGACTTTTGGGTTTTCCACATATAGTATCATATCATCTGCGAAGAGTGATAATTTGACTTCTTCTTTGCCGATTTGGATGCCTTTAATTTCCTTTTGTTGTCTGATTGCTGAGGCTAGGACCTCTAGTACTATGTTGAATAGCAGTGGTGATAATGGACATCCCTGCCGTGTTCCTGACCTTAGCGGAAAAGCTTTCAGTTTTACTCCATTGAGAATGATATTTGCGGTGGGTTTTTCATAGATGGCTTTGATGATATTGAGGTATGTGCCCTCTATCCCTACACTTTGAAGAGTTTTGATCAGGAAGGGATGCTGTACTTTGTCAAATGCTTTTTCAGCATCTATCGAGAGTATCATATGGTTCTTGTTCTTTCTTTTATTGATGTGTTGTATCACATTGACTGATTTGCGGATGTTGAACCAACCTTGCAGCCCTGGAATAAATCCCACTTGGTCGTGGTGAATAATCTTTTTAATGTACTGTTGAATCCTATTGGCTAGTATTTTGTTGAGTATTTTCGCATCTGTGTTCATCAAGGATATCGGTCTATAGCTCTCTTTTTTGGTGGGATCCTTGTCTGGTTTTGGGATCAAGGTGATGCTGGCCTCATAAAATGAGTTTGGAAGTTTTCCTTCCATTTCTATTTTTTGGAACAGTTTCAGGAGAATAGGAATTAGTTCTTCTTTAAATGTTTGGTAGAATTCCCCCGGGAAGCCGTCTGGCCCTGGGCTTTTGTTTGTTTGGAGATTTTTAATGACTGTTTCAATCTCCTTACTGGTTATGGGTCTGTTCAGGCTTTCTATTTCTTCCTGGTTCAGTTGTGGTAGTTTATATGTTTCTAGGAATGCATCCATTTCTTCCAGATTGTCAAATTTATTGCCGTAGAGTTGCTCATAGTATGTTCTTATAATAGTTTGTATTTCTTTGGTGTTAGTTGTGATCTCTCCTCTTTCATTCATGATTTTATTTATTTGGGTCCTTTCTCTTTTCTTTTTGATAAGTTGGGCCAGGGGTTTATCAATTTTATTAATTCTTTCAAAGAACCAGCTCCTAGTTTCGTTGATTTGTTCTATTGTTTTTTTGGTTTCTATTTCATTGATTTCTGCTCTGATCTTTATGATTTCTCTTCTCCTGCTGGGCTTAGGGTTTCTTTCTTGTTCTTTCTCCAGCTCCTTTAGGTGTAGGGTTAGGTTGTGTACCTGAGACCTTTCTTGTTTCTTGAGAAAGGCTTGTACCGCTATATATTTTCCTCTCAGGACTGCCTTTATTGTGTCCCACAGATTTTGAACCGTTGTATTTTCATTATCATTTGTTTCCATGATTTTTTTCAATTCTTCTTTAATTTCCCGGTTGACCCATTCATTCTTTAGAAGGATACTGTTTAGTCTCCATGTATTTGGTTCTTTCCAAACTTCCTTTTGTGGTTGAGTTCTAGCTTTAGAGCATTGTGGTCTGAAAATATGCAGGGAATGATCCCAATCTTTTGATACCGGTTGAGTCCTGATTTAGGACCGAGGATGTGATCTATTCTGGAGAATGTTCCATGTGCACTAGAGAAGAATGTGTATTCTGTTGCTTTGGGATGAAATATTCTGAATATATCTGTGATGTCCATCTGGTCCAGTGTGTCGTTTAAGGCCTTTATTTGCTTGCTGATCTTTTGCTTGGATGACCTGTCCATTTCAGTGAGGGGAGTGTTAAAGTCCCCTACTATTATTGTATTATTGTTGATGTGTTTCTTTGATTTTGTTATTAATTGGTTTATATAGTTGGCTGCTCCCACGTTGGGGGCATAGATATTTAAAATTGTTAAATCTTCTTGTTGGACAGACCCTTTGAGTATGATATAGTGTCCTTCCTCATCTCTTATTATAGTCTTTGGCTTAAAATCTAATTGATCTGATATAAGGATTGCCACTCCTGCTTTCTTCTGATGTCCATTAGCATGGTAAATTCTTTTCCACCCCCTCACTTTAAATCTGGAGGTGTCTTCGGGCTTAAAATGAGTTTCTTGGAGGCAACATATAGATGGGTTTTGTTTTTTTATCCATTCTGATACCCTGTGTCTTTTGACAGGGGCATTTAGCCCATTCACATTCAGGGTAACTATTGAGAGATATGAATTTAGTGCCATTGTATTGCCTGTAAGGTGACTGTTACTGTATATGGTCTCTGTTCCTTTCTGATCTACCACTTGTAGGCTCTCTCTTTGCTTAGAGGACCCCTTTCAATATTTCCTGTAGAGCTGGTTTGGTATTTGCAAATTCTTTCAGTTTTTGTTTGTCCTGGAAGCTTTTAATCTCTCCTTCTATTTTTAATGATAGCCTAGCTGGATATAGTATTCTTGGCTGCATGTTTTTCTCGTTTAGTGCTCTGAAAATATCATGCCAGCTCTTTCTGGCCTGCCAGGTCTCTGTGGATAAGTCAGCTGCCAATCTAATATTTTTGCCATTGTATGTTACAGACTTCTTTTCTCGGGCTGCTTTCAGGATTTTCTCTTTGTCACTGAGACTTGTAAATTTTACTATTAGGTGACGGGGTGTGGGCCTATTCTTATTGATTTTGAGGGGCGTTCTCTGAACCTCCTGAATTTTGATGCTCATTCCCTTTGCCATATTGGGGAAATTCTCCCCAATAATTCTCTCCAGTATACCTTCTGCTCCCCTCTCTCTTTCTTCTTCTTCTGGAATCCCAATTATTCTAATGTTGTTTTGTCTTATGGTGTCACTTATCTCTCGAATTCTCCCCTCGTGGTCCAGTAGCTGTTTGTCCCTCTTTTGCTCAGCTTCTTTATTCTCTGTCATTTGGTCTTCTATATCACTAATTCTTTCTTCTGCCTCATTTATCCTAGCAGTTAGAGCCTCCATTTTTGATTGCACCTCATTAATAGCTTTTTTGATTTCAACTTGGTTAGATTTTAGTTCTTTTATTTCTCCAGAAAGGGCTTTTATATCTCTCGAGAGGTTTTCTCTAATATCTTCCATGCCTTTTTCGAGCCCGGCTAGAACCTTGAGAACTGTCATTCTGAACTCTAGATCTGACATATTAACGATGTCTGTATTGATTAGGTCCCTAGCCTTCGGTACTGCCTCTTGTTCTTTTTTTTGTGTTGAATTTTTACGTCTTGTCATTTTGTCCAGATAAGAGTAAATGAAGGGGCAAGTAAAATACTAAAAGGGTGGCAACAACCCCAGGAAAATATGCTTTAACCAAATTAGAAGAGATCCAAGATCGTGAATGGGGAGAAAGGGGATAAAAAGAGGTTCAAAAAGGAAGAAAGAAAAAAAAAAGCCAAAAGAAAAAAAAAAAAAGAAAAGAATTTTTTAAAAAAGAAAACACCTAAGAAAAATGTAAAAAAGAAAAAATATATATATATTAGATAAACTAGTAAAAAATCGTTAAAAAAGAAAAAGGTAACAGTTAAAAAAAAAATTTTACCCGAAGGTGAGAAAAAAAAAAAAAAGAAAAAGAAAAAATTAAATTAACTGCAAGACTAAAAAAAAAATCACCGGAAAAAAGCCATGAGGTCCGTGCTTGGCTTTCTCCTCCTCTGGAATTCTGCTGCTCTCCTTGGTATTGAAACCGCACTCCTTGGTAGGTGAACTTGGTCTCGGCTGGATTTCTTGTTGATCTTTGGGGGAGGGGCCTGTTGTAGTGATTCTCACGTGTCTTTGCCCCAGGCGGAATTACACCGCCCTTACCCGGGGCCGGGGTGAGTAATCCGCTCGGGTTTGCTTTCAGGAGCTTTTGTTCCCTGAGCGCTTTCCGTAGAGTTCCGGAGGCCGGGAATACAAATGGCGGCCTCCTGGTCTCCGGCCCGGAGGAGCCGAGAGCCCAGGGCCCCACTCCTCAGTGCGCCCTCAGAGAACAGCGCCCAGTTACTCCCGTCTGCCTGACCTCCGGCCGCGCTCCGAGCTCACCGAGCCTGCGACCGGTTCAAGGTAACACCGAGCTGTGAGCTTGCTGTCGGCTCTGTCTCTGCAGCCGGCTTTCCCGTTCCAATACCTGCAAGCTCTGCGACACTCAGACACCCCCGATCCTTCTGTGACCCTGCGGGACCTGAGGCCACGCTGACCCCGCGTGGGCTTCACCCCGGTTTAGCCTCTGGAGCGATGTCCCTCAGCGGAACAGACTTTTAAAAGTCCTGATTTTGTGCGCGGTTGCTCCGCGCTTGCCGGGAGCCGGCCCCTCCCCCCGGGGTCTATCTTCCCGTCGCTTTGGATTCACTTCTCCGCCGGTCCTACCTTTCAGAAAGTGGTTGTTTTTCTGTTTCCAGAATTGCTGTTCTTCTCTTCGATCAAGGCCTTTAGTTCAACAAATAAACTGGTAAGCAGGACTCGGTATACTTTTCATTTTAAGCCTTCATTCTTCTCTCCTCTTCAGCTATCAGCTTTCAACTTCTATTTGAAGTTGACAAACTTGACTTGAAGCAGACCAATTTTGCACCGAAGCTCAGAGTCCAAATGTAAAGACTCACAAATCTCCTGCCTGGCTCGCCAAAAATGATGAAGTCCCAGAACCTAAGTCAGGTTCGGTGGGGTGAGGAGGTTCAGAGCCGACGACTCTACATCTCTCTTTTTGAGGGAGTTTTTGTATTCTCCAAAAAATAGTCGATAGAGCAATCACTGGGCCTCATGGTAGTTGTGTTTATTATTTTCAGGACCCTCCATACTGTTTGCCACTGTGGCTGCACCCATTTACATTCCCACCGACAGCCCCTAGGGTCCCCTCAGCTACACATGCTTGACCACAGCTGGTGTCTGTCTCTGGGACAATTACCATTCCAACCATTGTGACAGCTGACTCCTGTTTTGACTTACAGTTCCCTGATGGTGATTAGTGATGTTTCTGTGTCTGTTGGCCACATATATGTTATCATTGGAAAGGATCTAGTCAAATATTCTCCCCATTTTTAATTTTGTTTGTGTTTAGATTTGTATGTGTGTTTTGGGTATTTTGGATATTAGCCTCTTCTCATGCATATGATTTACAGATCTTTTTTTGTCATTGGGTAGGTTGCCTTTTAAGTTTTTGATGGTTTCTTTTGCCATGAAGAAGATCTCAGTTGGATGTCGTTCCACTTGCTTCTTTTTGCCTGTGTTGCCTTTGCTTTTGGTATCTGATCTGAAGACTTTGCCAAAACCAATGTTGAGAAACTTACTACCTGTGTTTTTTTCTTTTAGGTTTATGGATTCAGGTCTTATGTTGAAGTCATTCATCCGTTTAAAATTTATGTGTGCAGTGTTGTGATCTAGTTACATTCTCTTGCGTATAGTGTCCAGTGTTCTCAGTGTCATTCACTAAAGAGACTGTCCTCTCCGCATTGTACAGTTTCTTTTCCTGTGTTGTAAGTTAAGACCATATATGTGTGGGTTGGTTTCTGAGCTTTCTATTTTGTTCCATTCTATTCTCTGTGTGTGTTTTTTATGCCAGTACCATACTGTTTTGATGATTATAACTTTGTATTCTAGCTTGACATCTGAGAGTGTGGAGACAGGAGCTTTCTTTCTCCAGATTGCCCTGGGTATTTGGGGTCTTTTGTGAAATCATATGAGTTTTAGAACTGTCTTCTTTTTTTTTTTTAAGATTTTATCCATTTTGACAGAGAGAGAGAGATAAATCACAAGTAGGGAGAGAGGCAGGCAGAGAGAGAGAGAGAGAGAGAGAGAGAGAGGAGGAAGCAGGCCCCCCTCGGAGCAGAGAGCCCAATGTGGGGCTCGATCTCAGGACCCTGGGATCATGACCTGAGCCGAAGGCAGAGGTCCCAACCCACCGAGCCACCCAGGTGCCCCAGTTTTAGAACTGTCTTCTATTTCTTTGAATAATGTCATTGGGATTCGGATAGGGATTTCATCACATCTGTAGATTGCTTTGGGTATGATGAACATGTTAACATTATTAATTTTTTCAGTTAATGAGCATGGCATATGCTTCTGTTTTTTTGTGTCATTTTCCATTTCTTTGACCCACACATTCCTCCCCACCCCAACACACACATGCGCTTCCTTTATTTTCCACCATGTGTTTAGTGTACCAGGCCTTACTTATTCTTGGTTACTCTTATTCCTAGATATTTTTTTTCTCCATGCAATTGTAAATGGCATTGCTTTCTTAGTTTCTCTTTTGTGAAAGTTTGTCTTCAGTATATAGAAACACAACAAGTTGGGGTACCTGGGTGGCTCCATTGGTGAAGCATCTGCCTTGAGGTCAGGTCATGATTCTGCGGTCCTGGGATGGAGCCCCTAATCGGGCTCCCTGCTCAGTGGGGAGCCTGATTTTCTCTCTCCCTCTGCTTCCCCTGCTTGTGCTCATGCTTCCTCTATCAAATAAAGAAATAAAATCTTTTAAAAGAAGCAATGCAAGAGGTCTCGGTATGCCAACTTTGTATCCTGCAGCTTTACTGAATTTGTTTTCTCTAACAGTTTTTTTTGGTGGAATCTTTAAGGATTTCTCTATATAGTATCATGTCATCTGCATATAGTGACTGTTTTCTTTTCCTATTTGGATTTCACAATAATTTTTGTCTAAATGTTTTGTCTAGGACTTTCAGTGCTATGTTGAACGAAAGTGGTGAGAGTGGGCATCTATCTCTGTCTTGTTCTTGATCTTAGTGGAAAAGTTCCCAGATTTTCACTCTTGAGTATGGTGTCAGCTATGGGCTTTACATATAGGGCCTTTTAAAATAATTATTTATTTATTTATTTTAAAAATTTCTTTTCAGTGTTCCAGAATTCATTGTTTATACACCACACCCAGTGCTCCATGCAACATATAGAGCCTTTATTGTGTTGGGGTATGTTCCCCCAATACCCAGATAATTTAGGGTTTTATCATAAATGCATATTTAATCTTGTGAGAAGCTCTTTCTGCATCTATTGTAACAATCATATGATTTTATTTTTTATTTTGTTAAGGTGGCGTATCCCATTGGTGGATATGCAGATGTGGAATCGTCCTTGCATCACTGGAATAAATCCCACTGGATCATTTTGTGGGATTCTCCTGATGTATTGTTGAATTCAGTTTGCTGATTAATTTTTTGAGGATTTTGACATCTGTGTTCATGAGGGATATTGGTGTTTCCTTTTCTTGTAGTGTTTTTGAATCCTTTTCTTGAATTTTTGGCCTTGGACATCTGTTTATTGGGTGGTTTCTGATGATCAAATCAATCTTTTTACTAGTGATCGGTCTGTTCAGATTTTTTTCCTTTCATGGTTCAGTCTTTCTAGGTTGTTGGGAGGGATTTATCTATTTCATCTAGGTTGTCCAGTGTGTTGGCCTCTACTTGCTCATAGTACTCTTGTGATCTTTTGTATTCTTGTGGTATTCATTGTCATGGATCATCTTTTGTTCCTTTATTTAAAGTTAATCTGAGGGGTTTGAAGAGGCGGGGCGGGTGGGAGGTTGGGGTACCAGGTGGTGGGTATTATAGAGGGCATGGATTCCATGGAGCACTGGGTGTGGTGAAAAAAATAATGAATACTATTATACTGAAAATAAATAAATTTAAAAAAAGTTTCTCATTTTTTAAAATTTAAACTCAATTAGGCAAGGTATATTACATCATTAGTTTTTGATGTAATGTTCAATGAATCATTATTAATGATTCAATTAGTTCAGTAATTCATAGAGAATAACAGCCAGTGCTTATCACCACACATGCCCTCTTTAATGCCCACCACCCAGTTATGCCATCCCCTGCCCACTTCCCTTTCTGCAACCCTCAATTTTTTCCCCAGAGTCAAGAGTCTCAAATGGTTTTTTTCCCTCTCAGATATCTTCCCATTCAGGTTTCCCACCCTGTCCCTATGATCCTCTGTGTTTTCCCTTATATTGCACATCTGAGTGAAACCATATGATAACTGTCTTTCTCTGCTTGACTTATTTCACTTAGCATAATCCCCTCCAGTTCCAGCCATGTCCATGCAAATGGTAAGTATTCATCATTTCTGATGGCTGAGTAATATTCCATTGTATATATGAACCACATCTTCTTCTTCTTTTTTTTTTTATTAAAGGATTTTATTTATTTATTTGACAGAGAGATAGATCACAAATAGGCAGAGAGGCAGGCAGGGAGAGAGGGAGAAGCAGGCTCCTCACTAAGCAGAGAGCCCTATGCATGCTCAATCCCTGGAACCTGAGATCATGACCTGAGCTGAAGGCAGAGGCTTAACCCACTGAGTCACCCAAGGGTCCCTGAACCACATCTTCTTTATACATTCATCTGTTGAAGGACATCTCAGCTCCTTCCACAGTTTGGCTATTGTGGACATTGCTGCTATGAACACTGGGGTGCATGTGCCTCTTCATTTTACCAAATCTCTATGGTAAGTACCCAGGAGTGCAATTGGTGGGCTACAGGATAGCTTTGTTTCTTTGTTTCTTGAGGAAACTCCATACTGATTTTCAGAGTGACTGTACCAGCTTGTGTTCCAACCAACAGTGTAAGAGGGGTTCCTCTTACACTGTTGTGTAAGATGTTTCACATCCTAACCAGCATTTGTTGTTCCTTGTCTTTTAATTTTTGCCATTCTAACTGGTGTAAGGTGGTGTCTTATTGTGGTTTTGATTTTTATTTCCCTGATGGCAAGTGATGTGAAGAATGTTTTCATGTGTCTGTTAGCCATTTGTATGTGTTTTTTGGAGAAGTGTCTTTTTATGTGTTCTGCCCATTTCTTGAGTGGACTCTGTTTTTTGGGTGTTGAGTTTGAGAAATTCTGTGTACATCTTGGATACCAGGCCTTTAACTGTAATGGCATTTGCAGATATCTTCTCCCGTTTTACAGGTTGCCTTTTAGTTTTGTTGATCGTTTCCAAGCTTTTCATCTTGATGACATACCAAAAGTTCATTTTTGCTTTTGTTTCCCTTGCCTTTAGAAATGTGTCTTGAAAAAAATTGCTGTGTTGGAGGTAGAAGAGGTTTCTGCCTGTGTTCTCTAGGATTTTGGTATGAAACAGGAATTAATCATATTTCTTTCCTGATTGTATTTGAGCCCTCTCTCTTTCTTGATGAGTTTAGTTAAAATTTGTTAGTTTTGTTTCTTTCCAACAAAGGCAGCTCTTATTTTCATTCATCTTTTGTCTTTTTAGTTACCATTGTATTTATTTTCACATTCCTTTTTGTTATTTCCTTATTCCTACTGATTTGGGGCTATGCATTTTTTTATACTTCTTTCTCATGTAAAATTATAATGTTTATAGGAGAGCTTTCCTGTATAGACAAGGACCTGAATTTCTATGAACTTCCCCCTTAGAACTAATTTTGCTGCATCCCATAAGTTTTTGTAGGTTCTTTTTTTTTTTTTTTTTTGTCTCAAGGTACTTTTAAAATTTCTTATTTGACCGTGGGTAGTTCAGTAGCATGTTCTAAATCTCTACGTATTTTTGACTGTCCCATTTTCTTCTTGTGACTGATTTCTAGTTTCATACCATTGTGGTTGGGCAAGATTTGAATTAGAAGGTGAAGGGAGCATTCAGGATAAAGGTTTGTTTACTGGGCTTTTTTTCTGAGGGCAGAGAAGGAGCTCCAGACAGTGGAAGGTTTTGCGAAATGGTGGGGGGGGGGGTCAACCCTTGTTAGAATTACTGACTACCATGCAGGCAGTGTACCACCATTCACACTGTATTCCTGATGGATTTGCAGTTCATTAGAAACATTTTCTTTGAGGTGCAGGGCTGGGCTTCTCTAACAGAAAGGTGCCATGTGGGTTCATGGCATGGCCCCAGGTCAGCAACCAGGATGTATGGTATTGTGTGGGAACCAAACTTTCTTTGAAAGTAACAGAAACAGATCATGTTGAGCTTCATGACAATAGCCGAGGTCCCAAGTGACCCACTGGGTGTTGGTGGTGGGTGGGGTAGTGGGGTCTGTTAATCTGTCTCATAAGATCCTGTGGAACTCAGGGACACCCTCCTGTCTGTTGAGTTGTGTGGAGATAGGTAGACAGTGGTTTCTGGCCAAGCACAAGGGTTGCACTGGACCACCACCAGAGGGGCAGTGTGCCAGGCGAGCCACTCCTTCATTTCCATAAAAATTGACCCAGGGTCTGTGACTGTGATTCCTAGAAACAGCATGGGGAGAGGAGATCGGTAGTGGTGCAGGCTTCCTAGGGTTGTGGTCAAGACTAGTCTGGAGCCCACTGATGTCAACCATACCTGGCACAGAAGGCATCCAGTCACTGTAGCTGTGAGCACTGTGCCAGCTCCCATGCTGCTGCCTCCTATTTTTCATCATCTTTATGGTCATGAGCCTCTGCTCTTGCCCCATGGCCTCCAGGGTATTGCCCTCCCTCCATCTGGCCCTCTTCTTCTGCCCCGTGTATCCTGATGCCAGGGTACCTTCTCAAGAGGCAGCTCAGTCAGTCCCTTGATGGGACACTTCCATGGATCCCCTTTGAGGTGAGGACAACACCTTACCCTGGAAGGGGTCTGCAGGTCCCCAGTCAAGAAAGCCACATCTCTCTTTTCAGCCTGACCTGCCCTCCCCTCAGTCTTCCTCAGGGAAGATCTTCTCACTTCATGAGCTGACAGCTCTGAACTTAAAAACGAATATCGTTTTCTATTTCTCAGTGCCTTAATTCACCCTTGGCATGTCTTTCAAAACTTTCAGTGGGTTTTTAGCAGTCCTGGAGGGCTGCTTGCTCAAGGACAGGATGACCCTCGGACAGGATGACCTGGGAGGGTCATCCTTCCTTCCCATCTTCCTCAGCATGTCCTTGATCCCTTCAACAATCTGTCCAACTGAGGGTCGAGGGACCTAAGACAGCCCATCTTGAGCCCAGGCGGGGTCAGCTGTGTAGACTGATGTGTACCCGTAGTGGTGGGAAGCTGGCATGGGCCAGGTGCAGGCAATTTCTCCTTCTCTTTCCTTCTTCCGTTCCTGCCCAGAGATAGCTCAGAACAGACTTCAAGCATCTCAGGATCCTGTGACCTGGGCTCCCTGCTTTCAGCTGGTGACCTTAGTGGTTTCTGTTGTGTCTGTATCCCATACCCACTCCCATGGCCATTCCTAGATCAGGGGAGGGATCGTACCCTTGTCTGTACTTGGTCCTCTTCCTGTCCCACACTAAGTCCTCCCACATTTGTCTTCCAGGTATGTGCTTGGAAGCAAGCCCATGCACAGGAACTTATCAGCCAACAGAACCAGGTAATGACCACTGAATTAGAGATCCAGGTGCATAGCAAACCTTCTCTGAAGCCTGTCCCATACTCTATGACAATCTCACACGAAAACAGAAACAATAATAGCTTTCTGGACAGTGAAGTGACATCCATTTCTACTTATACTCTTGAAAGCATAGGTGCTGACCCCAGATGGAAAGGAACCATGGCTCCTGTGGGCTATAGTTAACAAGAAAAGTATAAGAATTCAGTGAAATTTGAATTCCAGGCATAGAGTGGATAATTATTGTAGAGTAAATATTCTCAAGTAAGTCTTATGAACATTGCATAGCAAAAGCTTTTTCAAATAGTTTACTGAAAGAAAAAACTTTTTTATTGTTTATTTTAATTCAGGTAGAGTTAACATACAGTGGTATTTTAGTTTCAGGTGTACAATGTAGTTTTCAATCAGCAATAATCGCGCCTCGGATAAACCTCATTGGCTACCATACTGCCACTGCGCAAAGCTCAGGTGTACAATATAGTGATTTCAGTGATTCTATATATTACTCAGCTGTCATCAAGAAAAGTGTACTCTTAGTGCCCGTCATCCATTTCACTCATCCCTCCATCCACTTCCACTCTGGTAACCACAGAGTCGGCATTTTGTTTTGTATCTTCTTTCTCCTTTATTTATGTATGTTTCTTAAATTCCATGTAAGAGTGACATCACAAGGCATTTGTCTTTCTCCGACTGATGGGTTTCACTTAGGACAGTACTCTCTAGCTCCATCTATGTGTCTGCAAAAGGCAAGATTTCATTCTTTTTATGGCTGAGTAATTTTCCACTGTGTGTGTGTGTGTGTGTGTGTGTGTGTGTGTGTGTGTGCTTATGTATCATCTCATCAAATTATCAAGAAATATTTGGATTGCTTCCATATTGTAATGTTGTAAATAATGTTGCAAGAAACATAGGGACACATGTATCCTTTTGAGTTATTGTTCTCATATTCTTCGGGTACACACCCAGTAGTATGATTGCTGGATCATGAGGTATTTCTATATTTAACGTTTTGAGGAACAGTCATACTGTTTTCCACAGTAGCTGAAGCAGCTTGTCCCCATGGGACAGCGCCAGGGAGGAGACCCCCGGAGGCTGAGGTGAGGAGGTTTCGCCTCGCTGGAGCCTGCCTCCCGGAGGGCTCTCTGGTGGGATTCGGGCGCTAGGGCAGACGATGCCGGGCCAGGCCCAGGGGGAGGCCCTGCAGCTGTGCAACGCCGGAAGTGAGTTCGCCGGGTGTTTTCCGGACAATTCTCATGAGAGTCCTGCAAAAACCGGGATCAGTTTGGGCAGAATGCTCATGAGAATTGGCCGCATTGGGCAGCACCCCGACCCCCCTGCACACCATGGCCCTGGTCCCTTTTTCGCCCAGGGCATGTCGCAGCCACCGGGAAAACGCACCAAGATGACGCAGCCCACCCAGGGGCCCTGGCGCAGGGGAGCGTTCCCGGAGCGGAGTAGAGGGGCAAGTGGCAGCCAGGCCTGTGCCCCCGACTTTTCGGGCTGCTGGGTTGCCCAAGGATGTTGCTGACCTCAGTGGGGGTACGCACGTTTCTCTCGCTCCGTGGCTTGTCCGAAGCACCGAAAGGCACCATTGGCGCCAGGGTGGGAGGTGGAGGCGTGGCGCAGGACTCAGGGTTCCGCAGAAGTAGGCCCCAAGGGTCAGGACCAGGAAAGCCGGAGAATGGGGAAGCTGGCGAGGGTTTGAGCCTGGGCCTCGGGGTGGGCCTGACCCCATGGGACAGCGTCAGGGAGGGGATGCCCGCAGGCCAAGGAGCAGGAGGCATTGGCCTCACCGCAGCCTGCCTTGCGGAGGGCTTTCTGGCGGGGTTCTGACTCGAGTGCTCGCAATGCCAGGCCTGGCCGGGCAGTGGGGGTGGGGGGAGGGGTGTTGGTGGCGGACCTGAAGATGTGTGGTGCCTGAAATGAGCTCACTGGGTGTTTCCCAGCCAATTCTCACAAGTGTTCTGCACAAACCTGGATCCATTTGGGCAGATGGCTCGTGAGAATTGGCTGGCGTTGGGCAGCCCTGCGGCCTAGGGCCCTTTCTCGCTCGTGGCATGACACAACCCCCGGGCAACGCCACAATAGGACACAGCCCACCCTGGGGCCACTGGGCAGTGAAGGTTTCCAGGAGCAAAGTTGAGGGATGGATTGTGGCAGGACATCCGTCTCTGATTTTTCGTCCAGGAAAGGGGTGCCCAAGGATGGGGCTGACCTCTCCCTCTGAAGTTGGCCAAAGCACTGAAAGCACCATTTGCGGAGGGTGGGGGGGATCCGAGTGGGAGGCGTGGCATGCACTCAATGTTCTCCAGTTGGTGGCCCCGTGGGACAGTACCCTGGAAACAGAAGGCTGGGGAAGCAGGCGAGGGTTCATGCCCAGGCCTTGGGGCAGCCCCGGCTCCATCGGACAGTGGCAGGGAAGGGCCCTCAGAGGCTGAGGAGCAGGATGCATAGACCTCACTGGAGCCTGCCTCCCGGAGGGCTTTCTGGTGGGGTTCAGAGGCAACTGCTTGGGTCACCGTGGCAGGCCCAGGGGACGGCCCTCGAGACGTGGGATGCCCAAATCAATTTCGCCGGGTGTTTTCCGCCCAATTATCACAAGCGTTCTGCCCAAACCGGTGGGCAGAATGCTCGTGAGAATTGGCCGGCCTTGGGAAGCCCTGTGGACCGCCCTGCACCCCGTGGCCCAGGGCCCTTTCTCGACCGGGGCATGTGGCGGCCACCGGAAAATGCGCTGAGATGACACAGTCCACCCCGGGGCCCCGGGGCCCTGGGGCAGGGGAGCGTTCCCAGAACAGAGTTGAGGGACGGGTGGCGGCTGGGTGTGTGCCTCCGACTTTTCGGGTGGCTGGGGCGCCAAGGATGGGGCTGACCTCAGTGGGGGCACGCAGGTTTCTCTCGCTCCGAGGCTTGTCTGAAGCGCCGAAAGGCACCGTTGGCGCCGGGGTGGGAGGGGGTGGGGTTCAGGCATATTCGCTCATGATGCCGGGCCATGCCCAGGAGACGGTCATGCAGACCTGCGGCACCAGAAGTGAGTTCGCTGGGTGTTGTCCAGCCAATTCTCAGGAGCGTTCTTCCCAAACTGGGATCGGTTTGGGCAGAACGCTTCTGAGAATTGGCCGGTGTTGGGCAGCCCTGCGGACCGCCCTGCTCCGTGTGGCCATGGGCCCTTTCTTGCTCGGGGCATGTTGCGGACACCCAGAAAATGTGAGAGATGATGCGACCCACCTGGGGCACCAGTGCAAAGGAGCGTTCCTGGAGCAGAGTTGAGAGACGGGTTCCCTTTCTCCACATCTTCTCCAACACATGGTGATCCTATCCCAAATCCTAGATTTGGGTCATTCTAACTGGTGTCAGGTGCTATCTCAATGTGTTTTAATTTGAGTCTCCATGAGGGCTAGTGATGATGAACATTTTTTCATGTGTCTGATAGCCATTTGTATGTCTTCATTGGATAAATATCTGTTCCTATATTCTGCCCATTTTTTAATATGATTGGTTTTTGTGTGTTGAGTTTGAGGAGTTCTTTATAGATCCTGGATGTCAACATTTTGTCTGTACTATCATTTGCAAATATCTTCTCCCATTCCGTGGGTTGCCTCTGTGTTTTGTTGACTATTTGCTTTGCTGTGCAGAAGCTTTTGTATTGATGAAGTCCCAAAAGTTCATCTTTGCTTTTGTTTGCTTTGTCTTTGGAGACATATCTTGAAAGAAGTTGCTGTGGCCAGTGTTGAAGAGGTGACTGCCTATGTTCCCCTCTATGATTCTCATGGATTCCTACCTCAAGTTTAGGTCTTTTATCCATTTCGAGTTCTCTTTGTGTTTGGTGTAAGAGAATGGTTGAGTTTCATTCATCTATACATAGCTATCCCAATTTTCCCAGCACCATTTATTGAAGAGACTGTCTTTTCTCCTCTGTATATTTTTTCCTGCTTTGTTGGAAAATTATTGGACTATAGAGTTTTTGGTCCATATCTGAGCTCTCTACTCTGTTCCACTGGCCTATGGGTCTGTTTTTATGCCAGTCCCATGCTGTCTTGGTGATCACTGCTTTGTAGTAACACTTGAAACCAGGCAACGTGATGCTCCCCGTTTTGTTTTTCTTTTCGGCATTTCCTTAGCAATACGGGGTCTCTTCTGATTCCACACCAATTTTTGGCTTGTGTTTCTCCAGCTCTTTGAAAGATACTGGTGGAATTTTGATCAGAATGGCATTAAGAGGATAGATTGCTCTAGGCATTTTAGACTCATAGGCTCATAGGCATTTAGGCTCATAGACATTTTAACACTCTTTATTCTTTTGATCCATGAGCATGGAATTGTCTTCAGTCTTTTTGGTTTTCTTCCATTTCTTTCATGAGTGTTCTGTAGTTCCCCGAGTCGTGATCGTTTACCTCTTTGGTTTGGTTTATTCCCAGGTATCTTATGTTTTTGGAGCTGAAGTAAATGGAATTGATTCTCTAATTTCGCTTTCTGTATTTTCATTGTGAATGAATAAGAAATCCACTGATTTCTGTACAAAGATTTTGTATCCTTCTGCATTATTGAAATGCTGTATGAGTTCTAGTAGTTTTGGGGTGGAATCTTTTGGGTTTTCCATATAAGGAATGTCATCTGTGAAGAGAGAGAGTTTGACTACTTCATTGCCAATTTGGATACATTTTCTTTCTCTTTGTTGTCTGATTGCTGTTGCTAGGACTTAAAATACTATTTCGAACAAGAGTGGAGAGTGTGGGCATCCCTGTCATGATCCTGATCCCTAAGGGAAGGCCTCAGCTTTTACCCATTGAGGATGATATTCACTGTGGGGTTTTCATAGATACACTTTAGGAAGTTGACGAAAGTTCCCTCTATCCCTACTTTGAAGTGTTTTAATCAGGAACGGAAGCGGAATTTTGTCAAATGAGATTTTTTCACCAATTGAGAGGACCATGTGGTTCTTCTGTCTTCACTTATTAATTTATGACATTGATTGATTTGTGAATGTTGAACCATCCTTTCAACCCAGGGAAAGATCCCACCTGGTCATGGTGGATCATCTTTTGAATGTACTGTTGGATCTTATGAGCTAGGATCTGGTTGAGAATCTTAGTATCCATATTCATCAGTGATATTGGTCTGAGGTTCTCCTTTTTGGTGAGGTCTTTGCCTGGTTTTGGGATCAGGGTAATGCTGGCTCCATAACAAGAGTCTGGAAGTTTTCTTCTACTTCCATTTTTGGAAAGATCTTCAGGTGAATAAGTGATACTTGTTCTCTGAAAGTTTGGTAGAAATGCCCAGGGAAGACGTCAGTTCCTGGGCTCTTGTTTTTTGGGAGGAATTTATCACTGCTTCAATCTCGTTACAGGATAATGGTCTATTCAGGTTGTACATTGCTTCCTGGTTCAATTTTGGGATTTTATACTTTTCTA
Organism: Mustela nivalis; assembly: GCF_964662115.1. NCBI lineage: Eukaryota > Metazoa > Chordata > Mammalia > Carnivora > Mustelidae > Mustela > Mustela nivalis. The sequence continues at coordinate 156,057,023 of NC_139025.1, forward strand.
GGAATGTAGCCATTTCAACTAGTTTGCTTACCTTATTGGCATACAACTGTTTTTTTTTTTCTTTTTAATTTCTTTTCAGTGTAACAGTATTCGTTGTTTTTCCACCACTCCCAGTGCTCCATGCAATCTCTGCCCTCTCTCTTATACACACCAATTGCTTCCCCTAACCTCCCACCCCCCGCTCTTTCAAAGCCCTCAGAGTGTTTTTCAGAGTCCGTCGTCTCTCATGGTTCACCTCCCCACCCAATTTCACTCCACTCCCTTCTCCTCTCCATCTCCCCTTGACCTCCATGCTATTTGTTATGCTCCACACATAAGTGAAACCATATGATAATTGACTCTCTCTGCTTGACTTATTTTACTCAGCAGAATCTATTCCATTCTGGTCCATGTTGTTACCAAAGTTGGGTATTCATCTTTTCTGATGGAGACATAATACTCCATAATTTATACAGACCCCATCTTCCTTATCCATTCGTCCATTGAAGGGCATCTTGGTTCTATCCACAGTTTGGCGATCATGACCATTGCTGCTATAAACATTGGTGTACAGATGGCCCTTCTTTTTACTCCATCTGTATCTTTGGGATAAATACCCAGTAGTGCAATGGCAGGGTCCTAAGGAAGCTCTATTTTTAATTTCTGGAGTAATCTCCACACTGTTCTACCGAGTTGCTGCACAGACTTGCAACCCACCAACAGTGTAAGAGGGTTCCCCTTTCTCCACATCCTATCCAACACATGTTGATTCCTATCTTGCTAATTTTGGCCATTCTAACTGGTGTCAGGTGTATCTCAAGGTGGTTTTAATTTGCATCTCCCCGAGGCTAGTGATGATGAGCATTTTTTTCATGTGTCTGATAGCTGTTTGTATGTCTTCATTGGAGAAGTGACTCTTCATATCTTCTGCCCATTTTTTAATATGATTATCTGCTCTGTGTGTGTTGAGTTTGAGGAGTTCTTCCTAGATCCTGGATATCCACCTTTTGTCTGTCCTGTCATTTGCAAATATTTACTTGAATTCTGTGGGTTGCCCCTTTGTTTTGTTGACTGTTTCCTTTGCTGTGCAGAAGCTTTGGATCTTGAGGAAGTCCCAAAAGTTCATCTTCGCTTTTGTTTCCTTTGCCTTTGGAGATATATCTCGAAATAAGTTGCTATGGGCAATGTGGAAGAGGTTACTGTCTATGTTCTCCTCCAAGATTCTGATGGATTCCTGCCTCACGTTGAGGTCTTTTATCCATTTCGAGTTTCTCTTTATGTATGTTGTCAGAGAATGGTCGAGTTTCATTCATCTACACATAGCTGTCCCAATTTTCCCAGCACCATTTATTGAAGAGACTGTCTGTTTTCCTCTGTATAGTTTTTCCTGCTTTGTTGGAAAATTATTTGACTATAGAGTTGATGGTCCATATCTGAGTTCTCTACTCTGTTCCACTGGCCTATGGGTCTGTTTGTATGCCAGTCCCATGCTGTCTTGGTGATCACAGCTTCATAGTAACCCTTGAATCCGGGCAACGCGATGCTCCCCGTTTTGTTTTTCTTTTCGGCATTTCCTCAGCAATACGGGGTCTCTTCTGATTTCACCCCAATTTTAGGATGTGTTTGCTCCAGCTCTTTGAAAGATACTGGTGGAATTTTGATCAGAATGGCATTAAAAGGTTAGATTGCTCTAGGCTGAATAGACATTATAACACTGTTTATTCTTCTGATCCATGAGCATGGATTGGTCTTCCATCTTTTTTGTCTTCTTCCATTTCTTTCATGAGTGTTCTGTAGTTCCCTGAGTAGGGATAATTTACCTCTTTGGCTTGGTTTATTCTCTGGTATCTTGTGTTTTTGGAACTGAAGTAAATGGAATTGATTCTGTAAATTCCCTTTCTGTATTTTCATTGTTAATTAATAAGAAATCCACCGATTTCTGTACAAAGATTTTGTATCCTTCCGCATTATTGAAATGCTGTATGAGTTCTAGTAGTTTGGGGGTGGAGTCTTTTGGGTTTTCCATATAAGGAATGTCATCTGTGAAGAGAGAGAGTTTGACTTCTTCGTTGCCAATTTGGATACCTTTTCTTTCTCTTTGTTGTCTGATTGCTGTTGCTAGAACTTAAAATACTATTTTGAATAAGAGTAGAGAGGCACTCGGGGCAAGCCCAGCTGCATGGGACAGTGCCAGGTAGGGGACCCTTGGAGGCTGAGGAGCAAGAGGATTCGGCCTCACCTGAGCCTGCCTCCCAGAGAGATAGGATTGGGCAAAATGCTGGTGAGAATTGGCCGGCGTTAGGCAGCCCTGCGGACCTCCCTGCTCCACATGGCCCAGGGCTCTTTCTCGCCAGGGTCATGTGGCGGCCACCCAGAAAATGCACCAAGATGACGCGGCCCTGGGGGCCCCGTCGCGGGAGAGCGTTCCTGAGCAGAGTTGAGGGATGGGTAGCGGCGGGGTGTTCGCCTCCGACATTTAGGCTGCTGGGGCGCCCAAGGATGAAGCTGACCTCATTGGGAGCTCGCAGGTTTCTCTCCCTCTGAGGATTGTCCTAAGCGCCGAAAAGTACCATTGGCACCTGGGTGGGAGGGGGAGGCGTGGCGCGGGATTCAGTGTTCCCCAGTTTTAGGCACCGTGGGGCAGGACCCCGGACGCAGAAGGCTGGAGAAGCAGGCGAGGGTTTGAGCCTGTGCCTCGGGGCAGGCCAGGCTCCATGGGACAGCGCCAGGGAGGGGACCCCCGCAGGCTGAAGAGCAGGAGGCGTTGACTCGCCACAGCTTGCCTCCCAGAGGTCTTTCTGGTGGGGTTCGGACGTGAGCGCTCCTGATGCCGGGCAGGACCAGTGGAGCGCACTGCAGACGTGTGGGGCCCGAAGAGAGATGCCGGGCGTTTTCCCACCAATTCTCTTAAGCTTTCTGCCCACACTGGGATCAGATTTTGCAGAACGCTCGTGAGAATTGGCCGGCGTTGGGCAGCCCTGCGGACCGCCCTGCTCTCCGTGGCCCAGGGCCCTTTCTCGCTCGGGGCATGGGGCGGCCGCCCGGAAAAGGCGCGAAAACGACGCAGCTCACAAGGGGCCTCCAGCTCAGGGGAGCGCTCTCGGAGCAGAGTTGAAGGTCGGGTGGCGGCAAGGCCTGCGCCTCCGTCTTTAGGGCGGATGGGGCGCCCAATGATGGGGCTGACCTCAGTTGGGGCAGACAGGTTTCTCTCGCTCCAAGGCTTGTCCGAAGCGCCGAAAGTCACCATTGGCGCCGGTGTGGGAGGGGGAGGTGTGGCTGCGGGATTCGGGATTCCCCAGATGGAGGCACAAGGGACAGGACTCCGGAAGCGGACGGCTGGAAAGCAGGCGAAATGTTGAGCCCGGGCTTCGTGGCTGGCCCGGCCCCATGGGACAGCGCCAAGGAGGGGACCCCCGCAGGCTAAGGAACAGGAGGCGTCGGCCTCGCCACAGCCTGCCTCACGGAGGGCTTCCTGGCGAGGTTCGCGATGCTGGGCCAGGCCGGGGGGGGGGGGGGGGGCGGCCCTGCAGACGTGCGGCGCCCAAAGCGAGTTCGCCGGGCATTTTCTGGCCAATTCTCACGAGCGTTCTGCCCAAACCAGGATCAGTTTGGGCAGAACGCTCGTGAGAATTGGCTGGCGTTGGGCAGCCCTGGGGACCGCCCTGCTCCCCGTGGCCCAGGGCCCTTTCTCGCCCAGGGCATGGGGTGGCCGCCGGAAAACGCGCCGAGTAGACGCGGCCCACCCGGGGGCCCCGGCGCAGGGGAGCATTCCCGGAACAGAGCTGAGGGACGGGTGGCAGCCGGGCATGGGCCTCCGACTTTGTGGGCGGCTGGGCGCCCAAGGATAGGGCTGATGTGGGGGCATGCAGGTTTCTCTCGCTCTGAGGCTTGTCCGAAGCGCCGATATGGAATGTTGGCGCCGGGTGGGAGGGTGAGGCGTGGCGACGGGACTCAGATAGAGGCTCAGAGGGGCAGGATCCCTGAAGCAGAAGGCTGGGGAAGCAGGCGAGTGTTTGAGCCTGGGACTCGGGGTGGGCCGGCCCCAAGGCACAGCGCCAGGGAGGGGACCCCCACAGGCCGAGGATTAGCAGGAGGCATCGGCCTCACCGCAGTCTGCCTCGAGGAGGTCTTCCTTGCGGGGGGTTCGGGTGCGAGCGCTCCTGATGCCGGGCCAGACCCGCGGGCGGGGCAGCCCTGCAGACGTGCAGCGCTGGAAGCGAGTTCCCCGGGTGTTTACCGGCCAATTCTCACGAGCGTTCTGCCCAAACCGGGATCGGTTTGGGCAGAACGCTCGTGAGAATTGACTGGTTGGGCAGCCCTTCGTACCGCCCTGCTCCCCATGGCCCAGGGCCCTTTCTCGCCCGGGGCATGGGGGGCCGCCTGGAAAACGCGCCGAGACAACCCGGCCCACCCGGGAGCACCGGTGCAGTGGAGCGTTCCCGGAGCAGAGTTGAGGGCCGTGTTTTGGCCGGGCGTGTGCTCCCACTTTTCAGGCGGCTGGGGCGCCCATGAATGGGGCTGACCTCCGTGTGGCTCCCAGGTTTCTCTTGATCTGAGGATTGCCCGAAGGGCCAAAATGTGCATTTGGTGCTGGGGTGGGAGGGGGAGGCATTTTGCGGGACTCAGGGTTCCCCAGTTGTAGGCCCCGAGGGACAGGACCCTGGAAACAGAAGGCTGGGGAAGCAGGCGAGTGTCGGTGCCCGTGCCTTGGGGCATGCCCATCCCTATGGACAGCGCCAGGGAGGGGACCAATGGAGGGTGAGAAGCAGGAGGCAATAGCTTCGCCGGAGCCTGCCTCCTGTAGTGCTTTCTGGCTGGGTTCGGACGAAGCACTCGAGATGCCGGGCCAGGCCCTAGGGGCTGAACTGCCGACGTGTTGCACCCTAAGCGAGTTTGCCGGGCTTTTTTTGGCCAATTCTCACGAGTGTTCTGCCCAAACTGGGATTGGTTTTGTCCTGGAAGAATGGCAGGCCTGATATGCCACTGCAGATGCTGGGTCTCTGGAGGGTTGAGTTGAGGGCATTGATCTGGTGTCCCGTCAGGATTGTGGTGTGGGGTTCCTTGGAATGTTGGGTGACTTTAGGTGTCATGGGCATTGATCTGGTGCCCCATCAGGATTGTGGTATGGGGTTCCTTGGAATGTTGGGTGGCTTTAGGTGTCATGGAGGTTTCTCAGTCCAGTAGGGTTTGGCCCAGGGTCATGGGGTCCTTTTTCCTTGAGGGTGGCAGCCAGTCCTGTGTGGGGTGTACGGGGTCACAGTCTGGAGAGATAGGGAGCCAAGCCCTGGGGACGGAATCCTGAACACCCAACCTGGTGTTAGTTTTAGGTCATAGGGGCATGGCAGCCCGGATCTGACAGCCTTTTGGTGACCCACCTCCATGCACGAGTTGAAAGCGTTTGTCTGCAGGCCCTAGAGGTTCCCAGTCCTTGGTCATTAGGGGTGCTGCAAGTCAAGGTGGCCTCAGGGCGGCATGCAGGATTTTCCCCCTCTGTGGATTTAGAACATTTCTATGGGCAAGGTTTCCTCCTGGGATCAGTTGCAATTGTAGGGTGCAGCTTAGGGGTTTCCCATCTAGGGGATTTGGGGGCCAGGCAGCAGTGGATGGACGCCTGAACACGCAACCTGAGCTATGGTTAGTAGTATGGTTAGGTTAGGCTTAGCGTTAAGGTTATGTCTTAGGGAAAAGGCAGGTGGAATCTACCAGCACAGAAATCGTCTCAGCCAATGGCTACTTTGAGCCGGGACTTAGGAGGATCTGGCGGCCCATCAGGCTCCCTGCACAGGGCCATGGGGTCCACTTTCCTCATGGTGGCAGCCGGAGTCCTGCATTGGGAATACGGGGTCCCCAGTCTGGAGTGCTAGGGAGCCAGGCCTCTGGACATGGAAACCTGAACACCCAACCTAGGGTCAGGGTTCGGTCATAGGGGCATTGCAGCCCCGATCTTCTGGCGCTGTGGTGACCCACCCTGAAGCCTGATTTGAGGGCGTATCTGCAGTACCATGAGATTCCCTGTTCCTGGTCCTTGGGGGCACCTGAATTGGGGGTGGCTTCAGGTAGACATGTAGGATACTCACCCTCTGTGGGTTCAGCACATTTCTATATGGCAGGATTTCCTCCTGGGATTATGTGTTATGATGGGGTACAGCTCAGGGGTCCCCCATCTGGGGCGTTTTGGGACCAGGTGTCACAGAACAGACACTGAAACACACAACCTGAGCTAGGGTTAGTATTAGGGTTAAGCAAAGGCTTAGGCTTAGGGTTATGCCTTACGGACGAGGCAGGTCCCATCTGCCAACAGAGATATTGGCTCAGCCAAGGGCTGAGTTGAGGGTGGGACTCAGGAGGCTCCTCGGGCCCTAGGTTTTTAGCCTGGAGGGGCAAATATGGCGGGAATGGCCTCAGGGGATCATGCCAGTTTGTAAGGCTGTGAGGATGTTAGAGAGCACCAAACGGAAACAGTCTCTTCCTGGCGGAGAGGCTGAGTCTGGCCATGAGTCTGATGGTCCCATCCATGGGAGGCATTGGGTGTCAGGCCTCAGGGGTCCCGAGCCTGAACATGCAACCTAGGGTTAGGGTTGGTTCTGGAAGAAAGTCAGGCCTGATCTGCCTGGGCGGACTCGGGCTCTCAGGAGGGCTGAGTAGAGGCTGGCCGCCCATCAGGCTCTGGGATGGTGGTGTGGGGTTGTCCGAAGGTGTGGGTGGCTTCAGGGGGCATAGTGGTTTCTCTGGCCTGGAGGGTTCTGCACAGGGCCATAGGGTCCAGCTTCCTCATGGGTGTCAGCCAGAGTCCTGTGTTGGGTAAACAGGGTCCTTAGTCTGGAGGGCGAGGGAGCCAGGGCTCTGGGGATGGAAGCCTCAACACCCAACGTAGTTTGAGGGTTAGGTCGTAGGAGCATAGAAGCCCCTATCTGCCAGCGCTGTGGTGACACGCTCCGATACCTGAGTTGTATGTGCATGTCTGCAGGACCGTGAGACTCCCGGTTTCTGGTCCCTGAGGGTGCCGGAAGTGGGGGTGGCATCAGGCATCTCCCACTCTACGGGTTCGGCACATTTCTAAATGGCAGGGTTTCCTCCTGGGATCAGGGGCAATGATGGGATGCAGCTCAGGGCTACCGCATTTGTGGGATTTGGGGACCAGGCGCCAGAGTACGGATGCCTGAACACACAACTAGGGCTAGCCTTAATATTAGCGTTAGGCTAAGGTTTAGGGTTAGGGTAATGTCTTAGGGACAAGGCAGGTCAGATCTACCAGCACAGAAATCAGCTCACCCAAGGGCTATATTTTTTAAATTAAATTTTTATTTTTTCAGCATAACCATATTCATTATTTGTGCACCACACCCAGTGCTCCATGAAATCCGTGCCCTCTCTATTACCCACCATGTGTTTCCCCAACCTCCCACCCCCGCTCTTTCAAAGCCCTCAGATTCTTTTTCAGAGTCCACAGTCTCTCATGGTTCCCCTCCCCTTCCAATTTGCCTCAACTCCTCTCTCCTCTCCATCTCCCCTTGTCCTCCATGCTATTTGTTATGCTCCACAAATAAGTTGAACCAAATGATAATTGACTCTCTCTGTTTGATTTATTTCACTCAGCATAATCTCTTGCAGTCCTGTCTATGTTGCTACCAAAGTTGGGTATTCATCCTTTCTGATGGAGGCATCATACTCCATAGTGTATATGGACCACATCTTCCTTATCCATTCGTGCATTGAAGGGCATCTTGGCTCTTTCCACAGTTTGGCGACCGTGGCCATTGCTGCTATAAACATTGGGGTACAGATGACCCTTCTTTTCACTCCATCTGTATCTTTGGGGTAAATACCCAGTAGTGCAATTGCAGGGTCATAGGGAAGTTCTATTTTTAATTTCTTGAGGAAACCCCACACTGTTTTCCAAAGTGGCTGCACCAACTTGCATTCCCACCAACAGTATAAGAGGGTTCCCCTTTCTCCACATCCTCTGCAACACATGTTGTTTCCTGTCTTGCTCATTTTGGCCATTCTAACTGGTGTAAGGTGGTATCACAATGTGGTTTTAATCTGATCTCCCTGATGGCTAGTGATGATGAACATTTTTTCATGTGTCTGATAGCCATTTGTATGTCTTCATTGGAGAAGTGTCTGTTCGTATCTTCTGCCCATTTTTTATATGATTGTCTGTTTTTGTGTGTGTTGAGTTTCAGGAGTTCTTTATAGATCCTAGATATCAACTTTTTGTCTGTACTGTCATGTGCAAATATCTTCTCCCATTCCGTGGGTTGCCTCTCTTTGTTTTGTTGACTGTTTCCTTTGCTGTGCAGAAGCTTTTGATCTTGAAGAAGTCCCAAAAGTTCATCTTTGCTTTTGTTTCCTTTGCCTTTGGAGACATATCTTTTTTTTTTTTTTTTTTTTTAAATTTATTTTTTATTTGGGAGGGAGACAAACCATAAGTGACTCTTAATCTCACAAAACAAACTGAGGGTTGCTGGGGGGAGGGGGTTTGGGAGAAGGGGGTGGGATTATGGACATTGGGGAGGGTATGTGCTTTGGTGAGTGCTGTGAAGTGTGTAAACCTGGTGATTCACAGACCTGTACCCCTGGGGATAAAAATATATGTTTATAAAAAAAAAAAAAAAAAGAAAGGACCAATACCCAACTTTTGTAGCAACATGGACGGGACTGGAAGAGATTATTATGCTGAGTGAAATAAGTCAAGCAGAGAGAGTCAATTATCATATGGTTTCACTTATTTGTGGAGCATAACAAATAGCATGGAGGACATGGGGCATATCTTGAAAGAAGTTGCTGCGGCTGATATCAAAGAGGTTACTGCCTATGTTCTCCTCTAGGATTCTGATGGATTCCTGCCTCACGTTGAGGTCTTTTATCCATCTTGAGTTTATCTTTGTGTACATGTAAGAGAATGGTCGAGTTTCATTCTTCTGCATATAGCTGTCCAGTTTTTCCAGCACCATTTATTGAAGAGACTGCCTTTTTTCCACTGTATATTTTTTCCTGTTTTGTCGAAGATTATTTGACCATAGAGTTGAGGGTCCATATCTGAGCTCTCTACCCTGTCCCACTGGTCTATGTGTCTGTTTTTATGCCAGTCCCATGCTGTCTTGGTGATGACAGCTTTGTAATAAAGCTTGAAATCAGGTAATGTGATGCCCCCAGTTTTATTTTTGTTTTTCAACATTTCCTTAGCGATTCAGGGTCTCTTCTGATTCCATACAAGTTTTAGGATTATTTGCTCCAGCTCTTTGAAAAATACCGGAGGAATTTTGATCGGAATGGCATTAAAAGTATAGATTGCTCTAGAAAGTATAGACATTTTAATAGTGTTTATTTTTCTGGTACCCAAGGGCTAATTTGAGGGCATGACTCCAGAGAGGCTCCTCAGGCCCTGGATTTTTGGCCTGGAAGGGCAAAGATGGCGGGAGTGGCTTCAGGGGAGCACATGGGTTTGTAGGGCTGTGAGGGTGTTAGAGAACACCAAATGAAACGGTCTCGTCCTGATTGAGAGGCTGTGTCCGGCCGTCAGTCTGATGCTCCCTTCTGTGGGAGGGATTGGGTGTCAGGCCCCTGGGGTCCAGAACCTGAACACCCAACCTAGAGTTAGGGTTTGGTCCTGGAAGAATGGCAGGCCTGATGTGCCAGTGCAGACTCAGGCTCACTGGAGGGCTGAGTTGAGGTCATTACTCTGGAGGCTCGTCACACTCTGGGGTTGGGATGTGGGAATTCTCTGAAGATGTGGGTGACTTTCAGGGGAATGGAGGTTTCTCCGGCCTTGAGGGTTCTGTCCAGGGCCATTGGTCCAGTTTCCTCGTGAGTTTCAGCCAGAGTCCTGCATTGGGAATACGGTGTCCCCAGTCTGGAAGGTTAGGGAGCCATGCCTCTCGGGATGAAATCCTGAATACCCAACCTATATTTAGGGTCAGGTCGAGGGGGCAGGGCTGCCCAGATCAGCTGGTGCTGTGGTGATCCACCCTGATGCCTGAGTTGAGGATATAGGCTTGCAGGACCTGAGACTCCTGTTTCCTGGTTTTGGGGGCACCGGAAGTGGGGGTGGCCTAAGGGAGGCATGCAGGCTTCTACAGCTCTGTGGGTTCAGCACATTTTCATATGGCAGTGTTTCCTTGTGGGGTCAGGTTCAATGATGGGGTGCAGCCTGTGGTCCCCCACCTGGTGGTTTTGGGGACCAGATGCCAGAGGGTAGACACCAGAACACACAACCTGAGCTAAGGTTAATATTAGGGCTAGGTTTAGGCTTAGGGTTAGGGGTATGTCTTAGGGACCACGCAGATCGGATCTTCCAGAATAGATATCACTCAAGGTTTGAGTTGAGGGCGGGACTCAGAAGGCTCCTCAGGCCTGGGTTTTTGGCCTGGAAGGGCAAAGATGGCGGAAATGGCCTCAGGGGAGGATGCAGGTTTGTAAGGCTGTGATGGTGTTATAGAGAGCCAAATGAAGTGGTCTCTTCATGGTGAATGGTTGAGTGCGGCCATCAGTATGATGCTCCCATCCATGGGAGGGATTTGGTGTCAGGATGCTGGGGTTCAGAGCCTGAACACCCAACCTAGGCTTAGGGTTTGGTCCTGGGAGAATGTCAGGCATGATGTGCCAGGGTGGATGCAAGCTCTCTGGAGGGCTGAGTTGAGGCATTGCTCTGGCTGCCCATCAGGCTCCGGAATTGTGGTATGGGGGTCCTCCGAAGGTGTGGGTGGTTTCAGGGGGCACAGAGGTTTCTCTGGCCAGGAGGATTTTGCACAGGGCCATGGAGTCCAGATTCCTCATGGGCGGCAGCCAGAGTCCTGTGTTGGGTATACGGGGTCCCCAGTATGGATGGCTAGGGAGCCAGGCCTCTGGGGATGGAAGTCTGAACACACAACATAGGGTTAGGGTTAGCTCATAGTGGCATGGCAGCCCCAATCTGCCGACACTGTGTTGACCCACCCTGATGCCTGCTTTGAGACTCCCGGTTCCTGGTCCGTGGGGGCACCGAAAGTGGGGGTGGCCTCTGGGTGTCACGAGGGTTCTCCCGCTCTGCAGTTTCAGCATATTTCTCAAAGGCAGGGTTTGTTCCTGGGATCAGGTGCAATGAGGGGTTGCAGCACGGAGTCGCCCATATGAGGGGTTTGGGGACCAGGCATTAGAGGACGGACACTGGAACACACAACCTCAACCTGAGCTAGGGTTAGTATTAGGGATAGGGTTGGGCGTAGGGTTAGGTTTAAGTCTTAGGGACAAGGCAGGTCAGATCTGCCCGCACCAAAATCAGCTCACCCAAGGGCTGAGTTGAGGGCAGGATTCAGGAGGCTCCTCAGGCCTTGGATTTTTGGTATGGAGGAGCAAAGATGGTGGGAATGGCCTCAGGGGAGCACACGGGGTTGTAGGGCTGTGAGGGTGTTAGAGAGCACCAAAGGAAATGGTCTCCTCCTGGCTGAGAGGCTGAATCCGGCCGTCAATCTGATGCTGCCATCCATGTGAGCGATTGCTTATCAGGCCTCAGGGGTTCAGAGCCGAGTACCCAACCTAGGGTTAAGGTTTTGTTCTGGGAGAATGGCAGGTCTGATGTTCCAGTGTGAAGTTAGGCTCCCCAGCGGCTGAGTTGAATTCATTTTCTGGTGGCCCATCAGGCTCTGGGATTGTGGTGTGGGGGTCCTTGGACCGTGTGGGTTGCCTTAGGGTCATGGAGTTTTCTCCCGCCAGGAGGGTTCTGCACAGGGCCATGAGGTCCATTTTCCTCAGGTTGGCAACCAGAGTCCTGCGTTTGGAATACGGGGTCCCCAGTCTGGAGTGTTAGGGAGGCAGGCCTCTGTGAATGGAAGCCTGAATACCCAACTCAGCTATAGGGTTTGGTCGTCGGGGCATGGCAGCCCCGTTCTGCCAGCGCTGTGGTGACCCACCCTGATGCTTGAGTTGAGGGTGTGTGTCTGCAGGACTGTGAGACTAACCAGTTCCTGGTTATTGGGGGCGCTGGAAGTGGGGGTGGCCTCAGGGAGGCATGCAGGTTTCTCCTGCTCTGCGGTTTCAGCACATTTCTAAACAGCAGGGTTTCCTCCTGGGATCAGGTGCAATGAAGGGGTGCAGCTCAGGGATCCCCATCTAGGGGTTTGGGAACCAGGCATCAGAGGACGGACGCCAGAACACACAACTTAGGCTAGGGTTAGTATTAGGGTTAGGGTTAAGCTTAGGGTTAGGGTAATGTCTTAGGGACAAGGCAGGTCTGGCCTGCCAGCACAGATATCGGCTCACCCAAGGGCTGTGTTGAGGGTGGGACTCCGGAGGCTCCTTAGGCGCTGGGTTTCTGGCCTCACTGGGCAAAGATGGTGGGAATGGCCTCAGGGGAGCATGCCATTTCTAGGGCTCTGAGGGTGTTAGAGACCACCAAACGAAAAGGTTTCCTCCTTGCTGAGAGGCTGAATCCTGCTGTCAGTTTGATGCTCCCATCCATGGGAGGCATTGGGTGCCAGGCCTCAGGGGTCCAGAGCCTGGACACCCAACCTAGGGTTAGGGTTTGGTCCTGGGAAAATGGCAGGCCTGACGTGACAGTTCAGACACATGTTCTCCGGAGGGCTGTTGAGGGCATTGTTCTAGCAACCTATCAGGCTCTGGGACTGTGTTGTGGGGTTACTCGGAAGGTGTGGGTAGCTGTGGGAGGCATGGGGTTTTCTCTGGCTAAGAGGGTTCTGCACAGGGCCATGGGGTCCAGTTTCCTCAGGTGTGGCAGCCAGAGTCCTCCATTTGGAATATGGGGTCCCCAGTCTGGAGGGCTAGGGAGCTAGGCCTCTGCGGGTGGAAGCCTGAATCCCCAACCTTGCTTTAGTGTTAGGTCATAGGGGCATGGCAGCTCTGATCCTTGGGTACCATGGTGACCCATCCCGATGCCTGAGGTGAGGGCATGTGTGTGCAGGACCGCGAGTCTCCTGGTTCCTGGTCCTTCCAGGTGCCAGGATTTTGGTGGCTCAGGAAGGCATGCTGTTTTCTCCCTCTCTGCAGGTTCAGCACATTTCTAAATGGCAGGGGTTCCTCCTGGGATCAGGTGCAATTATGGGTTGTAGCTCAGGTGTACCCTCATCTGGGTGCCATCCTAGGGTCAGGCCTGGCCCCATCTCCCAGGTAGGGGAGCCCTGCAGGTTGAGGAGCTGGAGGCATTGGCCTTGCCTGTGCCAGACTCTCAGAGGGCTCTTTGGCACTGTTCTAGACGCGACCACTCAGGATCCCAGTCCAGGCCCACGGTTCGGCCCTGTAGACGTGCGGCGACAGAAGCGAGTTTACCAGCTCTTTTCTTGCCATTCTCATAAGTGTTCTGCTCAATTCGGCATCGATTTGGGCAGAATGCTTGTGAGAATTAGCTGGCGTTAGGAGGCTTGTGGACCATGTTATCCCCCATGGCCGCAGGCCACTTCTCTCTCCGGGCATGTCGCGGCCACCTGGAAAATGTACCGAGAAGGCGCGGCCCTGTGGGGGGCTCCTCGCAGGGGAGCTTTCCTGGAGCAGAGTTGAGGGAGGGGCTGTGGCTGGGCATCCGACTCCTATGTCTCGGGCGGGTGGGGGTTGATAGTTGGGGCTGGCCTCAGTGGGGGGATGAAAGTTTCTCTGGCTCCCAGGCTTTTGCACAGCTGCGAAAGGCACCATTTCTGCTGGGATGGCAGGTGGAATCGTGGCCTGCTACTGGGGGTTCCCCAACTGGAGGGCCTGAGGGACAGGACCCTGGAAACGGGAGGCTGCCAAAGCTGGCAATGGTTAGGGCCCAGGCCTAGGGGCAGGGTTGGCTCCATCTACCAGTGCCAGGGAGAGGATCCGCTGAGGCTGAGGAGCAGGATGCATTGGCCTCACTGGAGTCTGATTGATGGAGGGCTTTCTGGCTGGGTTCCAGCCACGACCACTCAGGATCCCAGGCCAGGCCCAGGGGGCGGCCCTGCAGACCTGCGGTGACCAAAGCGAGTTCACCAGGCATTTTCTAGCCATTTCTCACGAGCATTCTGCCCAAATCAATCCTGATTTTTGCAGGATGCTCGTGAGAATTGGCCGGTGTTGAGTGGGCCTGCGGACCGTCCTGTCCCCCATGGTCGAGGGCACTTTCTCGCTCGGGGCATGAGGTGGCCACCCGGAAAACGCGCCTAGATGACGTGGCCTACCCGGGGGCTCCGGCACAGGGGACCTTTCGCAGAGCAGACTTGAGGGAGGGGTTTTGGCTGGACATCCGCCTCCGACATTTCAGGTCAATGGGGCACCGAAGGTTGGGGCTGGCCTCAGTGTGGGTACGAAGGTTTCTCTCTGAGGCTTTTCCGCAGTTCTGAAATGCACCGTTTCTGCCTGGGTTGCAGGTGAACTCATGTCGTGGGACTCATCATTCCCCAGTTGGATGGCCTGAGGGATAGGACCCTGTAAACAGAAGCCTGTGAAAGCAGGTGAGGGTTAGGGCATGGTCCTATGGGCAGTACAGGTCCCATCTGCCAGCACCAGGGAGGGGACCCCTGGAGGCTGAGGAGCAGGGGATGTGGCCTCACCTGCGCCTCACTCACGGAGGCTTTCTGGCTGGGTTCGAGCTGCAAGTGCTCGGAATCCCAGGCCAGACCCAGGGCGCGGCCCTGCAGACATGAGGCGCATGAAGTGTGTTCCCTAGAGGTTTTTGGCTAATTCTCATAGGCTTTCTACCCAAATTGGTTTTAATATGGGCAGAAAGCTCTTGAGAATTGGCTGGCATAGTGCAGCCTTCAACCACTCGGTGCCCCGTTGCCTATAAGACCTCCTCGCTCGGGGCATGTCACAGACACCCAGAATAAGCTCAGAGACGATGCATCCTAGCTGGGGGCCCTGGCGCAGTGTAGCTTTTCCATTGCAGAGTTGAGGGATGTGTTGTGGCCAGGCGTGCATCTTTGACATTTGGGGCCGCTGGGGCGCTGAAGGTTGGAGATGGTCTCAGTGGGGTTTCTCTCACAATGAGGCTTTTCCGCACCTCTGAAATGCACCATTTCTGTCTGCATGACAGGTGGACTTACAACGTGGGATTCAGGGTTCCCCATTTGGAGGTCTAGAGGGACGGGACCCTGTATATAGAAGACTTCAATGCAGGTGAGGATTAGGGCCCGGGCCTAGTGGCAGGGCAGGCCCCACCTGCCAGTGCCATGGAGGGGTCCTCTGGGGGCTTAGGAGGCTGAGGCTTTGGCCTCACCTGCGCCTCACTCATGGAAAGCTTTCTGGCAGGGTTGGAGCTTTTGACAAATTGGGAACCCCAGGCCAAGCTGAAGGGCCGGCCCTGCGGATGTGCAGAGCATGGCATGAATCTGCCGGCAGTGTTCTAGGCTATTCTCACAAGCTCTCTGCCCAAATCAGTATCGGTATCGATTTGGGCAGAAAGCTCACAAGAATTGGATGGCATTTTGGGGAGATTCGCACCATACTGTCCCCTGTGGACTGGAGAGATTTCTCCTGGGTGCTTGTCATGGCCATACAGAATACAGACCAAGACTATGCTGACCAACGGAGGTCCCCTGCACATTTGAGCTTTCCTGAAGCAGAATTGAGGTAGGGCTTGTGGCTCTGCCTCAGCCTCCAATTGTTTGGCCCATTGTAGTGCTAAATGTTGGGGAGGCCTCATTTGGGCATGAATGTTTCTCTCGCTCTGAGGGTTTTGCACAGTTCCAGAAGGCACCATAGGGTTAGAGATAGTGCCTAGGGTCATGGCAGATCCAATCTGCTGGTGCTGAATTGGGTTCCTTTATGGGCTGAGTCGTAAATATGGGTCAAGCGGCACTTCAGTCTCTGGGTTTTTTTGTTGTTGTTGTGTGGGCCATCTGCGGTGAGGGTGGCCTCAGGAATGCATGCAAGTCTTTCACAGTCTGAAGATTCTAGGCAGCTCCGAACCCAAGGGTTTCCTCCTGGATGGCAGGCAGAGTCCTTAGGTGTGGCCAAGGGGTTCCCAATCTGGATGGCTTGTTGGCCAGATCTCTGGGCGTGGATGCCTGAAAACACAAACTAGGGTATGGGTTAGGGCTTAGGAATAAACAGGCCTGATATGCCGGCATTGAGGTGAGAACCCTGGGGTTTGAGTTGAGCCCAGGTTTCAGGAAGCACGTCAGGCTGTGAGTTTGTGACTGGGGTGGGCATTGAGGTTGGGGGCGTCCTCAGGGAGGCATGCGGATTGTTCCATTCCTAGGGTTCTGCATAGCTTCAAATGGCACGGTTTCCTCCTGGGAGGCAGGCAGATTCATGGGTTGTGGCCTAAAGGTCCCAATCTGGAAGGACAGTGCCAGTTTATAGCTTTAGAACATTGGAGGGTTTGTGAGCTGCATTAGGAATCTGTGGAAGCCTCGGCATTGCCGATTCACGACACTGGAGGGCGTGGTGAGCTGTGGTGCCCGAGAACATGGTAGGCGAGGCCATGCTGCTTGCCACCACTGGAGGCAGCGGCAAGCTGCCGTGGGAAACACACCAGAAGAGGAGTCTGTGCAGCCTGCTGACTCTGAGGGCAGTGATGAGGTGCTGGGTGAGAGACGGTGAAAGGTGAGGTATGGCAGCTTGTTTTTACAGGATGGAGTGTCGAGCTGAAGATTCTCTGTATCCCCAGGCTCGAGAGTGTTGGTTACAACCACTGGAGCCAAGCCCCCACCTGGCACTGTGCACCATTGCCCCAGGTTGGATGGGAATGTGCTGTCAGGATGGTTCAGGAGGGTCCTCCCGGTGGGGTCTGCAGCCGGGAAACCAAACTCGACCCATAGTGCCTTTGGAACTGAGTAGTTGAGTGTTTGTTTGGAAGAGTCTATTTGCTTCTCTCAAAAGGATAAGGGCATTGGCTGGCTTTAGAAGGAAGTGGATGGGGGCGCCTGGGTGGCTCAGTGGGTTAAGCCGCTGCCTTCGGCTCAGGTCATGATCTCAGGGTCCTGGGATCGAGTCCCGCATCGGGCTCTCTGCTCTGCGGGGAGCCTGCTTCCTCCTCTCTGCCTGCCTCTCTGCCTACTTGTGATCTCTGTCTGTCAAATAAATAAATAAAATATATATATAAAAAAAGAAGGAAGTGGATGACCACTTAAGGAACAAGCATGTGTCTCCCTCTCCCAGGCTTTAGGTGGGAGGCGCCTACTTATTTGCACCTGACAACCATTCTTCGCTCGGGCTCCACGAGACCTGAAGTTTGGAAATCAGCATCTGAATCCGTCCTGCAGCTTGTCCCAGGACGTCGGCATTCAGAGAAAACAGCAGGCTCGTGGGGGCACAGTGCACATCCATGCCAGCATGAGAGGTAAAACTTCTCTTTCAGCCCAGAAATCCTGGGTTTTCTCTCATCTCCAGTGGAGCCAAAAAGTCGCACAAACGCAGCTGTC
Organism: Mustela nivalis; assembly: GCF_964662115.1. Classification (NCBI taxonomy): domain Eukaryota; kingdom Metazoa; phylum Chordata; class Mammalia; order Carnivora; family Mustelidae; genus Mustela; species Mustela nivalis. The sequence continues at coordinate 156,074,314 of NC_139025.1, forward strand.
AGCCAGGGAGGTGGGTGCTGGGGTTCCTGAGTTTCATTGCAGGGAGCACCTGGCAGGGGATCTCATTTTCTCTGCCTGTTTCTGGCTCACAAAGGTATTCAGAACATCTCTTTCCTAGGCAATCCCTTGAATTTGAAAGGGAAGATGAGATGGACTCAGCATGTGTTTGGAACCTAGAATGCGTTCCTTCATCGAACAGTGTTGATTCCATGGGTCCTAGGCTGTGGTGGAGTGGCCGGCATCTGGAGAGAGGTGGCTGTTTGTGGTCATAGAGAGGCTTGGAGGATGGCTTCTCCTTTGTCCAAGGTGATGTGTCCTAATGGATTCGACTTTTTTACCCAAAGAATTCCAATGAGGGCAGAGGGAACATTCCAAAGGATTTCAAGGAGACTTGGATGATTGAAAAGGGAAGCTTGATTTTCTACTTTCACTCAGTGGACCCTCTAGAGAGTTGGCCATGTCAGCCTTTCTCTGCAGATCCATGGGTGGTGAAGTCAGAAGGAGAGTCTTTGGGAGTTCCCCTGGATAGAGGCATTCTGATGGCTTCCCAGGGCATGGCGTCAGGAACCCTGGGGTGGATTTCTGGGGCTGCTGGCCTGCTGCTGGATGAGTCATGTTATCCCCTAGGTTTTATGTTTCCTCCTTAGGAAATTGCTGGCAGGGAATGTTCTGCTTCCAGAGGAACACTTCTGCACTGTTGGTGGGCATGTGGGTTGTTGCAGCCACTCTGGAAAAGAGCATGGTGGTTCCCCCAAAAGCTAAGAACTGAACAACCCTACGATCCAGCAGTTGTCCTCCTAGGTATTTCCCTAAAGGGCACAAAAATGCACATTTGATGGGGTACAAGCACCATGATATGGAGACCAGCATTATCAACCGCAGTGAAACAATGGAGGGCGTCCCTATGTCCATTCACTGATGAGTGAGATGTATAAGTATGTATACATATATATGTAGATATCTAATCGCCCACATATTCATAATGGAATAGGAGCCAGGTTCAGAAAGATTGAACTCTTACCATTTGCAAGGATGTGGATGGATCTAGCATGGATTGGGTAAGCAAAATCAGTAAGAAATGACCAATAGCCTATAATTTGACTTCTATGGAATTTCAGGAAGAAAACATGAACATAGTGAGGAGAGAAAGATAGGTCAATGAGGAAGGAGACTCACACTTAGAGCACCAACTGAACATGGCTAGAGAGCATGGGTGTGGAGGGGAAGGGTTAAATGGATGATGGCTATTAGGGAGGGTACTTGTGATGAGATCTGTGTGTTCTATGCAGGCAAGGAATCACATAATCCTACCCCTGATGCAAAGGAAATAACTGCATGGAAACAAAATGGAACTTAAGTCAAGGAAGGAAAGAAGAAGACCATGTTCTATTTCACAAAGAGTGAGGTACAAATGGACTGATTTTTGCTCTTTTGTTCTGTCAGTGTTCATTTTCAAACACTCTGTGGTAGGATACACTAGTTTCTATTTACATAAGGAGCCCTCAGAAAGCTACCAGGAAAGATTCAGATGTCAGAGTATGTCCGTGTTCCATTGGTATGTTTCTTCCAGTTTCCCCAGGTACAAAGGTAAGTGGACAGAACTAAGGCAGAATAGGAAAGGAGGTGTTAAGCATTCAGGAGGTAGCCTTTCCCTTTTGAGAAAAGCCTTAGGCCAGGGCACCTGGGTGGCTCAGTGGGCTAAGCCTCTGCCTTCGGCTCAGGTCATGATCCCAGCGTCCTGGGATCAAATCCTGCATCAGACTCTCTGCTCAGCAGGGAGCCTGCCCCCCCCCCCCCCGCCTCCCTCTCTGCCTACTTGTGATCTCTGTCTGTCAAATAAATAAATGAAATCTTAAAAAAAAGAAAGGAAGAAACAAAGCCTTAGGCCGGTGTAAATTGAGAAGAAGGAGGGGGGATCCCAGAGCTTTTTGGCAGGCAGGGGAGTTCCAGGTTTGCCTACGTCTGACAGGGGTCCCTGAGGAGGGCTGAGCTAGGGGCGTGGCAGGCCCAAACTGCTGGTCCGGAGGTGGGTTCACTGAGGAGCTCAGTTGAGGTTGCAGGTCAGGTGGCACATCAGGCTCCGAGGGGGTTGCAGAACGTGGGGGAGTACTCATGAGGACAGGCAGATTTCTCCGGCTCTGATGGTTCTGTGCAGCTCCCAGTGGACTTTTTTCCTGCTGGGTGGCAGGAGGACTCTTACAGTGCGACTCTAGGGTTCCCAAGTCACAGGGCTTTCAGGACAGACCCCTTTAGAAGGAAGCCTGAAAACGCAACTTAGGGTTAGGGTTATGGCCTTGGGAAATGGCAGCTCTGATCTGCCAGCGCTGATGCGGGCACCCCTCGTGGTTGAGTTGAGGAAATGCATTCTGAAGTGCGGCAGAATCGGGGTTTCTGGCCAGGGCGACTGTTGATGGTGAGGATGGTTTCTTCCTCTCCATAATTGGTACTGATTTGGGCAGAACACTCATGAGAATTGGCCGGCATTGGGTGGCCTTCCAGACCGCACTGTCCCCCGTGGCCTAGAGAGCTTTCTGGCTGGGTGCATGTCTTGGCTATCCAGAAAACGCGCGGAGATGACACTGCCCATCTGGGGCCCCAGAGCAGGGGAGCTTTCCTGGGGCAGAGTTGAGGGAAGGGTTGTGGTCACGCATCTGCCTCCGACTTTTCAGGCCATTGTGGCGCCAAAACTTGGGGATGGCCTCAGTGGTGGCATGAAAGTGTCCCTTGCCCTGAGGCTTTTCTGCAGCTCCAAAAAACACCGTTTCTGCTTGTGTGGCAGGTGGACTCAAGGCGTGTTATCAGTGATCCCCATTTGGAGGACTTGAGGGACAGGACCCTGGAAAAGGAAGACTGAAAAAGCAGGCGAGGGTTAGGGTCCAGGTCTAAGGGCAGGGCAGGCCCCATCTGTCAGCGCCAGGGAGGGGACCCCCAGAGGCTGCATAGCAGGAGGTGTTGGCCTCGCCTGTGTCTGACTCTCGGAGGATTTTCTGGCAAGTTTCAAGCTGCGACAATTTGGGATTCCATGCCAGGCCCAGGGTGCGGCCCTGCAGACATGGGGCGCATGAAGCGAGTTAGGGTTAGGTTTAGGGTTAGGGTTAGGGTTTATGGTTATGGTTAGGGGTTAGAGTTAGGGTTTTGGTTAGGGTTAGGTTTAGATGGTTTTGGTTAGAGGGTTAGGGTTAGGGCTATGGTTTCAGATAGGGTAAGGTTTTCCCTGTCCTTGCCTGCATAGAGCTCATTCTCCTCCAGTAACCAGAGTGATCTTTTTGTAACGTAACCTCTGGGCCTCTCTGTGGTTTGCTCCCCTCCTGCCCTCCAGCCTCCAGCATCACCTCTCCCTCTGGGACCCTTCCTTCTGTGGGCACCCAGGAGTGTGGTTACCCACAGGTGCCTCAGGCTTCGATCCAAGCCTTTGCATATGCTGTTCCCTCTTCCAGGAGCACTCTTCTCTCCTCCTACTTCATGTCTGGCTTGTTTCCCCATGGCTGAGCCTCAATTTGTCCCCGATGACCTGGTTCATGCCTGCTGGGTGTGTGTGTGTGCTTTCCCCCACTTAAATGTAGGGCTGCATGGGTTTCCAACGTTCTAGGCCCTACAGGCCCCTTTGTAAGATGGGGTGCTGATGGCCCCCATCTCTGGTAGCAGATGGTAGGGAGACCACATGAGTGGATCCACTCAGGACAGGCTGGGAGATCTGCTATCGCTTAAAACAGCCCAAAGCCTGCACCCTTGAAGAAGGTGTACATGTTCACAGCCTGTGCAACACATGGTGATGGTCAGCTGCTTCTGTGAGCAGCATTTCCTCCATGAGTTGGACGGCTTGGTGTACAGGCATAGACCTGAAGTTCTGTGACCACATGGCTGTGGAGATCCTGTCCCCCCACTTTGGCACCCTGTACCCCAGTTTCTACTGGGCAGCCTGCAAGGACTTCAGATACAAGTGCCAGCAGTAGTCCCAGGCCCACATCCCCAGGGATCAGGGAAGCATTTACTACATGGGGGCCTTTTTTGGGGTACTGGTGGTGGAGGTTCACTGACTGACCTTGGACTGTCACGATGCGATGGGGGTCGACCTGGCCAATGGTATGGAGGCCATGTGGCATGACAAGAACCACCTGAGCAGGTACCTGCTGGACCACAAACTCATCAAGATGCTATCCCTGGCAGACCCATGGGACCTGCAGTGGCTGGGCTGTCCCCTGGAGGACCTGTGGTACCCACAGCTGCTGGGCTGTCCCTTGGAGGACCTGTGGGACCTGTGGCTGCTGTGCTGTCCCCTGGCAGACCTATGGGACCTGCAGATGCTGGATTGTCCCTGGAGGATCTGAGGGATCCACAGCTCCTGGGTTATCCACAACCCCCCTCCCCAATCATGGAGAAGCTGAGATACATATCTGTGCCCAAGAATCACCAGGACACCAGGAACACATGAGAAGCTCCCCCCATTTCCATCAGGAGATGCTGCCAGTGGAGCTATCAGAGCAAGTTCCTTCTTATGTTCCCTTGAGGGAGACTGTGAGGCCCAGATGGCCAGGGCTCCCAGCCACACCTGCATACAGGAAGCCTGCCTGGGGACACAAGTTCCTCTCTTTGTGACCACTACATTTTGATAACTTCTGGGTCATTCTCAGCTGTGAACAGCTCCAGTTTTATGTCAGATCTTTTTCTGTGTCAATTCTGAGCAATCATCCTTAAAAAGAACAATCAAGAGAAAAGGTTTCCTCCCTGGTTCTAAACAGACACTTCTTGGTGGGGCTGGGAGTGGCCCTTCAGCCACCCTGGAGCCAGAATGGGCCCTGGCTGGGTCTTCCCTCCCAGTCCATGGGGCTTCAGGGTCAAGGGTGTGCTGAGCCAGCTGTCAGACCCCCAGTCCCCTGACTGCCAGAGGCCTTGGCTGTGGCTGCTAGCTCAGCCTCCAAGAGAATGGAACCCTCTGGGTTTTATGTGGTTCCTACCTTGGTTTTAAATGGCTATCTCTGTGCTAGTGTTTGTAAAATGTGGGCACTGGCTCTGTCTAGATGCAGGTCCTGTTGGGATTCCTCAGTGCCCACCGGTGGGTTTGCACTTGTGCCCTCATCTGCCTGTGTCTTAGCAAGCATTCACTGAGTGCCTGCTGTGGGCTCAGTCACCAACAAGGGGCAGAGTGTGAAAGCGAGAACTAAGCTACAGGATTGCCATTCCAGGGCCCTCCTGGGCCTCATGATGTTCCCGACCTCCTGAGACACTTCTTTCCTATTGTGGTGTATCAGACATATAACTGACACTGTTAAGCACGTTTCAGGGTCAACTCAGTGACAATAAGTACATTCACTCTTCTGGACCTGCCACCGCCATCCACTGCCACAACTTTGTCATCACCGCAAACCCAACTCTACTCACCCTAACCCTAACCCTCCAATTCCCCTCCCCAGCCCTGGCACCCACTAGCTCCTTCCACATCTATGAATCAGTGCTCTCCGTCCCTCACAAGTGGGGTCCTTCAGTATCAGTCCTTTGGGGACTGGCTTATTTCTTGTAGCATCATGGCCTCAGGTTGAAAGACCCTTCCCCCCAGTTGTTAATTAACTGCTCTTTTGCTTTTCTGTAACCGCTTGGCTCCCTCAATACAATGATAGTTGGTAGTTTCATAATAGCTGTTTCTTAGCAAGATATGGCACTCCCTGCAAATAGCTTTCTCGTAAGATATGGCCTAATACCTGACTACATAGGCAGGGGGCCGCATAGTCACGTTAGTCACGTAGGCAGGGGGCTGCATAGTCACGTAGATAGGATATTTTTCTGCTGAGTCACAAGGTCTAACTTCCCCTCTTTGTTTCCCTTTCCCGCCTTTTTCTTTGCGCACGCGGGTCCTCCAAAGCCAATCCGCTAACACCAAGTATGCCTTTTTCAAATGTTCAAATTGTCAGCCAATCAGCTCCGCCCCACCCAAAACTTGTTTGTACCTGTCTATAAAAATCCTGCACCACCCCAGCCAGGTGTGCTCAGCTAGCAGGAGCTGCTGACCACCCGCAGGCGCGCGCTGACCACCCGCAGGCGCCTGCGTAACAATAAAGAACCTCTTGCTGTTTGCATCCTGTGGCAGTGTTGAATTCTTGGGTAAGGGGATCCGCAGGTCTTTCAAGGTCTGTCCCCATGAGCCTGGAGCCGACCCACTTTTTCCCCAAAGCAGTGACTCAGCCGTTTCCTGTTTGAGTCAAGCCTCCTCAGTCCCCTCCGCCCCCCTCATCTTCCTTCTCAGCCTGAAGATGATGCCAACAAATCTGCAGCTTTGAAGAGCTTTTTAGTCCAGATGCCAGGAACATTCCCCGGGGGTCTCGGGCCTCACCTATCCCATCTTCCCAGGTCAGGTGCCTGGACCCCCCACCAGCTAACCACCTGCTCCTCCCACAGGTGTTCCCATCTAAGGAGAGGGAAACACCAAGTCCAGACCTTTGGAGTCCTCTGTGACTTCTCGCTTGCCACCAACTCTTCCAGTAGTGAGGTGGCTACCTTCAGATGCTCCTCAGTTACTCCAGTGCCTCTGGGGTCTTCCTGGAACCCTGACCTGGCTGTTTTCAGATAACTCATTCAGTGGTACCCTCACTTTCTGGGACGGGGATTTGCTGGAATCTGCAGTGTGTCCTCTTCCCCCCCCCCCTTTTTTGAAGGCACATTGTCTGAGGACCCAAAACTGTGGATCTGTGGCCTGGAAGGATTCTAAGCAGAACTGGTGGGGTGGGAGGGCTGCAGGGCACAGAGGCATGTTTCAGAAAGCTTTCCATGGTCCCAGGAATCCTACCGTTTTTGAATCGAAGCCCTAGGATCTTTAAAATGCTAGCAGTGTTGCAGTGTGGGCCAGAAAATCACATGCCTTCCTGCGCCCAGCACCACCTAAACTATTGGCCCTTTCTTGTCACTTGAGATGAATACAAAGGATTGGGAGTAGGTCCTTGAGGGCAGGTCCTGAGTCAGCCTTTGTGTTTGGGGCACAAAGGCCATCCAGACAAGCTTGTGCCTGAGCCTGAGGAAGGGAGTCTGTGTGGAGACCCCAGCTGCAGACACTGCTGTCTCCTGATGCCCCCTCAGCCCACCCAAGTGCACCTGTGCGGGGAGAGCCCCTGCTCCCTCCTCTCTTTGGAGGGATCTCTCCTGCTGCATTGGTGCCTCCTCCCCTGCCAGTCACTGTCAGCCTGCAGCATGGGAGGGTAGATACCCCAGATGACCTCCAACCCTGGGGGCAGAGCCAGTGCGGGTGGGGTGTGGTCTTCCAGTTGGCTTGAGTGCCAGGCCCCCACCGTGCTCACTCTCCTGTGGCTCAGTGGACTACGTCCTCCCTTGGGCTCCCCAGGCCCAAGTCGTTCTCTGCCTGGGGACCATTGTTGGCCCAGGCTCCATACGCGGGGATTGGGAACAGATCATCTGGACATTCTGGACTCGTGCTTCCATGTCCGTGACGGGGGCCTAGTCTGACCTCACAGATTCATCGGAGGAGACCCAGTGCAGAAAGATGCAGGCCACTACATGGGAGATGCCCAGTGACTGCAGAGAGAGCACACAGGCCTTGCACAAAGCACTGGGTTCAAACAACCCAGCACAGGATCTGGGCACCAGGCCACGGGGCATGGGGAGTCCTGGTGGGGGAGGTCCTGGCAGGGGGTGGGGGTTCATGGAAGTGTTCCAGAAGAGGCAGGAGACAAGGAATGCAACAGGACTGAGCTTCCCCAGGAGGTCAATGGAAGAGTCAGAGCATCACAGAGACCTTTGGGTAAACTCAGAGGCCCTGGAAATGTTGGCTGAATTGCTGTCATTTGGTCAGAAAAGTTGTGTCACAGCCCCTAGTCTACATTGAATGATTTGCTCTTTGTTGCTTCTTGGAATCAGTGTGTATGGGCAGAAACCTCCAGAACACATGAAGGAACAGAAAGAGAAAGCAGCTTAGGGTTGTGAGGGGCCAGGTTGGGGGAGCAATGGGCAGGGAGTGCTTGGGCTCAGGTCTCCACTGGGGAAGGAGATAGCCTGCAGTGATGTTCTGTGGTGTGATGGCACAGCGTTGGGAATGTACTTCATGCTCATGATATGTTCAAGTGAAAACAAGTAATTTTATTTAAAATAAATAATTGCATACAGGACATGGAAAGCTACTATAATGGTGAACATGTACCAGAGAGAGAACATGGGGTGGGGATGAAATATTCTCGGGGGACGTCGGGGTCAGGGGATGGAACTGAGGCTAATTGTACAGGGAGCTCTCCCCACAGAGTTGTGGGCTCTGGATGTAGCCCTAGGAACCCCACAGGAGCAGGTGTAGGGGCAGGGGTTGGGTTAGGGGCGGGGACAGGGTCAGCAGTAGTGGCCATTGCAGGATTCAGAGCAGGAGCTGGGTCAGGGACAGGAACAGGAGCACAGGCAAGGGCAGGGAAGGGCAGGGAAAGGTGCTGGGTCTGGGGTGGGAGCAGGGGCATAGGCAGGGGCAGGGGAAGGGGCAGTGGTCCTGGCAGGAGCAGGGGAAGGGACAGGGGCAGTTGAAGGGGAAGAAGCAGGGGCAGGGTTTGGGTCTGGGGCAGGAACAGGGGCACAGGCAGGGGAAGGGAAAGCAGTTCTGGCAGGGAAAGCAGAAGGGACAGGAGCAGGGGCAGGAGCAGGAGCTGGGGCAAGTGCAGTGGTGATGGCCTGTGCAGGGTCAAGGGCAGGAGCTGTCTGTGGCAGGAAAAGGGGCACAGGAAAGGACCAGGGAAGGGGTGGGCCCTAGGGGAGATCTGGGTCAGGGGTGAGAACAGGAGCACAGGCAGGGACAGGGGAAGTGGGAGTAGCTCTGGCAGGGACAGGGAAAGGGGGAGCAGTAGGAGCAGGGGTGGGGGCAAGAGAAGGAGCCAGCTCTTCCTGGACAGCATCAGTGTCTCTGTGGTCAGGTGTCCGGTCACCTGTTGGCTCCTGGTCTCCGAAATCTCTCCAGTCACCATCTCCCCCTCCCAAGCTGCTGAAGTTGGGACTGGGTCTAGCTCCTCAGCTGGAGTAGCTGTGAGAGGAGAAAAGCTTTCCCACGTGATGCCTCTCCCTGTGCTTTTGCAGAGACAGAGCACAGCCCAGGGCCTCCCACAGAAGCCACAGCCAGGAAGGAACCCTCACTGGGATGTCTCCCTGACTGCAGTTCACCCCTGGGTCCTCTGAGCCAAGTTGTCGCTCCTGGCCCCACACCAGCCTGTGGGGGCTTCTCCCTGTGGGACCCAACACTGACCCCTCCCCACACAGCCACAGGCACCCCACCCCAGCCTTCTCACCCTTAGGCTTGGCCCCTGTGGGCTCCGTGTCCAGGACCACAGTCCAGTGGAGTACCGTGGGCAGTGGTCTGGGAGGTATTGGAGGCCTTCCCAGGACTGGGGACTCCTGTGTCAGGGAGGAGTGTTTGTCTTCCCCCTTCCTTCCTATTTTATCTGTGGTCTGCAAAGACAGAGATGGGGAGTGTGCAAGAGGCATCAGAGCCCTGCCCGGCCATACCCACCATCCTCCTGCCCAGTCCCCCAGTCCAGATCACATACAGACCTGTGTGTGCCCAGCCCTGTACCTGGGTCAGTGACCCATCTCTGCAGGGCTCCCAGGATAAGTGCTGGGCAGAAGGGTGCAGCCCCCACACTCTGACCCACTGAGCCAGACTTAAACTGGGGTGTGAACATGGCCTGCCCACCAGGTATCTGACCCCTCATCAGCCTGATCCTGCTCAGGTTATCTCCACCCTCCATGAGCGGTCTCTCTCTCTCTATATATATATACACACACACACACACACACGCACGTGCGCGCGACCCGGGGCTACACAGGTCGATCAGAAGGTGTGGGGCTGTCTGACTCTGAGCCTCCTGGTGTCACCTTTTGGTTATTCCTGCCAAATGGCCAGAGGTGATGGGGAGCCCTGACATGACCTCTGGGGCGAGGGGAAGTATTTGCCGGGCATGCTGTACCCTGCCTGCATCCTCTGGACTTTGGCATTCACCACAAGAACATCTTGTTTGTTTGAGGATATCCAAAGAAATGAGCTGGGCAGGGGGCTGTCTCCAGAATGTGGGTGGAATGTGGGTGCCTGGATACGTGGGTTCCAAATTCTCTTGGGCTCTGTTGTCAGGGAAGTGAGGTCACCACTGCCTGGGCCTCCTTACCCTACTTCCTCCTCACACCAGCTCCCTGAGGGCCCCCCTTCCCCAGATTCTCAATTCTGACCCTCCACCCATGCCCCGTCTATACAGTGACACCCATACAGCCTTCCCACAGTCCCTAGGAGGCTTGGGTGCAGCTCTTATCTCCGCTGTGAGGACACAGAGCTGGGTTCAGAGAGGGCTTCTGCTCCTGCCCAGGACTGTCCCCAGACACAACCTGTGGCTCTCAGGGCCTCCCCAGTCTCCCTATCTGAACATTGGGGGTGTTCTGGCTTCTACTTCTAGGGGTGCCATCAGGGGTAGGACATCAGTGGGTATATTCCATACCTGCTATCACAGGAAGCTAGTGCACACACTTGGCAATGCAAGGGTGAGCCAGGGGCTGGGCAGGGCATGGAACAGAGCCCTTGACCCCTTGACCCTCAGCCCATCCTGTCTCCCCTCCCCATGGTATGGATTTCAGTCCTTACCAGGAGTCCTGATGCCCCTAACCCCATGGCCCAGCTGTCTCTAAGCTCTTTCTTCTTTTCCTCTTGTCACCCACTTTGTTTCCAGGGTGTACTCCCCTTCTGACCCCTAGCTTGGCAGTCAGAGTGGTGTGTGTGTGTGTGTGTGTGTGTGTGTGTGTACAAGCATGTATGCCTCTATCTGTCTGGAGATGCCCGAGGTCATGTGCCCACATGGGATGGGGTGGGTAGCTCTCCCCAAGGATCTGAGGAGCTCTCACCCTCCAAGCAAACCTCATGGGAGGGTTGGGGCTGGCCTAGGACTGGAAGAAAACTCTGCTCCTTGGACTCTGTACCCATCTTTTGTCCTGGGCCAGTCCCTGCCTCTCTTGACCGCAGGTTCCCAACTGTCCCTGAGGGATGGACATGGAAATGCTTGAACTTGGCCATTCCTCCAGGGGTAGGTGGAGGCGGAGGACAGGTGCGCCAGGCACACAGGCCTCCATTCTGAGAGTGCCAGGTGTGCATAGGAGACCTGCACACAGCACCTGTACCATGACCCAGCCTTGGGGTGAATGTGTACATGACCCATAGCTTTTCTGACTGGCCCCCTGTGTTCCCTCACCACTGCCAAGTGCTCTGTGGCCCCAAAGTCTGCTGAGCACCAGAACCATGCCTACCCTGGGAAACAAGGCTCAGTGTGCAAGGCCAGGACATCTGGGGATACAAAGGTCACTGAATACCCCCCACCGAGCTGGTCTGGAATTCAGACTCCCTTCTAGGGTCCAGTTAAATGCAGGGTTGAGCCAGAGGACTTGGAGACATCAATGGAGGCCAAATCAGGGCAGGGAGAAGATCTGTCTGTGCCTTCCACTTGTTTTCTCCTCCTTCTGCTTTGTCTTCCTGGTTGTACTGGGACAGAGGTCCAGCCTGTCCCTGGATTCGGCCCTGGCTGGAGTCAGAGGTGTGGGAAGGAGGCTGGGGAGGAGGGAGCCACCACCAGGATGCCCAGGTGTGAGGGTGTTGTTACCGTAATGAGGGACCCTGTGGACACTCATGGATTTCAGCCCTTTTTAGAAATAAGCAGTGGCCCCAGGACTCCGCCCCTGCCCCCTCCTTCACCCTCCATGAGGGCGTGCATTTCCCCCAGCCCAGTCCTTGTCTGCAGCCAGTCCTCTCTCCAGCCCTAGGAAATTCAGCTGCTGTAGGAGGTGTCAAGCTTATTACAAGTTGGAGCCGAGCCAGCCCTATGGGGCCTGGTTTCAGGTCCTGGAGCCCCACAGTGAAAAGAGGTCTTATGGGGCAGGAGCAGGGAGAGGACAGAATGGACTCTCCTTGGGGGCCATGTCTCCCGGGTCTGCACAGACACTGTTTTGTGCTGGCCCCTTGGGTACCTATACTCCAGCACCCAGGCAGGCTCCGGGAGGGAGACCAGAGTGTGGCTCCTGCTAGCTCAGACTGTCACTCTGTCCTATAGCTACAGCCTGTCCCGCCAGCCGGACTCCCTCTCCTAGTTGGTCAGCAACACCCTCAGAGCCCTGAGCCCATCTCAGGTTTCTGAGCACCATTTGTTGTAGAGACTGTCCTTTTCCCTTTTAATATTTTTGCCTGTTTTGCAGAAGATTAATTGGGCACATAATTGTGGGTGTATGTCTGAGCTTCTATTCTGTTCTCTTGGTTGCTGTATTTTTGCACCAGTCCCATACTGTTAAGATGACTGCAGCTTTGTACTATAATTTGAAATATGGAATTGTGACTCCTCCAGCTTTGTTTTTCTTTGTAACATTGTGTTGGTTGTTCAGTATCTTTTGTGGTTCAATACAAATTTTTAGGGTAGTTTCTTTGAGTTCTTTCATATTTTTAAATTCATATTTTTCATATAAATTCTTTCATATTTTTAAATTCAATTAGCCAACTTATCATACATCATTAGTTTCAGTTGTAGTGTTAAATAATATATCAGATGTCGATAATACCAAGTGCTCATTGCATCACATGGCGTTCTTTGATGCCCATCGCCCAGTTACCCTCCCCCGCGACCTCCTCTCCAGCAACCCTCAGTTTGTTGCTAAAGTTAAGAGTCTATTGTGTTTTATTTTCCCCTCTCTGATGACTTACCATTCTGTTTCCCCTTCCTTTCCCTACGGTTCTCTGCCCTGTTTCTGATATTTCACATTTGAGTGAAACCATATGATAATTGTGTTTCTCTCACTGACACATTTTACTCAGCATAATATCTTCCAGACCCATCCAGGTTGATGTGATGATAAGTATTCATCCTTTCTGATGGCTGAGTAATATTCCATTGAATATATGAACCACATCTTCTTTATCCATTCTTCTATCCATAGATATCTGGGTTCTTTCCATAGTTTAGCTCTAGTGGATATTGTTGCAATGAACACTGGGGTGCAGGTGCCAGTTCTTTTCACTACATCTCTGTTTTTGTGGTAAAAGCCCTGTAGTGCAATTGCTGTGTTTTAGGGTAACTTTCCTTTAACTTCTTGAGGAAACCCCGTACTGTTTTCCAGAGTGGAGGTAACAGTATGCATTTCCACCAGGAGTGTAGGAGGCTTCTCCATTCTCTGCATCCTCACCAACATTTGTGGTTTCATGTCTTGTTAATTTTAGACATTCTGCCTGGTGTGATGGGACACCTCAGTGTGGTTTAGATTTGTATTTTCCAGAAGCCATGTGATATGGAACATTTATGCATGTATCTGTTGGTCACATATATGTCATCATTGGAGAAATGTCTGTTCATATTTTCACCCACGTCTAGACCTTACATTGGGCTAAGGCTCTGAAACCTAGAAGATGCAATCAGCCAGAAGTGTGGAGAACTTCACAAGGTCTGAGTTAAAGTGGAGTTTTAGGGTGTGTATGAAGCTCAGGGATTTTTGTTCCGAGGGTAGATGAAAGTGTAGGTTCATTGACATTGTCTCAGGTTTGCATTCAGATTTCTCATGCTCCGAGTCCAGTCTGGAGTAAAAAAGGGAGTTTGCTTTTGTGTGGCTGGCTGATCCTCTGGTTTTGCTGAAATGTTCCTAATAACGGGCTTGGGAGCCAGGCCTCTACAGATGGACCTCTCAGAACCACAAATAGGGTTATGATTAGGACCTAGGAGCATGGAAGATCTGAACTGCCAACCGTGCGGTGAGCATCCTGGAGGGCTGAGTTGGGGGCATGGGTTAGGGTGAGTGACCGGTCCATGGTTTCAATCCATGATCCCTTGAAAGTGGGAGTTCACTGGGATGGAAACAGATAGGCCTTCAGATTTCTACTGACCTACCAACTTAATGGAGTCCATTATGGAAAACTTCCTTCTGGGTGGAAGGCTGAGTCCTCTGGTATTGCTCAGGCATCCCCAAATTCTGGGGCTTTGGAGCCCACCTTTGAGGGATGGATACCAGAAGACCCAACCTAGGGATAGAGTTAGGGTCAAGGGACATTGCAGGCCCAGTCAGCTGACAGTGTGTGTGGTTCCTAGAGGCTAGAATTAAGGATGAGTGTTCCAGTTCAGGTCAGGCACAGGGTCTGTGGCCAAGAGGCTACTGAAAGTGTGGGTTTGCTGGGATAGGCTCAGGTGGGCAGACATTTTCTCTTGCTTTGAATACTTTCTAGAGGTCTACATGGCACATTTTCCTCCTTTGTATTAGGCTGAGTCCTGTGGTATGGCTAAGGTGACCCCAGTCCCTGGGGCAGGGGGCCAGGCCCTAGGAATGGAATGCTCAGAACACAAACTAAGCTTCAGTTAGGGGTTGGGAGCATGGCAGGCCCAGTCTGACAGTGGTGTGGCAAGCTATCCAGAGGGCTGAGTACAGAGTGATGGGTAGAGTGTCAGGTTCAGGTTTATGTCCAGGGAGCTGCTGACTCTGGGTGAACTCAGTGGTGCATGGCAGATTTCTCCTGCTCAGAATCCTTTGCAGAGTTTCAAATGGTATGGTTTCCTTCTGGGTTGCAGGCAGAGATCTCAGATACTGCTCAGGTGTCCCCATCCATGGGATTTGTGCGCCAGTCCTCTGGGGACAGAAGCCTGAAACCCAACCTAGGGTTAGGGCTAGGCCCCAGGAACATACAGGCCTGATCTACTGGAACTGTGCAGAGCTCTCAAGGGGACTGAGTGGAGAACATGGGTCAGGCTGAGTCAGGCTCTGGGTTGGTGTCCATGGGGCTACAGAAGATATGGGGCTGGCCATAGGGGGGAAGGGCAGATTTCTCCTGCTCTGAGTTCTTGGCAGAGTTCCAATGCTACCGTTTCCTTCTGGATAGAAGGCAGAGTCCTCTGGCATTTCTCAGGGGACCCACATATGTGGGGCTTCAGTAACCTGTATTCTGGGGCCCCAAGACAGAAAATGCACCTAAGTTCAGGTTAAGGCTGAGAGTCATGTCAGGCCCAATCTGCCACCCTGAGAGGAGTGACCTGGGGAGCGGAGTTGAGGACGTGGGTCAGTGTGAAGGTTAGGATCCATGTAGTGTACAGGGGGTTTCTGGAAGTGGGATAGCCTCAGGGGGCCATGAAATATTCTGGTATAGTTCACCCATCAATTGGACTTTGGGGTTGATCATGAGAGGACAGAAGACTGAAAACCTAACCTAGGGCTAGGGATAGGGCACAGGGGCATGGCTGGCCTGATCTGCCAGTGCTGAGGCAGGATGTCTGGGGCACCAAATGGAGGGCCAGGGTCAGTTGGTGCATTACGCTCTGGGTTTGTGCCTGGGGGACCGCCGAAGGTGGAGGTGGCTTCAGGGGGCATGCAGGTTTTTCCCATTCTGAGGGTTCTGTGCAGCTCCAAACAGAACAGTTTCCTCCTGGGTGGCAGATGGAGTCCTGGGTTGTGGCTCAGGGGTCCAAATATGGAGGAATTGGGTGCCCAGCCTCTGGGGATGAAGACTGAAAACCCAACCTAGGGTTAAGGTTAGGGCCAGGGGCATGGTAGGCCCAATTTGCTAACATGAGGAGGGATCCCAGGTGGCTGAATTGAGGGCAGGGATCAGGTGACACAACAGGGCCCAGGTTTGTGGCCAGGGGGCCACTGAAGGAGCGGGATGTGGTTAGGGGGGCATGCAGTTTCTCCCAATCTGGGGGTTCTACTCAGCTTCAAATGGCATGGTTTCCTTCTGGGTGGAAGGCAGGCTGAGTGTCAGCCTCCGCATTTGCGGCCTAGTGGTGTGCAGAAGGTGGGGCATGGCTTCAGGTGGGGCATATAGGTTTCTACTTCTCTGAGGATTCAGCACAGCTCCACACAGCATGGTTTATTCCTGCATGGTGGGCAGAGTCCTGGGGTGTCACCAGGGGTCTTTAATCTTGGGGGCTTGAGGTCAGGCCTCTTGGGATGTAAGCCTGAAATCCCAGATTAGGGATAGGGTGAGGGCCTAGGGGCATGGCAGACCTGATACGCCAGTGCTGAGGCAGGAGCCCTTGTGCACTGAGTTGAGGTCAGGTGTCAGGCGGTGCATTAGTCTCTGGATTTGTGTCCAGGCATTCGCATAACCTGGGGGTGACCTCAGGGGTGCATGGAAGTTTCTCCAGCTCTGAGGGTTCAGCACAGCTCAAAAAAACAATGCAGTTGTGCCCTGGGTGGCAGGCAGAGTCCCAGCACGAGCATCAGGCATCCTAAATCTGGTGGGCATAAGGACCAGACATCTGGGCTCCAAAGTCTGTACACCCCTCCTAGGGTTAGGGTTAGGACTTGGGGCATGGCAGGCCCCATCTGCCAGCACTGAGGCACAATCCCCTTGGGGCTCAGTTGAGGGCATATGTCAGGTGGTGCCTCAGAGTCCGGGTTTGTGGCCAGGGGTGCTGCAGATGGTGGGGGGGGGGTCACTACAGTGGGGTATTCAGGTTTCTCCTTCTCTGAGGATTCAGTGCAGCTTAAATGGCACCGCTTCCTACCACATGGGAGGCTGAGTCCTGGGGTGTCACTCAGGGGTCCTTAATGAGGCTGGTTTGGGGGTCAGGTCTTTTGGGGTGGAAGCCTGAAAGTCCAAACTAGGATTAGCATTAGGACCTAGGGGCATGGCAGGTTCTACCTGCCAGTGCTGAGGCAGGTTCCCTCATGGGCTGAGTTGAGGACGCATGTCTGGAGGCGTGTCAGATTTCAGGTTTGTTTCCTTGGGTTCCACATAAGGTGGGGTGGCCTCAGGGGTCATACAGGTTTCTCCCGTTCTGAGGGTTCTGTGTAGCTCCAAGTAGCAGAGTTTTGCCCTCAGTGGGAGGCAGAAGTCTGGTGTGAGTCTCAGGGATCCCCAATCTGGCTGGGTTGTGGGTCAGGCCTCTGGGCATGATAGCCTGTACACCTCACCTAGGTTTAGGTGTAGGGCCTAGGGACATGGCAGGCCTGATCTGCCATTTTGGAGGCATGATCTGCTCAGGGCCAAATTGAGGATTTGTCAGTCATTGCATCAGAGTCCTTTTTTGTGGCCAGGGTGCAACTGAAGGTGGTGTTGGGTTTACGGGGGCATGCAGGTTTCTCCCACTCTGAGAGTTCAGCACAGCTCCAAAAGATCCATTTTACAACTGCATTGTGGATTGAATTCTGGGGTGTTACTCAGGGGTCCTTAATCTCGGGGGCTTTGGGGCCAGGCCTTTAGGGTGGAATCCTGAAAACCCAAACTACTTAGAGTTAGGGCCTAAGGGCATGGCAGGCCAGATCTGCTGATGCTGAGGTGGGATTTCTGGTGGGATGAGTTGAGGGAGGGCATCATGCAGTGCCTCAGTCTCTGGGTTGGTGACCATGGGTGCCACCCAAGGTGGGTGTGGCCTCAGGGATGCGTGCATGTTTCTCCTGCTCTGAGGGTTGGGCACAGCTCTAATGGCACAGTTTCCATCTGGGTAGCAGGTAAATTCCTGGGGTGTGGCTCTGTGGTCCCCAATTTGGAGGCCTTGGGGGATAGGCCCATGTAGATGGAAGCCTGAAAACCCAACCTAAGGTTAGGGTTAGAGTCTGGGGCATGGCAGGCCTGATCTGAAATTGCTGAGACTGGCACTCCAGGGGCCTGAGTAGAGGGAGTGTTTGGCAATGTTTGCACCTGGGTTTTAGACTGCTTTCTCATGGGGTTTGGGCCAGGACCACTTGAGATCATGGGCCAGGCCCAGGTGGTTGCCCTGTAGGTCCGTGCCTCCAAAAGCAGTTTCACTGTGGGGTTTCCCAGCCAATTCTCATGAGATTTATGCCCAAATGGATATTTAGTTGGGCAAGAAGCTCATGAGAATTGGCTGGCATTGGCAGCTATTTAGGATGCACTCACACCCGCTGTATAGAGTGCTTTCTCCCTAGGTGCATGTTGTAACCATCCAGAAACTTGGACTGGGACCACACAGCTCCCCTGAGAGCCCCAGCTGAGAGGAGATTTCTGGAAGGGTCTCAGGCTGAGAACGAGGCTCCATGTTTCTGGCCCATTTAGGTGCTGAAAGTGGGGGTGGCCTCAGGAGGGTATGAAGGCTTCTCCCCGTCTGAGGGTTTTCTGCAGCTCAAAAGAGTACTGTTTCCTCCTTTGTGGCAGGGGAGTCCTGGGGTGTAACTCTGGGGTTCCCAATCTGGAAGGCTTGGGGGCCAGGTCTCTGGGGATGTAAACCTGAACACCCAACCTAGGGTTAGGTTTGGGTCCTAGGGGCATGGCACACGCATTCTTCCAGTGCTGAGGCTGGCCACCCAGGGGACTGAGTAAAGGCCAGGATTGCCAGCGTTCTGGGGCAATTCCGAGCACTTGTGCATCTAGGGTTTAGAGCTCTTTCTGGCAAGGTTTTGGCTGCAACCCTTAGGACAATGGCTCAGATCCAGCCAGCTTCTCAGGGCTCCTGCCTCTGGATGTGAGTTCAAAGGAGGTTTCTGGCCAATTCACATGAGATTTCTGATCAAATTGATATTGATTTGGGCAGAAATTTTTGAGAATTGTCCGGCATCATGGAGTGATTGTGGTCACGCATGATCCTAGTGTTTGGATTTCTTTGTCGCTAGGTTTGTATTGCACTCATCTGCGACCATGGGCTGGGCCCACATGGTTCCCTGAGAGCTCCCACTGATGAGGGCAGAGTTGAGGATGGGGGTCAGAGTGAACACCAGGCACTGGTTTTGTGGCCTGCGAGGGCTCTGAAAGTGGTGGTGGCCTCAGGATTCATGCAGTTTTTTCTTGCTCTGAGGGTTTTGCACAGCTCCAAATGGCATGGTCTTGTCCTGGGTGGCAAGCATAGTCCTGTGGCCTGTCTCAGGGGTCCCCAGTCTGGAGGTACAGTGCCATTGTGGCTTGAGACCTGTGAGGCATTGTGAGTTGCATTAGGAGACTCATGCCAGTTCATGAATCACAGATGAGATTGACTCAGTGTGTGTTTTGAACATAGAATGTGTTCCTTCATCTAACAGTGTTTATTCCATTGGGCATAGGTTGTGGCGGAATGGCAGGCATCTAGAGTTATGTGGCTGTTTGTGGTCAGATAGTGACTTGGATGATGTCTTTTCCATTGTCCAAGGTGATGTATTAATGGATTCGTCTTTCTATCCAAAGAGTTCCAATGAGGGCAGAGGGAAAATTCAAAATGATTTCGAGGAGGTTTTGATGATTTAAAAGGGAAGCTTCACCTTCTAGTTTCACTAAATGAGCCATCTAGATAGTTGGACATGCTGCATTTTCTCTGCAGTTTCATGGGTGGTGAAGTCAGAAGGAGAATCTTTGGGAATTCCCCCAGATAGAGGCATTCTGGTGGCTTCAAGGGGCTTGGCTTCAGGAACCCTGGGGTGAATTCCTGTGGCTGCTTGCCTGACACTCGGTGAGTCAGGTTATCCCACAGGTTTTCCATTTCCTCCTAGGGAATTGCAGGCACGTAACGTTCTGCTTAAAGCACTGTCCGTGGGCATGAAGGTTGTTGCAGTCTCTTTGGAAAAGAGTATGGTGGTTCCTCCAAAAGCTACAATCTGAACAACCCTAGGATCCAGCAATTGCACTTCTTGGTATTTATCCAAAGGACACAAAACTGCGCATTCAATGGGGTACAAGCACCGTGATGTTTATAGCAGCATTTTCAAGAATAGCAAAACAATGGAGGGACTCCCAATGTCCATTCACTGATGAATGGAGAAAGAAGATGTGAGAGATATATCTTCTATCTATCTATCTATCTATCTATCTATCTATCTATCTAATGGAATAGGACCCAGCCTCAAAAAGAATGAAACCTTGCCATCAGCAAGGATGTGGAAGGATCTAGAGTGGATTAAGGTAAGCAAAATTAGTAAGAAAAGACCAATGGCCTATGATTTGACTCCTAAGAAATTTCACTTAATTAATAGCTTTTTAAAAAAATTTCAACTTGTTAAGATTTTAGTTATTTTATTTCTCCAGGAAGGGCTTTTATGTCTCCGGAGAGGGTTTCTCTAATATCTTCCATGCCTTTTTCAAGCCTGGCTAAAACCTTGAGAATCATCATTCTGAACTCTACATCTGACGTATTACCAATGGCCTTAGTGATTAGGTCCCTAGCCTTTGGTACTGCCTCTTGTCCTTTATTTTGTGGTGGGTTTTTCTGCCTTGTCATTTTGTCCAGATAAGAATATATGAAGGAGCAAATAAAATACTAAAAGGGTGGCAAAGACCCCAGGAAAATGTACTTTAACCAAATCAGAAGAGACCCTGAATCATGAGAGGGAGAAAGGGATAAAAAGAAGTTAAGAAAAAAAAATTAAATAAAGAAAACAAAGAAAAAAATATAAAAAAGAAGAAAAAATATATTAAACTGGTGATTAGAACAGGGTCACCCACTTAATTTTGGGAGTATTTTGGTTTCTTAGAAGAAACTACATCCCCAAATTTTAAAGAATGAAAAACATATATAAGGGTAAACACAATGAAGGGATGGAATATGCTCTTTAAGATAAAAAAATTAATTTCAAAAAAAGGAGTTGATAAAGTAAGTTTGTTGGGAGAATAAAAAAAAAAGTCAAGAGAATTTGCTTGGGCTGGAGACTAGAACCATCCCAGAGGTATATTTAGGGTATATATGATCTATTAGAAGAAGTTGTACCCCAAATTTTCAGAAGAAAAACCCTATGTATATTCAAAAAATCAAGTTAGATACAATGAAGGATAAAATGTGACTATAATAATGAAGTTTCAAAAAAGATTATCATTTTGATGAAGATATTGTTAAGATAAACTAGTTAAAAAAAGTTAAAAGAGGAAAGGGTAAAAGTTAAAAAGAATTAGCTGAAGAAAAAAAATTAAAAAAATTAATTAACTGAGAGTAAAGAATCATGTGGGAAAAGCCATGAATTCTTTGCTTTGCTTTCTCCTCCTCTGGAATTCTGTTGTTCTCCTTGGTAAGTGAACTTGGTCTTGGCTGCATTTCTTGTTGGTCTTCTGGGGGAGGGGCCTGTTGTACTGATTCTCAACTGTTTTTGCCCAAGGCAGAATTGCACCGCCCTTACCAGGGGCCAGGCTAAGTAATCTGCTCTGGTTCACTTTTGGGAACTTTTGTTCCCTTGAATGCTTTCGGTAGAGTTCCAAAGGATGGGAATGAAAATGACGACCTCCCAATCTTCGCCGCCCAGAGGAGCCGAGTGCTCGGGGCCCCAATTCTCAGTGTGCTCTCAGAGAAAAGCACTCAATCACTCCCGTCTCCCTGGTCTCCAGCCATGATTCGAGCTCACCCAGCCTGTGACCAGTTCAAGGAGTGAGTTGAGAGCTCACTCCTCTGCTCTGTCTCTGTAGCTGGCTTCCCTGCTCTAATACCTGTGAGCTCTGCGACACTCAGACACCCCGATCCTTCTGTGACCTGCGGGACCTGGGGCTATGCTGACCCCGCGTGGGCTTCACCCTGGTTAAGCCTCTGGAGCGAAGTCCCTCAGTGGAGCAGACTTTTAAAATTCCTTGATTTTGTGCTCCATTGCTCTGCCGCTTGCTGGGAGCTGGCCCCTCCCCCTGTGGTCTATCTTCCCATCACTTTGGATTCACTTCTCCGCCCGTCTTACCTTTCAGAAAGTGGTTGATTTTCTGTTTCTAGGATTGTTGATCTTCTTCTCTTCAATCTCCCATTGGATTTGTTGGTGTTTGCAATGGTTTGATAAGCTATCTAGCTGATCTCCTGCTACCTGATGTCATCTCAGCCTGCTACTTCTCCACCATCTTGACTCCTCCTCCTCCTATGGAATTCCAGAAAGAAAACAGAAACCTGGTGAGGGGAGGAAAATAGGCCAATGAGGGAACAGACTCAGCCTTCAAGCACAAACAGAGGGTTGCTAGAGGGCAGGTGTGTGTGGGGAAGGGTTAAATGGGTGATAGCTATTAGGGAGGGTACTTGTTGTGATGAGCTCTGGGTGTTCTATGCAGGTGAGGAATCACGAAATCCTCCCCCTGAAGCAAAGGAACAAACACTGCATGGAAACAAATTAGAATTGAAGTCAATGAGGAAAAGAAGAAGACCGTGTTCTACTTCATGAAGACTGAGGTAAAACTGGAATGACTTTTGCTCTCCTGTTCTGTTGATGATCATTTTGAAACACTCTGTGGCAGGATACACTAGTTTCCTATTGCATAAGGAAAGCTGCCATGAATGATTCAGATCTCAGAGCATGTACATATTCCATTGATATGTTACTTTCAGTTTGCCCAGGTACAAAGGTAAGTGGAGAGAAATATGGCAGAAGAAGTAAGGAGGTGTTAAGCATTCAGGAAGTAGACCTCCCTTTCTCATGAATGCCTGGGCCAGTGTAAATTGAGAAGAAGGAGGGGGGATCCCAGAGCTTTGCTGCAGACAGGGAGGTTCCAGGTCTGCCTAGAGCTGGCAGGGTCCCTGAGGAGAGCTGAGCTAGTGGCGTGGTGGGCCCGAACTGGTGGTGCTGAGGTGAGTTCTCCCAAGGAGCTGAGTTGAAGATGGGGGTCGGGTGGTGTATCAGGCTCTGGGTTTGTAGCCGGGGAGCTGCAGAACGTGGGGGAGTACTCATGGGGACATGCAGGTTTCTCTCGCTCTGAGGGTTCTGCACAGCTCCAAATGGACTAGTTTCCTGCTTGGGTGGCAGGCGGATTCCTACAGTGTGGCTCCAAGGTTCCTAATCTGAGGGATTGGGGGATAGGCCCCTGGGGAAGGAAGCCTGAAAACACAACATAGGGTTAGGGTAATGGCCTTGGGGCATGGCAGGCCTGATCTGCTGACACTGAGGTGGGATACCTCCGGGATTGAGTTGAGGGAATGCGTCCTGCAGTGCAGATGAATCATGGTTTCTGGACAGAGGGGCAGAGGTGGGGGTGGCTTTAGAGGGGCATGCTGGTTTCTCCCTCTCTGAGGGAACTGTGGAGCTCCAAATGGCAAGGATTCCCTTTGCATAACAGTCAAATTTCTGACTTGTTACAGAAGGGTCCTGAATCTGGGGAGTTTGGGGACCAGGCCTCTTGGGATGGAAGCCTGAAATCAGAAACTAGAGCTATGGTAAGGGCCTAGGGGTATGGCATGCTCAATCTGCTGGTGCTGAGGTGGGCTCCCCCGTGGGCTGACTTCAGCGTGGGTATCAGGTGGCACATCAGACTCAGAGTTTGTGTCCAGGGGTGCCACAGAGGCTGGGGGTGACTTCAGGGGTTCATGCAGGTTTCTCCCACCCTGAAGGTTCTGCAGAGCTCCAAATGGCACGGTTTCCTCCTGTGTAGTGGGCACAGTCCAGAGGTGTCACTGAGGCATCCTTAATCTATACTGGTGTGTGTCTCAGAGGTGCCCAATCTGGTGGGCTTGGGGGATAGGCCTCTGAGCATGAAAGTCTGTACACCCCACCTAGGGTTAGCGTTAGGGCCTAAGTACATGGCAGGTCCAATGTGCCAGTGCCGATGTGGGCTCCCTTAAGGTCCGAGTTGAGGGCATAGATCTGGCGTCGTAGCAGAATCCAGTTTTATGGCCATGGGAGTGACTCATGGCGGGGGTGTCATTAGGGGGGCTTGCAGGTTTCTGCCCCTCTGAGCATGTGGTGCAGCTCCAAACCACAAGCTTTCCTCCCATGTGGCAGGTGTAGTCCTGTGGTGTCACTCTGGAGTTTTTAATCTGGGGGACGTGGCCAGTCCCCCTGGGGTGGAAGCCTGAAAACCCAAATGGGGGTTATGGTAAGGGCCTAAGGGCATGATGGCCCGTTCTTCTGATGTTGAGGCGGGGTCTCCTCAGGGCTGAGTTGAGTGCATGCGTCAGGCAGCTTGGCAGAATCTGGCTTTATGGCCAGGGGGCTGCAGATGGTGGGAGTGGCTTTAGAGGGGCCGTTTTCTCCCCCTCTGAGGGGTCAGAACAACTCCAAATGGCACAGGTTTTTACTGTGTGGTGAGCAGAGTCTTGGGGTGTACGTCAGGGTTCCTTAATTTGGGGGGGTTTGTTGCCAGGACCCTCAGAATGGAAGCCTGAATACCCAAACTAGGGTTAGGGTTAGGGTCTAGAGGCATAACAGGCCCTATCTGCCAGTGCTGAGGCGGGATCCTCTCTGGGATAAGTTGAGTTATGCATTTGGCGGTGGGGCGGAATCCAGTTATATGGACATAGGGGCTGCCAATGGTTGGGGTGGCTTTAGTGGCATGCAGGTTTCTCCCCTCTGAGGGTTTATTGCAGCTCCAAACCACAGGGTTTCCACTTGTGTGACAGGCTGTGTCCTTTGGTGTCGCTCAGAAGTCCTTAATCCGGAGGGTATGGGGGCCAGGCCTCTTTGGATGGAAGCCTGAAAATCCAAACTAGGATTAGTGTTAAGGCCTAGGGACATGGCGGGCCTGATCTGCTGGAATTCAGGCGGTCTCCCAGGTGGGCTGAATGGAGGGCGGGAATCAGGCAGGAGTTGGGGTCTGGCTTTGTGTCTGGAGGGGCACAGAAGCTGGTGATATCCTCAGGGGGCATGCAGCTTTCTCCTGCTCTGAGCTTCCTGCACAGTTCCAAATGGCACCACTTTGCCATAGGAGGCCAGCAGAGTGTTGGCGGGAGTCTCAGGCATCCTCAGTATGATGGGCTTGGGGTACCGGCCTCTGGGCACAGAAGGCTGTACACCCCACCTAGGGTTAGGGTTAGGGTCTAAGGTCATGGCCGGCCCAATCTGCCGGTGCTGAGAAGGGCTTCCTGGTTTGCTGAGTTGAGGATGGATGATAGGCTTGTGTGAATCTGGGTTTGTGTCCAGGAGGAGCACATATGCTGGGGCTTGCCTTGGGGGGCATGAAGTCTTCTTCCCCTCTGCAGTCTGAGCAGCTCCAAATGGCACTATAACACCAAAGGCATCTGGCAGACTACCGGAGAGAGTCTCAGACGTCTCCAGTCTGGGGGGTTTGGGGGCTAGGCCTCTGAGTATGGAAGCTTGTACACCCAACCTAGGGTTAGGGTTAAGGCCTAGGGGCATGGCAGCTCCGATATGCTGATGTTGAGGTGGGCTTCCTCAAGGCTGAGTGGAGGACATGCATCTCCCATCGTGGCAGAATCTGGCATAATGTCCGGGGCACTGCCGATGGTGGTAGTGTGTTTTGGGGCTCATGTGCCTTCCTTTCTGGAAAGTAGGCAGAGTCTTGTGGTGTGGCTCTGGAATCCCCAGTCTGGAGGGCTTGTGGTCCAGGACTTTGGTGATGGAAGTGTGAAAAGACAAGCTTAGGTTAGAGTTAGAGCCTGGGGCATGGCAGGCCTGATCTGCAGATGCTGAGGCGAGCTTCCCAAGATCTGAAGTTAGGGTCAGTGTCAGGCGGTCACTCAGGCTGGAGTTTGTGTCCATGAGGGCCGCCAAATGGATGGGTAGCTTCATGGAGCCATGGAGGTTTTTCCCACTCTGGGAGTTTTTCACAGTTCCAGATAGCAATGTTTTGTTCTGGGGGACAAGAGGAGTCCTTTATCATGGCTCAGGGGTCCCCCAAATGAAGGAATTTGAGAGCAGAGCTCTGGGGATGGATGCCTGGACATCCAACTTAGGGTTAGGATTAGGTCCTAGCAGCATGACAGGTCTGATCTGCTCACTCACTGACGAGCTACGCAGGACACTGAGTTGAAAATGGGTACAAACTCAGGGTCACAATGAGGGTTTGTGTCCAGGGTGGCTTCCCCATGTCTGGGTGGCCTCAAGGGCCATGCAGGTTTCTCCTCAGAGGGTTTTACACAGCTCCAAATAGCAAGGTTTCCTTTCTAGGTGTCGGACCAGTTCTGTTTTGTGGCTCAGTGGTCCCCCATATGCAGGGACTTATGACCAGGCCTTTGGGGACAGATGCCTGAAAACACAAGACCATTGGGATTAGGGCCCAGGGGCATGGCACACCCATGGTTGGCTCTGAGGCTAGTTATCTATGAGTCTGACTCGAGATCGGGCAGGGCTTAGCCTTTGTCAGACTACGCATTAGTGATCAGCATGGCCTATGAAAGTGGGGTGGCCTCAGGGGCCGTGCAGGTTTCTCCTAATCTGGGGTGTTTTGCATCTCCATAGGGCGCGGTTTCCTTCTGCAGGGCAGGCAGAATCGTGTGGTGTGGCTCTGGAGTCCACAGTGTGGAAGGCTTGTGGGCATGGAAATCTGAAATCCCAAGCTAGGGTTAGGGCGCAGGATCTGGCAGGCGCGATCTGCGGACACTGAGGCGAGATCCCGGGATCTGAAGTTAGGGCAAGGATCAGGCGGTTTCTCTGGCTAGAGTTTGTGTCCCCGAGGACTGTCCAATGATGGGGGCAAATTATGGGGCCATGGAGGGTTCTCCCTCTCCTGGGATTTTGTGCAGATCCAAATTGCTAGGTTTCATTCTGGGTCACAGGAGGAGTCCTGCTTTATGGCCCAGAGGTCCTCCCTATGGAGGGATTCAAGAGCAGGGCTCTGGGTGTGCATCCCTGAAAACCCAAACTAGCGGTAGGATTAGGGTCTAGGGGCATGGAAGGCCGGATCTTTAATCGCTGAGGCAGGCTCCCCTCAGGGCTTTGATGATGTCGTGAGTCTGGCAGCGTGGTTGATTCCGGCTTTATACTGGGGGTGGAGGTGTCGATGGTGGGGGTCGCATGGGGGGCATACCAGTTTCTCCCCTTCTGAGGGTCTGTCACAGCTCCAAACCACAAGGATTCTACTTGCGTGGTAGGCAGTGTCCTGTGGTGTCGCTCAGTAGTCCTTAATCTGGTGGGTGTGGGGGCCAGGCCTCTTGGGATAGAAGTCTGAAAACCCAAACTAGCGTTAGGGTTTAGGCCTAGGGGCATGGCAGGCCCAATCTGTTGGTATTGAGGCAGTCTCCCTGGTGGGCTGATTGGAGGGCGTGTGTGAGGCGGGGGCTGGATTCTGGGTTTGTGCTCCGGGGGTGGGGGGGTGGGTCACAGATCCTGGCAGGGTCTCGGGAGGCATGCAGTTTTCTCCTGCTCTGAGATTTCTGCACAGCTCCAAATGGCACCATTCTGTCCTAGGAGATGGTGGAGTGCTAGCGGGAATCTCAAGCATCCCCTGTCTGATGGGCTCTGGGCAAGGAAGCCTGTACACCTCACCCAGGGTTAGGGTTAGGGCCTAGGGGCATGGCAGGCCCGATCTGCCGGTGCTGAGGTGGACTCTCCTCAGGGCTGAGTTGAGGGCATGCATCTGACAGCTCAGCAGAATCCGGCTGTATGGCAGGGGGGCTGCTGATGGTAGGGGTGGCTTAGGGGGGTTGAAGTTTTCTCCCCTTCTGAGGGTTTGGCACAGCTCTAAACTGCAAGGTATCATTCTGCTTGATGGTTGGAGTCCTGCAGTGTCACCCACGAGTCCTAAATCCAGGGGACTTGTGGGCTAGGCCTCCTGAGATGGAAGACTGAAAACCCCAACTAGGGTTAGGGTTAGGGTCTCGGGGCATGGCAGGCTCGATCTGCCAGTGCTGAGGCAGGCTTCCCGCTTGGCTGAGTTGAGGGCAGGTGGCAGGTGATGCATCTGAGTTCGGGTTTGTGTTCAGGAGGGACGAAGATGCTTGGACTTGCCTTTGGGAATATGCAGGTTTCTCCCACTCTGAGGTTTCTGGGCAGCTCCAAATGGCACCATAACACCCTGGTGGCCAGCGGAGTGCCAGACAGGGTCTCAGGCATCCGCAGTCTGGCAGTCTTGGCGGCCAGTCCTTTGGGCACCTAAGTCTGTATACCCAACCTAGGGTTAGTGTTAAGGCCTAGGGGCATGGCAGCTTTGATATAGTGTTTCGTTGTTGGTGAGGGTTAGGGTTAGGGGTTAGGGTTAGTGTTAGGGTTACTTTCAGCGTTAGTGTTAGGGGTTAGGGTTAGGGTTAGTGTATCAGCTGCCTTCTATTTTTTATCATATTCATGGCCATGAACCTCTGCTCTTGCACCATTGCCCCCCCAGGGTATTGTCTGCCTCCATCAGGCCCTCATCGTCTGCCTTGTGCGACCCGATGCCAGGGTAGCTTTCTCGAGAGTCAGCAATTGTCAGTCCCCTGATGGAACACATCCATTGGTCCCCTGTGAGGTGAGGACGATGCCCTGCCATGGAAGGGGGCTGCAGGTCCCCAATCAGGAGAGCCACGTCTTCCTTCTCAGGATGGCCTGCCCTCCCCTCAGTCCTCCTCAGGGAAGCTGTCCCCACGTCCTGAGCTGATAGCTCTGACCTTAATAGTACTATTGTTTTCTGTGTCTCCATGCCTTACTTCATCTATGGCATGTCTTTTGAACCTCTCAGTGGGTTTTCAGAAGTCTTGCAGGGCTGTCTACTCAAAGAGGTGTTGACCTGGGAGGGACAGCCTTCTCTGCCACCTCTCTCAGCATGTCCTTGAGCTCTGTAGCCAGCTGTCCCACTGAGCGCTGAGGGACCCGAGCCAGCCCATCCTAAGCCCGGGCTGTGTCAGCTGTGTAGACTGATGTGTGCTGGGAGCAGTGAGCAACTGGCATGAGCTGGCATGAGGTGCAGGCAGTTTCTCTTTCTCATGCCCCCCCCCCCCCCCCGAGGGAGCTCAGAGCAGCCTCCATGCCCTGCATCTCAAGATCCCTTGACCTGTGCTTCCTGCCTTCAGCTGGTGAGCTTGGTGGTTTGTCATTGCTTCTGTCTCCCATAGCCACACCCATGGCAGTTCCTGGATCAGGGGAGGGATTGTACCCTTGTCTGTACTCGACCTGCTTCCTATCCTGCACTGAGCCCACCCACCTTTGTGTCTCCAATGGATGTGCTTGGAAGCACGCTCGTCCACAGGGAACCTATTTGCCAAATGGATCTAGGGAAGGACCACTGAATTAGTGACCCAGGATAGAGAACAAACCTGCTTTGAAACCTGTCCCACACTCTGTGACCATCTCATCCTAAAATAGAAACAGTAATAGCTTTCTGGATTATGACGTGGGTTCTATCTCTACTTACACTCTCTTGAATGCATAGGTGCTGGTCCTGGATGGAAAGGGGCCATAGCTCCTGTGGGCTAGGATTAACAGGGAAAATAGAAGAATTCTGTGAAATTTGAATTCCAGGCATAGAATGAATGGATATTGTCAAGGAAATACTCCCAAGTAGGACATGCGGACATTGTGTACCAAAGCTTTTTCATAGAGGTTACTGGAAAAAAAATCTTTTTTATTGTTTATTTTAATTCCAGTCGAGTTGACATCCATTGCTATATGAGTTTCAGGTATACACTAGCTTGAGTGAGTAATTCTCTAGATCACTCAGTGCTCATCAGGAAAAGGGTAGTCTCAGTCCCCTTCAGCTGTTTCACCCATCCCTCAGCCACCTCCCCATCGGTAACCATCGGTCTGTTCTCTATTAAGAATCTGTATTTTGGTTTGTCTCTTTTTTCTCCTTTATTTATGTATGTTTGTTTCTTCAATTCTAAACAAGAGTGACATCCTGTGGTATTTTTTCTCTGACTGACTGATTTCACTTAGGATAATCCTCTCTACATCCATCCTGTGGTTGTACATCCATTACATGGGGCTGTAAATGGCAAGATATCACTGTTTTTATGGATGAATAATATTGCAGTGTGTGTGTGTGTGTGTGTGTGTGTGTGTGTGTGTGTGTGTACACATCTGTCTTCTCATTTAGCACTTTATCCACAGACAGTGGGGTGCTTCCATATTGTGATCTTGTAAATAATGCTTCAAGCAACATAGAGGTGCATGTATGCTTTTGAGTTACTGTTTTCATATGCTTTGGGTAAATACCCAGTCATGTGGTTGCTGGATCCCAAGACAGCTCTACGTTTAACACCTTGAGGACCTTCCATACTGTTTCCCAGAGTGGCTGCAGCAGGTTGCTTTTCCACCAACAGTGCATGAGGGTCCCCTTTCCCCACATCCTCCCAGCACCTGCTGTTCTTTGTGCTGTTGATGGGAGCCATTCTGACAGTATGTGGCAAGATCTCATTGTATTTCTGATTTGCATCTTCCTGAGCTTGGATGATGGTGAAATTCTTTTCATGGGACCATTGGCCATCTGCATTTCTTCTTTGGAGAAATGTCTGTTCATGTCTTTGGACTATTTTTTAACTGGATTACTGGATTATTTGTTTTTTTTGCGTGTTAAGTTGTATCCACTCCACATATTTTGGACACTATCTCTTTACTGCATAGGATATTTGCAAATATCCTCTCCCTTTCAGTAGGTTGTCTTATTATTATTACTTCTTCCTAGTTCTTCTGCCGTGTGGAAACTTTATTGTGATACAGTCCCAGTTGTTTATTTTTGCTTATATTTCCTTTGCCTCAGGAGACAGTCTAGAAAAATGTTGCTTTGGTCCATGTCAAGAAGTTACGGTCTGTGCCCTCTTGTAGGATTTTTATGGTTTCAGGTTTCCCACTGAGGTCTTGAAACTGTTTTGAGCTTCTGTGTCTGTATGGCATAAGGAAGCAGAGTAATTGCATTCTTCTGTGCATAGTTGTCTTGTTTTCCCAACACTGTAGAGACTGTTCTTTTCCATTCGATATTTTTGCCTGCTTTGTGGAAGACTAATAGGCCACACAATTGCGGGTTTATATCTGAACTTCTATCCTGTTCCCTAGGTCGCTGTGTGTATTTCTGTGCCAGTGCCATACTGTTAGAATGACCACAGCGTCGTGGTATAACTTGAAATCTGGAATTGTGACTCCTTCAGTCTTGTTTTTCTTCTCAACATTGCATTGGCTGCTCAGTATCTTTGGTGGTTCCATACAAATTTTTAGGAGTGTTTGCTTGAGTTCTTTTTGTTTAACTTAATTCAGTGAGCCAACTTATAGGACACCATTAGTTTCAGATGTAGTGTTCAATAATAGATCAGATGTGTATACTGCCCAGTGCTCATTGTATCATGTGCCCTCTTTAATGCCTACCACCCAGTTACCCCATCCCCCATCCACCTCCCCTCCAGCAACCCTCAGTTTGTTTCTGTAATGAAGAGTCTCTCATGGTTTTTCTCCCTCTTGGATGACTTCTCATTCAGTTTTCCCTCCCTTCCCTTCTGATCCTCTGAGGCATTTCTTCTATTTCACACACGGGTGAACCCATGTGCCGATTGTCTTTCTCTGATAGACTTATTTCACTCAGCGTAATACCCACCAGTTCCATCCAGGTGGATGTGATGGTTAGTCTTCCTCCTCTCTGATGGCTGAATAATATTGCGTTTCTAGATATGAACCACATCTTCTTTATCCATTCATCTGTCTATGGACATCTGGGCTCTTTCCATAGTTTGGCCAGAGTGGATAATGCTGTAATGAACACTGGGGGGCAGATGCCACTATTTTTCACTCAATCTTTATTTTCTTTAAGATTTTATTTATTTATTTGAAAGAGAGAGAGAGAGAGAGAGATCATAAGCAGGCGGAGAGGCAGGTGGGGGGTGGGTGAAGCAGGCTCCCTGCTGAGCAGACAGCCTGATGCGGGGCTTGATCCCAGGACCCTGAGATCATGACCTGAGCCAAAGGCAGAGGCTTGACCCACTGAGCCACCCAGATGCCCCACAATCTGTATCTTTGGGTTAAATACCCAGCAGTGTAATTGCTGTGTTGTCTATTTTTAAGTTCTGGAAGAAACTCGATAACATGTGGTAGAACTGTTGTACAAGTGTGCACTCCCACTGGTAGTGTAAGAGTGTTCCCCTTTCACCATGTCCTCGCTAGCATTTGTTTTCCCTGTGTTGACAATTTTAGCCATGCCAGCTGTTGTGAGGTGGTATCTCACTGTGGTTTTGATTTGTATTTTCCTGATGGCTATTGCTGTGGAGCACTTTTTCGTGTGTCTCTTGGTCACTTTTATGTCCTCTTGGTAGAAAGGTATGTTCATGTTTTCACCTATGTCTTCAGCTAGTTTAGGGGTAGTCCAAGGATCATGGAAGGTGTGATCTGCTTAGGTGTGGAGACCTTCAGAGATCTATGAATTGAGGGCCAGAGTTAAGGAGAGTATCAGGCTCAGGCTCTGTGTTCAGTCTGGTATGAAAATATAAATAAGCAGGGGTTGGTTCAATATGTCATTCAGATTTCTCCTGCTCTAACTCATTTCTGCAGTTCTAAAGGACATGATTTCTGACTTTGTTGTAGGATGAGACTGTGCTTTGCTCAGGGTCCCCATTCCCTGGGGATTTGGAGCCAGGCCTCTGTGTGTGGTCCTTTAAGAAGCCAACCTAGAGTTAGGATTGGAGCCTAGGATCATGGCAGGTTCAACCTTCCAGCTGTGTGGCAAGACTCCCTGAGGGCTGAGTTGAGGGTGTGGTTTGTGTCCCGTGGGCCACAGAATATGGGGGTGGCCTCAGGTGGTCATGCATATTTCTCCTGCTCTGAATCATTTCCAGAGTTCCCAATGCCATGGTTTCCTTCTGGATGGCAGGCGGAGTGCTCTAAAATTGTTCAGGTGTCCCCAGTCCCTGGGACTGAGGAGTCAGCCAGGTCTCTCGGAAAATACCCCTTGGAGGCCAGCTGAAGGTCAGGGTTGCAGTCAGGATTTAGGGTCATGGTTTAGGGTTAGGGTTTAGGGGTTTTCTAGAGTTAATTTATTTGCCTTTAACACAAGATGTCCACACTTAAATAAGATATTTTCTGAGAATATTTTACGTGCATAAAGTTTAGCATGGAACCCAAATAATTATGGAGAAGAACAAAATGTTCCAAAGCAACACTTAAGACATTATTATTTGACATTTATGTTTTATTTTCAAAATCATTAAAAATTGAATTGCTCTGTGACTCTTTTCACAGATGAATTTGCTGGCCCTCTCTTTCCAGTCTTCGCTAAATCATCTTCTCAGTGGGCTTCCTTAATGGGTGTCTCTGAATGGAATGGCTCTCTTAGCCCTTAGCATGCATTCCTTCCTATTGTTGATTTACTGATTATATCCTACACTCATTGCAAGCTCCTAGGTGGGACTAGAGCTATACATTTGCACTAAGTAGATACTCCATAAATACTTATTATTCAACAAGTATGGTTTTCTTTTTCATCAAAAATATCCATGTTTTATCAATGATTTTTTTTTATCATATCAGAATATATTTGGAGAAAGCTACTGCTCCATGACTATACATCTGTGCAGGCAGTGGCTTCTTTATGTCCTGTGTCATGCTTCCCCGAGCTGGCCAGGATGCTCATGACCCATGTATGAAGCTCAGCTTCAAACCTTAGGGGTGAGTTCTGTGAAGCCGCTGGAGGCATTTGGGGGGCTTACACTGCTGAGCACCCCATATCATGCAGGGCCAGATGGAACGTGAGCAGCCCTTCTTTCCCTAGATTTTCCATTTTCCTCCACCCTCTGTCAGCCTGTGGCTTTCCCACCAACCATATCTTGGCAGACAAACTCTGAGATGGCCTATGGCTTGGGACTCCATTGACATCACAGAGTCTCATTAGAACGCATTAGAATTAGTGTCAGAGGTTTCTGTGGCCCTTACATGACCCTTTCTCCCAGAATAGGCCTCATGAAGAGTCCCATGAGAGTCGGAGAGTCCAGAAAAGATCAATGGCTGATTGCAGCTCTAGCTGAAGCCGCTCTGGGGGATCCTGCTGGAGGCCATCTCCAGGCTAAGTCAGGCTCTTACACTGATTTCCAATATGACCTAGGAGAGTCATTTTATTGGAGTTTGAGGATCATCATTTTTTTTTTAAGATTTAATTTACAGAGATCAAGACAGAGAAAGCACAGGCAGACAGAAAGGCAGGCAGAGGCAGAGGGAGGAACAGGCTTGCGGCCGGGCAAGGAGCCTAGTGTGGGACTTGATGCCTGGTGCTGGGATCATGACCTAAGCCGACGGCAACCATTTACTCAACTGAGCCACCTAGGCGTCCTGAGGCTCATCATTTCTAAAATGAGGAAATGTTTTTAGATGAATTGATTCATGCAAGATGATGGAATGAATTCCTAGGAAGTTCTGGCCAGTCTCCAAGGTGGATTCTATCTCAGGAGTTCCGACTCCCATTGTCCCTGCTTCTATTGAGTTCCCCCTTTTAAATTAATTAATTAATTGACAGACAGAGATCACAAGTAGGCAGAGGCAGGCAGAGAGAGGGGGGAAGCAGGCTCCCCGCTGAGCAGAGAGCCTGATGCGGGGCTCGATCCCAGGACCTTGGGATCATGACCTGAGCTGAAGGCAGAGGCTTTAACCCACTGAGCCACCCAGGTGCCCAAGTTCCCCCTTTTGACACAATGGCTACTCCATGGAAATTCCCCAGGGTGACACTGGACTAACAAATGTCTTCAGGGCATGCCCCCATGCCATCCAAAGTGGCTGAGAGACCATGAGCCATTCTGATCCCAAACCCAGGTTTTGGCTGTGCTGCCTTACTTGTCCAACAACAGCAGTGCTTGTGTCGGCTTAGTGAGGACCTCGCCCTGGACACTAGCCCCATGACACTGTGAGGGCACTGGGAGTCCACAGTTCAGTCATACAAAGTAACAAGTGATTCTGCATCAGAGTAGATGATGCAAGGGTTAGTTTTAGAGCAACCATGACAAAGAAAGATTTAAATGACAGAATAGAAAGTAATTCAACGTACTCTGTATTATGGCCGTGATGGGAAAAATGAACGATGGGGTCAAAAAAGGGAATGGGAGTTCCAAGAAGCAGACTGGAGTCATCCTGGGGTAGGGGGTGTCTGTGGAGGAAGGTATCAGGAGGCTTGTCACAGGCTCCGACAGCGCAGCATCATGGTGTGTGCTGGGCCTGCCCCACAACCCCCAGGGGCACTGGGGGCGGTCTAGCTCCAGAGAATCTACAGAAATGCAAGTTGGCCTGCGCAGAGCCTTCCTGGTTTGTCTTCTTGGTTCCTGGATGTGGCTCTTTCACTGCTTTTGGAGGCTGTTGATTGTCCTTTATTTTCCTCTGAGCTGCACTCTTTTGTGTGGATTCAGTGCTGTGAGCGGACGCCCATTTTTCCTGCAACGAAGTGGAGTAGAAGTCATGCTTGTTTTCTAGGTAGACCTAAAGATATTCAACAGGAATAGCCTTTTCCCAGGTCCCTGGGCCGTCCTCTGTTCACCGACTCTTGAGATGTTAGAAAACATCTTTTATTCTGAACAGGTTGAAAGAATTCGTTTGGTTTTAAAAACTTCAGCCTAGTCACACTTTTCTTAATCTCTGCCATGATCTGTAAAATTGAATGAACAAGGTTTGACAGGATGAAGGCAGCATGGGCTTTGCAGTGGGGTTTGGGGCACTGTTGACTCCCTGTTGCCCCCGTGTGGCCACTCTCCAGATAGCACGCGGCCGAATGTACCAGCTTCCAGGGAGAAGACAGAAGAGGGTTGGTCCCTGAATTCCTTTGCTCCTAAGAACCATCCTCTATGATACTTTCAATAGATGCTGAAAAAGCATTTGACAAAGTACAGCATCCCTTCCTGATCAAAACTCTTCAAAGTGTAGGGATAGAGGGCACATACCTCAATATCATCAAAACCATCTATGAAAAACCCACCGCAAATATCATTCTCAATGGAGAAAAACTGAAAGCTTTTCCACTAAGGTCAGGAACACGGCAGGGATGTCCATTATCACCACTGCTATTCAACATAGTACTAGAGGTCCTAGCCTCAGCAATCAGACAACAAAAGGAAATTAAAGGCATCCAAATCGGCAAAGAAGAAGTCAAATTATCACTCTTCGCAGATGATATGATACTATATGTGGAAAACCCAAAAGACTCCACTCCAAAACTGCTAGAACTTATACAGGAATTCAGTAAAGTGTCAGGATATAAAATCAATGCACAGAAATCAGTTGCATTTCTCTACACCAACAGCAAGACAGAAGAAAGAGATATTAAGGAGTCAATCCCATTTACAATTGCATCCAAAACCATAAGATACCTAGGAATAAACCTAACCAAAGAGGCAAAGAGTCTATACTCAGAAAACTATAAAGTACTCATGAAAGAAATTGAGGAAGACACAAAGAAATGGAAAAATGTTCCATGCTCCTGGATTGGAAGAATAAATATTGTGAAAATGTCTATGCTACCTAAAGCAATCTACACATTTAATGCAATTCCTATCAAAATACCATCCATCTTTTTCAAAGAAATGGAACAAATAATGCTAAAATTTATATGGAACCAGAAAA
Organism: Mustela nivalis; assembly: GCF_964662115.1. NCBI lineage: Eukaryota > Metazoa > Chordata > Mammalia > Carnivora > Mustelidae > Mustela > Mustela nivalis. Next base: position 156,110,308 of record NC_139025.1, read on the forward strand.
GACCTCGAATAGCCAAAGGGATATTGAAAAAGAAAGCCAACGTTGGTGGCATCACAATTCCGGACTTCAAGCTCTATTACAAAGCTGTCATCATCAAGACAGCATGGTACTGGCACAAAAACAGACACATAGATCAATGGAACAGAATAGAGAGCCCAGAAATAGACCCTCAACTCTATGGTCAACTCATCTTCGACAAAGCAGGAAAGAATGTCCAATGGAAAAAAGACAGCCTCTTCAATAAATGGTGCTGGGAAAATTGGACAGCCACATGCAGAAAAATGAAATTGGACCATTTCCTTACACCACACACGAAAATAGACTCAAAATGGATGAAGGACCTCAATGTGCGAAAGGAATCCATCAAAATCCTTGAGGAGAACACAGGCAGCAACCTCTTCGACCTCTGCCGCAGCAACATCTTCCTAGGAACAACGCAAAAGGCAAGGGAAGCAAGGGAAAAAATGAACTATTGGGATTTCATCAAGATCAAAAGCTTTAGCACAGCAAAGGAAACAGTTAACAAAATCAAAAGACAACTGACAGAATGGGAGAAGATATTTGCAAACGACATATCAGATAAAGGACTAGTGTCCAGAATCTATAAAGAACTTAGCAAACTCAACACCCAAAGAACAAATAATCCAATCAAGAAATGGGCAGAGGACATGAACAGACATTTCTGCAAAGAAGACATCCAGATGGCCAACAGACACATGAAAAAGTGCTCCATATCACTCGGCATCAGGGAAATACAAATCAAAACCACAATGAGATATCACTTCACACCAGTCAGAATGGCTAAAATCAACAAGTCAGGAAATGACAGATGCTGGCGAGGATGTGGAGAAAGGGGAACCCTCCTACACTGTTGGTGGGAATGCAAGCTGGTGCAGCCACTCTGGAAAACAGCATGGAGGTTCCTCAGAATGTTGAAAATAGAACTGCCCTATGACCCAGCAATTGCACTATTGGGTATTTACCCTAAAGATACAAATGTAGTGATCCAAAGGGGCACATGCACCCGAATGTTTATAGCAGCAATGTCCACAATAGCCAAACTATGGAAAGAACCTAGATGTCCATCCACAGATGAATGGATCAAGAAGATGTGGTATATATACACAATGGAATACTATGCAGCCATCAAAAGAAATGAAATCTTGCCATTTGCGACAACATGGATGGAACTAGAGCGTATCATGCTTAGCGAAATAAGTCAAGCAGAGAAAGACAACTATCATATGATCTCCCTGATATGAGGAAGTGGTGATGCAACATGGAGGCTTAAGTGGGTAGGAGAAGAATAAATGAAACAAGATGGGATTGGGAGGGAGACAAACCATAAGTGACTCTTAATCTCACAAAACAAACTGAGGGTTGCTGGGGGGAGGGCGTTTGGGAGAAGGGGGTGGGATTATGGACATTGGGGAGGGTATGTGCTTTGGTGAGTGCTGTGAAGTGTGTAAACCTGGTGATTCACAGACCTGTACCCCTGGGGATAAAAATATATGTTTATAAAAAAAAAAAAAAAAAAAAGAAAGGACCAATACCCAACTTTTGTAGCAACATGGACGGGACTGGAAGAGATTATTATGCTGAGTGAAATAAGTCAAGCAGAGAGAGTCAATTATCATATGGATTCACTTATTTGTGGAGCATAACAAATAGCATGGAGGACATGGGGAGTTAGAGAGGAGAAGGGAGTTGGGGGAAATTGGAAGGGGAGGTGAACCATGAGAGACTATGGACTCTGAAAAACAATCTGAGGGTTTTGAAGGGATGGGGGGTGGGAGGTTGGGGTACTAGGTGGTGGGTATTATAAAGGGCACGAATTGCATGGAGCACTGGGTGTGGTGAAAAATAATGAATACTGTTATGCTGAAAATAAAAAATAAATTAAAAAAAAAAAAAAAAAAGAACCATCCTCTAATTTGGGGGCAATATTCGAAAGTGAGTATATCATAACTAGAGATGAAGGTTAGGATCCGGGTCAAGTTGCATACAATAAGTGTGGACAGATTTCTGTGGGTCAGTCTTAGCTCCCTAAGAGGTTTATAAAAAATACAGTGGGAGAGGATAGAGTCACCAAAGTACTGAGCACATTCCTTGTCCCCGGAAATAGGTCACTAAACATAAATATTGTTTCATCTTAGCTGAGGACCAGGAGCTGGTGCTATACAGGTCCTCAGCAGGTAGCATCTTGGCCAGCTGGTCATCTACCCACAACACCCACACCCAGCTCAGCCCATCCTCTGCTCTGCTCAAGGGCAGCAAACAGATGGACCGGGTGCAGGTGGGACTCCCTCTGGGCAGGCATGGCTTGCTTCCGACAGGTAGGGAAGTGGGCCAGCTCACATGCACAAGATGTGTATTCTTTTGGTTCCTTGCTCTCTGCCTCCCCTGCCCATCATGCTGGTCCTGAAGCTTTAGCTCCTGGGAGAACTTGGGTTTTCAGATTTCTGTTGACATTTCGAAGTATAGATCTGTGTGGCCTTTGTTCCCTGTGCTCGTGTCGGAGATGAAGGTGGGGAAAGTCATCCTATTCTGAAAGCAGAGTATGAAATATCCAGTGTGCTCTGCCCCCCACACCTCAGGCTTGAAAGCCACAGCCAACTACATACTTCACGTTCTACGCAATCAGCTTTAGTGTCTCCCAAATGCATGTGACATGGAGTTGTACTGAAAGAAATCTAATTCCTGAAATTTTGCCTTGCAGAAGACAGTTTAGGGATACTACCCCTCACCTGTGCTCTCATTTCTGGTCTGGCCAATGCCTAGTCACACTAACACTTGTAGCCACACAAGGACACAGTTACCACGTCCTCCTGGAGCACTCCCAGTCCCCCTGCCCCCCCGTTCTGGCCAACCCTGCACACCCCCAGTCTTCCTGAGTGTCCCCTTTCATGGCATGTGTCACACAAGGTTGTCAGTTTTTGTCTCTCGGTCTGTCCTTCCTGCTTGGAGTAGATCTGTCTCCCAGATGCCTGGCTGGATGGCAGGCCCATGAATGGTTTCAGGATCTTTTGTCCTGGAAGAGCAGGTGTCCTTCAAAATCTGGATGGGCAGGGGGAGTCACTGTTCCTCTGTGTGTGTGCCCCCAGCCTCGGAGGGATCTAGTGTCCAGGACAAGGTATTTGGGAATCCTCTGAGATGAAGTTTGTTCCTTCCGAGATCATTATGGAACCACATGGAAGGCCATTCCGGGGGACAGAAAGCATGTTGCTGTATTGTATTCTTCTTGCACACTGTGGCTACCAGAGAGGAAACACATGCTCACCCACACAAGTTCACACTTTTACCTGCGTTTCTGAACATCACTACCATGGAAACAACAGTGAATTCCCGTTGGGCTGGAGACCTGTAGACGTGACATTCCAGGCGTAAAAAGAGTAGGATGGAGATGCCATTCTGGCTAAAGGGATGGAAGTCCTTACCTCTGGGGGTGAATCAATTAGATTTGACCCAGAAGGCGCTACATTCTCCTCAAAGAAGGACATGATCCTAGGATATTTGGGACCAGGGGTAGGCACAAACTTTTGTATAAAGTCTTCTGTAAAAATTTTCTGTTAGGTGTTACAATCCATGTGGTGTCTCTGACAATGACTCCACTCTTGCATTGTGGCTTGCAAGCAACCACAGACCATCCATAACTCATGTTCCAGCCACACTTGATTGAGAGAATACAGGGGTGGTTCCTTTGGCCCATGGGTGGTCATTTCTCACACCCCAGATTTGCAATATGATGGATGATGGGGGAGAGGACTCTTCTTTTCCCGTGGCAGAGTGGGAGGACACTTTTCCAGTTGCTGGGTGGGAGCATACTTTTCCAGTGGTTGGGTGGGAGTGCACTGGGATCTATCCTTCCTGACCCTGGCCCCTCCACTTGAAAGGAAAAAAAAAAAGACGATAGTGTGATTGGCCAACAATTAAGGTTTCAGGAATCTCCTCTCCCCACTTTTTTGGGCTTTGGGCTTCCCTCAACACGTTTGTCTGTGGTTGAATTCCATGTAGGTATTCTTTGGCTGAGTAAGTCCCCATTGCCGGGTGGGTATATCTTGCAGGTTATATACCACACATATGGTCATCTTATTCAGGTCAAGACCATGAGCACATTTAGAGTTCTCCTGACTTAGTAGGGGATCCAGCATATGCCGGCCTCAGGATGAGTCTGATCCAGCCCTCAGCAATGTTATGGAACACATGCCTTTCTGGGCCCTCTCTGACACTGGCATGGGCCTGGCTTAGACCACTTCTGTAGTCACAATAGAAAAGCCCCTGGCCTGGTTTGCCCAGACCATGCTTGGCCCTTTGGATGGAACCAGGTCCCATGCCCATGGATGAGCCAATCCCCAGGACCAGGGGTGGAGCCATGGAGATTGGCACACGTTGGTAAGACCTCTGTTGTAATGACTTTTGTACTGGCCTTGATGGCAAGAAATTCTGGGGTGCAACTGTTAATAAAACAAATATTAATTTCTGATAGTAACTGGGTCCAAGGTGCTGGCTTAGCACCCAGAACCTCAGTCCCAGCACCTCGGTGCTACTGTACTTTTCTGCAGAGACTATGGCCGAGAATGAGCAAAGCGGATGGAAATGGGTCTGGAGTGCACAAGGGAAGGGTATGTGTATGTAGGGGTTTGGGGATAATAGCTCTGGCCAAACTGTATCTTCGACTTACTGAGGTTCAAGAAGGTGTGGGGAATCCGTGGTGTTTCACCCTCCATCATTTTGTAGATGAAGAACATGCATTTGCATGGAGTATGGCAAGACTTGTTCGAAGTCTTCTCTAGCTGGTGCAGCGGTCAGGGAGAGCAGCGGCCTCCATCTTCTAGGAGACGGTTGAGAGGCTGAGTTTTCTCACGAAGGTGTGTGGCTTTCGCAGGACTCACTGTGAGCTGCACACAGGACTGACAAGGACAGTTCACGGTTTTGTTCTGAGGATGGAGGATTGGAAGAATGCGGTGCCCCGTGTAAACTGTGTGGCCCTGGGGTCCCCAATATGGAGAACTTTGGGTCCAAAACTCTGGGAACGGAGGTCTGTGGTTTGGGCCTACAGCATGGCAGGCCAGATCTGCAGATGCTGATTCGAGCTCCCTGGGGTCTGAGTTTATGGCAGCTGTCAGGCTGTGTCTCAGGCTTGAGTTTGTATCCATGGAGGACCTCCAAAAGTGGGGAAGCCACTCTGGGACCCTGCAGGTTTCTCCTACTCTGAGGGTTTTACAGAGCTCTAAATAACAAGGTTACCTTCTGGGGGTCAGCATGATTTCTGTTTTGTGGCTCAGGGGTCCCCCATATGGAGGGATTTGAGACCAGGTCTCTGGAGACAGATGCCGGAAAACCTAAGGTAGAATTAGGAATACGTCCTAGGGGCATGGCAGGCCTGAGTTGGTGGCTCTTGGGCGAGCTACCCAAGGGGATGATTTGATGGGCGGGGCCCTGGATGAGCGTCAGACTGTGCATCAGTGTCCAGGGTAGCCTATAACAATGAGGTGGCTTTGGGGGCCTTGCAGGTTTCTCCTAATATGGGGGATTGTACAGTTTCATAGGATACGTTTTCCTTCTGGAGGGCAGGCAGAGTCCTGTGGTGTAGCTCTGAAGTCCCCCATCAGGAGAGCTTGTGGGTTGGGAGTCCCGGGACAGGAGTGTGAAAAGTCAAGCTAGGGACAGGGATAGGACTAGGGTATGGTAGGCCTGATCTGCAGACGCTGAGATGAGCTCCCTTGATCTGAAGTTAGGTCAGGTGTCAGGCTGTACCTCAGACTGGAGTTTGTGTCCATGAGGGCCGCCAAATGTGGGGTGGCCTCAGGGGGCCATGGAAGTTTCTCTGGTCTAGAGGTTTTGTGTAAACCAAAATAGCAAGATTTCATTCTGGGAGACAGGAAAAATCTTGTTTTGTAGCTCAGGGGTTCCCATATGGAGGGATTTCAGACCAGGCCTCTGATGACAGATGCCTGAGAACCCAAGCTAGGGTTAGAATTAGGGCCTAGGGGCATGGCAGGCCGGCTCTGCCGGTTGTGGGTCAAGGTACCTCAGTGGCTGAGTGGAGGGTGGTGCTCAGGCTGAGTGTCAGAATATGCAGGTCCAGGGTGGGCCTCTGAAAGTGGGGATGGCTTTGGGGGCCATGCAGGTGTCACCTACTCTGGGGTTTTATGCAACTCCGTAGGACACGGTTTCCTTCTGGAGGGCAGGCAGAGTTCTGTGGTGTGGTTCTGGAGTCCCCAAGATGGAGGGCTTGTGGACCATGAATCATGGGACAGAAGTCTGAAAACCCAAGCTAGGGTTAGGATTAGGGCCTTGATGTATGACTGGTGAAATCTGCTGGCCCCCCGATGAGCTACCTGGGGAGGCTGATTTGAGGGCCGGGCTCATGCTGAGGGTCAGAATGCTCATTAGTGTCCAAGGCAGGTCTTTGAAAGTGGTGGTGGCCTCGGGGGCCATGCAGGTTTCTCCTAATCTGGGGTTTTTGTGCAGCTCCTTATAGCACTGCCTTCTGGAAGGCAGGCAGTGTCCTGTGGTGTTGCTCCACAGTCCCCAATCTATAGGGCTTGTGGCTCAGGACTCTGGGGACAGAAGCCTAGGGCATGGCAGGCCCAACTTGCAGATTCTGATGCGAGTTCCCTGGTATTTGAAGTTAGGATAGGTGTCAGGCTATGGTTCAAGCTGGAGATTGTGTCCATGGGAACCACCGAATGTGGCAGTGGCCTCCAGGTTCTGTGAAGGTTTCTCTCACTCTGTTGATTATGCACAGCTCCAAATGGCAAGGTTTCATTCTGGGGGAAAGGAGTTCTGTTTGTGCCTCAGGAGTCCCCCATAGGAGGGATTCAAGAGGGATTCAAGGCCAGGCCTCTAGGTATGAATGCCTTAAAACCCAGTTTAGGGCTAGGATTAGGGCCTAGGGGTATGGCTGGCCTGACCTGATGGCTCTGGGGCAAGGTACCCATGGGGCTGCATTGAGAACAGGGCTCAGCTGAGGGTCACAATGCGGGTTTGTGTGCAGGACGGCCTCTGAAAGCGGTGGTGGACACACGGACCATTCAGGTTTCTCCTACACTGAAGGTATTACACAACCCCAAATGGCAAGGTTTCCTTCTTGGGGAGTTGGAGCAGTTCTGTTTTGTGGCTCAGGGGTCCCCCTTATGGAGGGATATGAGCCCAGGTCTCTGGGGATGGATGTCTGAAAACCCAAGCTAGGTTTAGAATTGGGACCTAGTTGGCAGGCCATATCTGGTGCCTGTGGGGCAAGGTACCAGGGTTTGCTGAGTGGAGGGTGGGTCTCAGGCCGAGTGTCTGATGGGCATTCTGAAACGGGGTGGCATTGGGGGCCATGCAGGTTTCCTCTATTCCAGGGTTTTTGTGAGCTTCATAGGGCACGGTTTCCTTCTGAAGGGGGAGCAGAGTCCTGTGGTCTGGCTCGAGTCCCCAGTCTGGAGGGCTTTGGGGCCAGGATTCTGTGCATTGAAGTCTGAAAACCCAAGTTAGGCCTATAGTTAGGGTGTAGGGCAGGCAAGTCCCACTCTGGTGGCTCTGGGACGAGGTACCCAGTGGGCTGAGTTTAGAGCTGAGCTCAAGCCGAGCGTCAGAATGCATATTAGTGTCCCGGACAAGTCTCTGAAATTGGGTTGGCCTCAGGTGACCACAGGATTCTCCTAGTCTGTGGGTTTTGTGCAGCTCTACAGGACATGGTTTCCTTGGGAAGGCAGGCAGAGTCCTGTGGTGTGGTTCTGGAGTCCCCAGTCTGGGGGGCTTGTGGGCCAGGAATCTGGGGAAGGAAGTCTGAAAACCCAAGCTAGGGTGGGGGTTAGGGCCTAGGGCATGGCATCCCTGATCCGCCGATGCTGAGGCAAGCTCCCTGGGATCCGAAGGTAGGGCAAGGTTCAGGTGCTCACTCAGTCTTGAGTTTGTGTCCATGATGGCCAGTGATTGTGGGGGTAGTCTCAAGGGGCCATGGAGATTTCTAGCTCTCTGGGATTTTTGCACAGCTCCAAATAGCAATGTTTTCTTCTGGGGCACAGGAAGAGTCTTGTTTTATGGCTCAGGGGTCCCTGGTATGGGGGTATTCAAAGCCAGGCCTATGGGTATGGATGCTTTAAAACCCGATAGAGGGTTTGTATTAGGGCCTACGGGATTGGCATGCCCGATCTGCTGTCTCTGGAGAGAGCTACCCCGGGGGCTGAGTTGAAAAAAAAAGGGCTCAGTTTGAGGGTCACAGTGTGTGTTTGTGTCCAGGGTAGCCTCCGAATGTGGGGGTGGCCTCAGAAGTCGTGCATGTTTCTCTTACTCTTACTTCTCAGTTCCAAACAGCAAGATTTCCTTCTGGGGCAGAGGAGTTCTGATCTGTGGCTTGGTTCTCCCTCTATATGGAGGTATTTGAAACCAGGCCTCTGGAGACAGATGCCTGAAAACACATGCTAGGTTAACATTACGGCCTAGGAGCCTGGTAGGTCGGATATGTGGGCTCTGCGGCCAGCTACCCAAGGGTTTCTTTTGATGGCCAGGGCTGAAGCTGAGTGTCAGCCTGATCATTAGTGTCCAGGGAGCCCTATGTTTGTGGAGTGGGGTCGTCATGCTGAGAGGCACAAGTGTGCCTCTGTGGTCGTTTCTGCTAATCTGGGGGTTTTGTGCAGGTTTCTCCTAATCAGAGGGTTTTGTGCAGCTCCATAGGGCACGGTTTCCTTGTGGAGGGCAGGCAGAGTCCAGTCGTGTGACTCCAGAGTCCCCAATCTGGAGGACTTGTGGGCCAGGACACCAGGGATAGAATTAGGAAAACCCAAGGTTGGGTAGGGTAAGGGTCTAGAGAAAGGCAGGCCTGATCTGCAGATGCTGAGATGAGCTCCCTGGGTTCTGAAGTTAGGGTGAGTGTCAAGCAGTCACTCAGACAGGAGCTTGTGGCTATTAGGGCCACCGAATATGCGGGTAGTCTCCTGGGGCCTTGAAGGTTTCTCCAGCTCTGGTGGCTTTGTGCAGCTCCAAATAGCAAGGTTTCATTCTGGGGACAGGAAGAGTCCCGTTTTATGGCTCAGGGATCTCCTATATGGAAGGATTCAAGACCAGGCCTCTGGGTAAGGATGCCTGAAAACCTCTCCTAGGTTTAGGATTAGGGCCTAGGGGCATGGCAGGCCCAATCTACTGTCCCTGGGGCAAGATACACAGTGGGCTGAGTTGAAAACAGGGCTCACGCTGAGAGTCACAATGCGGGTTTGTGTCCACGGTTGACTCTGAATGTGGGGGTGGCCTCAGGGTCCATACATGTTTCTCCTACTCTGATGGTTTTATATAGCTCCAAAAAGCAAGGTTTCTTACTGGGGGGCAAGAGGAGTTTTCTGTTTTCTGGCTTAGGGCTCCCATCTCTGAAGGAATTTGAGACTAGGCCTCTGGGAACAGATGCCTGAAAACCCAAGGTAGGGTTAGGGTTAGGGCCTAGGGGCATGGCAGGCCCAATCTTCCGGTTCTGGGGCTGCTACATGGGTGGCTGATTGAGGTCGCAGCTCAGGCTGAGTTTCAGTATATGTATTAGTTTCCAGAGTGGGCCCATGGAAGTGAGGGTGGCCTCGGAGGCTGTGCAGTTTTCTCCTAATCTGGGGGTCCTGTGCAGATCCTTAGGGCACGGTTTCCTTCTGGAGGGCAGGAAGAGTCTTGTGGTGTGGCATGGGAGTCCCCAATCTGGAGGGCTTGTGGGACAGGACACTGGGGATGAAAGTCTGAAAACCCAAGCTAAGGTTAGGGTTAGGACCTAGGGCATGGCAGGCCCAACTTACAGATTTTGAGACTGAAAGACCCGCGGATCCCCTTACCCAAGAATCCAACATTGCCACTGGATGCAATCAGCAAGAGGTTCTTTCTTTCTTTCTTTCTTTATTTTTTTAAAAAGATTTTATTTATTTATTTGACAGAGAGAAATCACAAGTAAGCAGAGAGGCAGGCAGAGAGAGAGAGAGGAGGAAGCAGGCTCCCTGCCGAGCAGAGAGCCCGATACGGGACTCGATCCCAGGACCCTGAGATCATGACCTGAGCCGAAGGCAGCGGTTTAACCACTGAGCCACCCAGGCGCCCAAGAGGTTCTTTATTGTTACGCAGGTGCCTGTGGGTGGTCAGCGCGCGCCTGCGGGTGGTCAGCAGCTCCTGCTAGCTGAGCACACCTGGCTGGGGTGGTGCAGGATTTTTATAGACAGGTACAAACAAGTCCCGGATGGGACGGGGCCGATTGGCTGACAATTTGAACATTTGAAAAAAGGCATACTTGGTGTTAGTGGATTGGCCCTGGAAGACCCCCACGCGTGAAGAAAAAGGGCGGGAAGGGGAAACAAAGAGGAGAAGCTTGACCCCATCACTCAGCAGAAAGGCATCCTGTCTACGTGACCTATGTGACCAGGCAGCCCCCTTGCCTACGTGACCTACGGTACCATGCCCCGGCCTTTAGGAGAGGGTATCTTGTTCAAACAGGAGTCAAGTGTCATGCCCTAAAAGCCAAGCGGTTACAGAAAGGCAAAAGAGCAGTTACATTGAATTCAACCCTGGGGGAAGGGTCTTTTCATTGCAAGGGGAGGAGAGGTACTTTTACACAACAAAAGAGCAGTTAATTAGTTAACGACGGGGGGGGGGGGTGGTGGTCTTTCACTGGCTCTGGGGCTAGCTAGCTACGTGGGTGGCTGGCTGGAGGTCGGAGCTCAGGCTGTGTGACAGACTGCAGTAAGTTAAGGGCGGCCTACAAAAGTGTGGTAGCATCGAGGGCAGTGCAGTTTCTCCTAAATTAGGGGTTTATTCAGCTCCGTAGGGCACGCTTTCCTTCTGGAGGGCAGGAAGAGTCCTGTGGTGTGCCAACGGAGTCCCAGCCTGTAGGTCTTACAGTCTAGGACTCTGGGGATCGAAGTCTGAAAACCCAAGCTAGGGTTAGGGTTATGGCCTAGGAGATGGCAAGCCTGGTCTGCAGATGCTGAGCAAGCTCCACGAGACTTCTACTTATGGCAAGGGTCAGGTGGTCACTCAGACCAGAGTTTGTGTCCATGAGGGCCGCTGAATGTACTGCTGGCCTTATGGGGCCATGGACATTTCTCCCACTCTGGGGGTTTTGCTCAGCTCCAAATAGCAAGCTTTCCTTCTGGGAGACACGAGGAGTCCTGTTTTATGGCTCTGGGGTTTCCCATATGGAGGGATTTGAAAGGAGCTGTCTAGGTATGGATGCTGGAAAACACAACCTAGGGTAAAGATTAGGGCCTAGGTGCATGGCAGTCCCAATCTGCTGTCTCTGGGGTGAGCTACCCTGGGGGCTGAGTTGAAAACGGGTTTTATGCTGAGGGTTACAAGATGGGTTTGTGTCCAAGGCAGCCTTTGAAAGTGGAGGTGGCCTCAGGGACCAGGCAGGTTTCTCCTACTTTGAGGGTTTGACAGAGTTCCACATAGCAACAGTTCCTTCTGGAGGTGGACTCGTTCTTTGTGTCACTCAGACATCACCCATATGTAGGGATTTGAGACCAAGCCTCCAGGGACAGTTGCCTGAAAACCCAAGCTACAGTTAGGATTAGGACCTAGGGGCATGGCAGGTCCGATCTGCTGGCTCTGGGGCCAGCTACCTGGGTGGTTGACTGGAGGTTGGGGTTCAAGGTGAGTGTCAGAATGTGTATCCCTGTCCAGGGTTGGCCTCCTTCATTGGGGTGGGATCAGGAGCCGGGCAGGTTTTTCCTAAACTGGGGATTTTGTGCAGTTCCATAGGGCACAGTTTCCTTCTGGAGGGCATGCAGAGTCCTGTGGTGTGGCTCCGGAGATCCCAATCTAGAGGGCTTTTGGGGACGGAAGGCTGAGAACCCAAGCTAGGGTTAGGATTAGGGCCTAGGGGCATGGCAGGCCCAATCTCTTGGCTCTGGGGTGAGCTACCCAGGGGGCTGAGTTGAAAGCGGGGCTCACGCTGAGTGTCCAAATGTGGGATTGTGTCCAGGGCGGCCTATGGAAGTGGGGGTGGCCTCAGGGGCCATGCAGGTTTCTCCTACTCTGAGGTTTTTACACAGCTCTAAATAGCATGGTTTCCTTCTGGGGAGCAGGAAGAGTTTCGTTTCGTGGTCAGGGTCCCCGATATGGAGGGATTCGAGACCAGGCCTCTAGGCACAGATGCCTGAAATCCCAAATTAGTGTTAGGTTTAGGGCCCAGTGGCCTGGTAGGTCAGATCTGCTCACTCTGGGACCAGCTACATAGGTGGCTGCTGGAGATCGGGGCTCAAGCTGAGAGCCAGAATGTGTATCCCTGTCCAGGGATACGCCCTTAAATGGGCGTGGCATCAGAAGCTTCCAGGTTTCCCATAATCTGGCTGTTTTGTACAGCTCCAAAGGGCTTGGTTTCCTTCTGGAGGGCAGGCATAGTTCTGTGGTGTGGCTTCAGAGCCCCAATCTGGAGGGCTTGTGGGCCAGGACTGTGGAGACAGAAGTCTGAAACCCAAGCTAGGGTTAGGTTGAGGGCCTAGGGGCTGACAGACCCATTCTGCAGACTCTGAGATGAGCTCCCCAGGATCTGAAGTTAGGGCGAGTGTCAGGCAGTCGCTCAGGCAAGAATTCTTGTCCATTAGGTTTGCCGAATGTGGGGCAGGCCTCATGGCCCCATGGATGTTTCTCCCACTCTGGGGGATTTGTGCAGCTCCAAATAGCAAGATTTCATTCTGGGGGTTTGGAGGAGTCCTACTTTATGGTTCAGGGGTCCTCCCTATGGAGGGATTCGAGAGCAGGGATTTGGGTATGGATGCCAGAAAACCCAACCTAGGGTAAGGAATAGGGTTCAGGGGCACGAAAGGCTGATCTTCTGACTCTGGGGTGAGCTTCCCAGGAGGCTGAGTTGAAAACAGGTTTAGGCTGAGGGTCACAATGGGGGTTGTGTGCAGGGTGGCCTCTGAAAGTGGGGGAGGCCTCAGGGGTCATGCACATTTCTCCTATTCTAAGGTTTTTTAGAGCTCTAAATAGCAAGGTTTTCTTCTCGAGGGGCGGGAGGAATTCTGTTTTGTGGCTCAGGGTTCCACCCTATGGAGGGATTTGAGACCAGGCCTCTATGGATAGATGTCTGAAAATCAATGCTAGGGTTAGGATCAGGGCCTAGGGGTATGGCATGACTGATCTGCTGGCTCTGGGGTCAGATACCTGGGAGGGTGAGTGGAGTCGAGGGCTCAAGCTGAGTGTCAGAATGTGTATCACCGTCCAGGGATGGCCTCAGGAAACGGGGGTGTCCTTCGGGAGTCGTGTGGGTTTCTCCTAATCTGGGCGTTTTGGACAGCTCTCTAGCTCACAGGTTCCTTCTGAAGGGCTGGTCAAGTTCTGTGATGTGGCTCAAGAGTCCCCAGTCTGGAGGGCTGGTGGGCCAGGACTCTGGGGACAAAATTCTGAAACCCTCACTAACGTTGAACGCTAGGGCCTAGGCATGGCAAGCCTGATGTGCAGACGCTGAGGTGAGTCCCCTGGATCTGCAGTTAGGGTGAGTGTCAGGAGGTCGGTCAGGTTTGGGTTTGTGTCCATCGGGCCACAGGATATGAGAGAGGCCTCATGGGGCTGTGGATGCTTTTCCCCCTCTGGGGGTTTTGTGCAGTTCCAAATAGCAAGGTTTCCTTTGGGGGGACAGGAGTCGTCCTGTTTAATGTCTCAGGGGTCCCCCCTATGGAGAGATTCTAGAGCAGGGCTCTGGGTATGGATGCCAGAAAACCCAAGGTAGGTTAGGATTAGGGCCTAGGGGCAGGGCAGGTCTGATCTGCTGGCGCTGAGGTGGGCCCCCCTCAGGGCTGAAATGAGGCCATGTGTCTGGCGCCACAGCAGAATCTGCCTCAGTGGATGGGGACCGCCGACGATGGGGTTGGCTTAGGGGGGGCCTGCAGGATTCTCCCCCTCTGTGGGATCAACGCAGGTGCAAAGAGCATGGTTTCCTACCCCGTGGCAGGCAGAGTCTTGGAGTGTCACTCAGGGGTCCTTTATCTGTGGGCCTGTGAGCCAGGATCCTCAGAATGGAAGCTTGAAAACACAAACTAGGGGTAGGGGTAGGGTCTAGGGCATTACAGGCCCGATCTCCTGGCACTGAGGCAGGCTCCCCTCAGGGCTGAGTGGAGCACATCTTTCCAGCACCGCAGCAGAATCTGGCTTTATGGTCAGCGGGCCGCTGACGGTTGGGGTGGCTTTAGGGGAAAGCTATTTTCTCCCCATCTGAGGGTTCAGCACAGCCCCAAGCAGTATGGTTTCCTACTGCGTAGCTGGCAAAGTCCTGCAGTGTCCCTCGGGGGTCCTGTATCTAGGGGACTTGGGAGTCAGGCTCCTCCGAATGGAGGCTTGAAAACCCAAACTAGGGTTAGAGTTAGGGCCTAGGGGCATTATGGGCCCGATCTGCCAGCACTGAGGCAGGCTCCCCTCAGGGCTGAGTGGAGGGCATCTGTCCAGCACTGCAGCAGAATCTGGCTTTATGGTCGGGGGCCACTGAAGGTTGGGGTGGCATTATGGGGGCATGCAGGTTTCTCCTGTTCTGAGGGTTTTGGGCTCTGATATATGGTTCCCTCCTGGGTGGCAGCCAGAGTCCTGGGGTGTGGCTCAGGTGTCCCCAATCTAGAGGGCTTGGGGGCCAGTTCTCTGTGGATGGAAGCCAGAAAAGCCAACGTAGGGTTATGGTCTAGGGGCACGGCAGACCCAACCTGTCGCTGCTGAGGCAGGTTCCCTGTCGGGCTGAGTCAAGAATGGGTTCAAGCGGCATGTCAGGCTCTGGGATTTGTTGTCACGTGGGCCGTCTGCGGCGAGGGTGGCCTCAGGAATGCACGTGGGTCTCTCCTGGTCCGAGGGTTCTGGATAGCTCCACATGGAAGGGTTTCCTCTCGGAAGGCTGGCGGAGTCCTTAGGTGTGGCTCAGGGGTTCCCAATCTGGAGGGCTCATTGGCCAGTTCTCTGGGCACAGAAGCCTGAAAACACAAACGAGGGTTTGGGTTAGGGCTTAGGGGTATCCAGGACCAATCTGCCAGTGCTGAGGCGAGAATCCTGGGAGCTGAGTCAAACACAGGGGTCAGGAAGCATGTCAAGCTGTCGGTTTGTGACTGGGGAGGGTGGCATTGAGGTTGCGGGTGTCCTCAGGGAGGCATGCGGGTTGTTCCTTTCCTAGGGTTCTGCATAGTCTCCAATGGCAGTGATGAGCACTGGGTGTTCTATGCAGGTGAGAAATCATAAAATCTTACCCCCGAAGCCAAGGAATGAACACTGCTTGGAAAGAAATTGGAATGGAAGACAAGGAAATAAGACCATGTTCTACTTCATGAAGAGTGAGGTAAACATGGAGTGATTTTCGCTCTCTTGTTCTGTCGATCATTTTCAAATACACTGTGGTAGGATACATTTGGTTCTGTTTGCATAAGGAGCCCCCAGAAAGCGGCCAGGAAAGATTTAGGTCTCAGAGCATGTCACGCTCCATTGGTATGTTCCTTCCAGTTTGCCCAGGTACAATGCTGAGTGGAGAGAACTCGGGCAGAAGAGGCGAGGAGGTGTGCAGCAGTCAGGAGGTCGCCTTCCCCCTTTCTCATGAGCACCTTGGGCCGGTGTTCATCGAGAAGGAGAGGGGATCCCAGAGCTTTGCTGCAGGCAGGGGAGTTCCAGGTCTGTCTAGAGGTGAGGTGACGGGGTCCCTGAGGAGAGGTGAGCTCGCAGCGTGGCAGGCCGCAACTACTGTTCTGGAGGTGGGTTCCCTGAGGAGCCGCGTTGAAGATGGGGGCCAGGCAGTGCATCGGGGCTCCAGGGGGCTGTAGAACATGGGGGGTTCCTCATGGGGACACATGGGTTTCTCTGGCTCTCAGGGTTCTGCGCAGCTCCAAATGGACTGGTTTCCTGCTTGGGCAGGGGAACTCCTACGCTGTGATTCCAGGGTTCCCAACCCGGAGGGCTTGCGGGACAGCACTCTGTGTAAGGAAGCCTGAACATGCAACTTAGGGTTAGAGTTATGGCCTTGGGGAACGGCAGGACCGATCCGCCGGATCTGATGTGGGCTCCCCTTGGGGTTGAGTTGCAGGAATGCGACCTGCAGTGCAGCGGAATCAGGGTTGATGGCCAGGGGTCCGCTGATGGTGGGGGTCGCTTTAGAAGGGTGTGTTGGTTTCTTCCTCTCTGAGTACACTGCAGAGCTTCAAAGGGCACAGTTTTCCCCCACATGGCGGAAATACTTGGGTTTTCACAGAAGGTCCTTAATCTGGGGAGTTTGGGGGCCAGGCCTCTTGGGATGGAAGCCTGTAAACAAGCTAGAGTTATGGTAAGGGCCTAGGGGCATGGTATGCTCAATCTTCTGGTGCTGAGGTGGGCTCCCCGGTAGGCTGACTTCAGGGTGGGTATCAGGTGGCACGTCAGACTCTGAGTTTTTGTCCTGGGGTGCCACAGAAGTTGGGGGTGACCTCAGGGTTGCATTCAGGTTTCTCCCACCCTGAGGGTTCTGCAGAGCTCCAAATGGCATGGTTTCCTCCTGTGTGGTGGACGCAGTCCTGGGGTGTCACTGAGGCATCCTTCATCTATACCAGCGTGAGTCTCAGAGGTGCCCAATCTGACAACCTTGGGGGACAGGCCTCTGGGCATGAAAGCCTGTATACCCCACCTAGGGTTAGCGCTAGGCCTAAGGGCATGGTAGGCCCAGTGTGCTGGTGCTGATGCGGGCTCCCCTCAGGCTGAATGAGGACACGCATCTGGCAGCACAGCCGAATCTGGTTTTATGGCCATGGGGTCCTCTCATGGTGGGGGTGGCGTTAGTGGGGCTTGCAGCTTTCTCCGCATCTGAGGGTGCAGCTCCAAACCACAAGGTTTCCTCCCCCATCATGTGTGGAGTCCTGTGGTGTCACTCAGTAGTCCTTAACCTGGGGGACGTGGGGGCCAGACCTCTTTGGATGGAAGCCTAAAAACCCAAACTAACGTTATGGTAAGGGCCTAGGGACATGTCTGGGCCAATCCACTGGTGCTGAGGTGGGCTCCCCAGTGTGCTGAGTTGAGGGTGGTCATCAGGTAGCAGTTTGGATTCTGGGTTTGAGTCTGAGGGGCATCGATTCTGGGGGTCACCTCGCAGGGCATGCATGTTTCTTTGCTCTGAGGGTTCTGTGCAGCTCCAAATGGCACCATTTCACCCTAGGAGGCTGAGGGCGTGCCGGTGTGACTCAGGCATCCCCAATCTGGCGGGTTTGGGGGCCAGGCCTCTGGGTATGGAGGCCTGCATATCCCACCTAGGGTTAGGGTTAGGGCTTAGGGACATGGCAGCCCTGATAGGAGAACGCTGAGGCAGGCTCCACTCAGGGGTGAGTTTAAGACATTCATCTGGTAGGGCGCCTGGGTGGCTCAGTGGGTTGAGCCGCTGCCTTCGGCTCGGGTCGTGATCTCGGGGTCCTGGGATTGAGTCCCGCATCGGGCTCTCTGCTCAGCAGGGAGCCTGCTTCCTCCTCTCTCTCTCTCTCTGCCTGTCTCTCTGCCTGCTTGTGATCTCTGTCTGTCAAATAAATAAATAAAACATCAAAAAAAAAAAAGAAAAAAAAAGACATTCATCTGGTGACATTCATCTGGACATTCATTCTGGTAGAATCAGGGTTTGTCACCGGGGCGGGTGGCGCCTATGATAGGGGTGGCTTTAGGAGAACATGGAGGTTTCTCCCCTCTGAGGGTTCAGCATAGCTCCAAGGAGCATGGTTTCCATCCATGTGGAGGGTAGATTTCTGGGGTGTCACTCATGGGTCCTTAATTTGGGGGGGCTTAGGGGCCAGGCTCCTCGGAACGGAAGCCTGCAAAACCAAACTAGAGTTAGGGTTAGGGCCTTGGGTCATTGCAGACCATATCTGCCAGCTCTGAGGTGTGCTGCCCTCAGGGATGAATTGGAGGCATACTTCTGGCGGCACAAATATCTGGCTTTATGGCCAGGGGTTCACCAATGGTCAGGGTAGCTTTATGCGAGCATGCAGTCCCCCCCCCCCCACCGAGAGTTTGGCAAAGCTCCAATAGATACAAATTCCTACCACGTTGTGTGTGGAGTCCTGGGGTGTTACTCAGAGTTCCTTTATCTAGGGGGCTTGGGGACAGGACCCTTGGAATGGAAGCCTCATAACCGAAACTAGGGTTTCTGTTAGGGCCTAGGGGCATGGCAGGACAGATCTGCTGGCAATGAGGCAGTTACACCAGGGGGCTGAGTAGCGAGAGGTGTTGAACTTGTGTGCACCTGCCTCGTAGAGGACTCTCTCGCAGGGTTTGGACCGCTACCACTCGGGACCTTAGTTTAGGTAAAGGCAGCGGCCCTGCATACATGTGTCACAGGGAGGGAGTTTCCCGGGGGTTTTCTGGCCAATTCTCATGAGCTTTCTGCCCAAATCAATATCCATTTGGGCAGAAAACTGGTGAGAATCGGCCAGCATTGGGGCGCGATTTGGGCCATGCTGGTGCACACCGTATTTAGCACTTTCTTGCTAGGTGTGCATCGTGGCCATCTGGGAACAGGGGCTGGGCCCATGCAGCTCCCCTGAGGGCACCGACACAAGGAAGCTTTCCGGAAGGCAGAGTTGAGGGAGGGGTTTCGGCTGGGCGTCAGACTCTGTGTTTGCGGCCTAGTGGGTCGCCCAGTGTGGGGTGGCCTCAGGGGGGGCATGCAGGTTAATCCCACTCTGAGGGTTTTGTGCAGCTCAGAGCAGAAAACTTTCCTGCTGGGTGGCATGCAAGTCATATGATGTGTCTTAGGGGTCCCCAATCTGGAGGATTCAAGGGAGAGTCCTGGGGAATGGAAGCCTGAAAACCCAACCAAAGGTTTGGGCCCAGGGCCTAGGGTCATGGCAGGCCCGATCCGCCAGCACCCGGGTGGACATATCAGGGGGCTGAGTAGCAGGAGGTGTGGCCTCCCATGTGCTTGGCTCATAGAGGGCATTCTCGCAGGGTACTTGTCACGTCCACTTGGGACCCTGGGACAAGCCCAGGAGGCAGCCCTGAAGACATGTGTTGCAAGAAGTGAGGTCACTGGGGGTTTTCTAGCCAATTCTCAAGAGCTTTCTGCCCAAATCAATATTGATTTGGGCAGAAAGCTCGTGAGAATTAGCTTGCGTTGGGCGGCAAATCAGGATGTGCTGGTGCTTGTGATCTAAAGTGCTTTCTCGCTCCATGCATATGGTGGCCATCCAGGAACACAAGCTGGGCCCACATGGATCCCCCGAGGGCCCCCACATAGGGGAGCTTTCCGGGGGCAGTGTTGAGGGAGGGGTTCTGGCTGGGTTTCAGCCTGGGGGTTTTCAGCCCGAGTTTGCGCAAATGTGGGTTATGGCCGCAGGTGGGACATGTGGGTTTCTCTCGCTATGAGGGTTTTCTGCAGCTCTGAAGGGCATGGTTTCCTCCTGAGTGGCAGGCAGACTCCTGTGGTGTGTTTCAGGGATTCCCAATTTTAGGTCTTGAGGGACAGGCCCTGGAGAAGGAAGACTGTAAACCCAACCGAGGGTTAGGGCCATGGCCTAGGGGAATGGCAGGCCTGGTCCTCCCGCATTGGCTTCACGTGTGCCTGACCTGTAGAGGGCTTTCTCATAGGGTTTGCTCCCCGAACAATCGGGACCCCAAAGCTGGCCCAGGCAGAGGTCCTGCAGACATGTGCTGCAGGAAGCCATCTTACTGGGGTTTTTCTGGACAATTCTCATGAGCTTTCATTTGGGAAGAAAGCTCATGAGAATTGGCTGGTATTGGGTGATGATTCAGGCCTCGCTGGCACCTGGTTTTTAGAGCACTCTCTCTCTCGGTGCGTGTCGTGGCCACCCGGGAACACAAACTGGGCCCACACAGCTTCCCCTAGGGCCCATGTGCAAAGGAGCTTTTTTTTTTTTTTTTAAAGATTTTATTTATTTATTTGACAGAGTGAGATCACAAGTAGGCAGAGAGGCAGGCAGAGAGAGAGAGGAAGGGAAGCAGGCTCCCTGCTGAGCAGAGAGCCCGATGCGGGACTCGATTCCAGGACCCTGAGATCATGACCTGAGCCGAAGGCAGCGGCTCAACCCACTGAGCCACCCAGGCGCCCGCAAAGGAGCTTTTTGAGGGCAGATTTGAGGGAGGGGTTCTGGCTGGGCATCATTCTTCAATTTTGTCCTGGTGTGGTGCCAAAGGTGGGTGATCGCCTCAGGGGGGTATACAGGTTTCTCCCACTATGAGATTTTTCCGCAGCTCCCAATGGCATGGTTTCCTCCTGTGTGGCAGGCAGACTCACATGGTGTGTTTCAGGGTTCTCTAATTTGAGTGCTCGAGGGACAGGAAACTGAGGAAGGAAGACTGGAAACACAACAGAGGCTTAGGGTCAGGGCCTAGGGGCATGGCAGGCCCGATCCCCCAGCGAGGGGGTGGGCACCCCAGGGGCTGAGTAGCAGAATGCTTTGGACTCCCATGTGCCTGACTCATAGAGGGCTTCCTTGCAGGGTTCGGGCTGTGAAAACTCCGGATCCTGAGCCATGGCGAGGTGGAGGCCTTGGAGACATGAGTTGCAGGAAGCAGTTTTGGCGGGGTTCTTTCTGGCCAATTCTCATGAGCTTACTGCTCCAATCGGTATCAATTTGGGAAGAAACCTCATGAGAATTGGCCGGTGTTGGGCGGTGATTCTGGCTATGTTGGCAGTCTGGTCTAGAGCATTTTCTTGCTCGGTGCGTGTCTCGGCCATCTGAGAATACGGGGCAGGACCATGTGGCTTCCCCAGGGACCCCACACAGGGGAGCTTTCCAGGGGCAGAGTTGAGGCAGGCGTTCTGGCTGGGCATCAGCCTGGGAGTGAGGGATGGCCTCCCGGAGGCATTCATGTTTCTCCTGCTCCGAGGTCTTTCCTCAGCTCTGAACAGCATGGTTTCCTCCTGGGGGGCAGGCAGACTCATGGGGTGTGCTTCCCAATTTGAGGTCTCAAGGGACAGGGTTCCCCAATTTGAGGTCTCAAGGGACAGGCCCTTGGGAAAGGAAGATGAAAACCCAAATGAGGGTTTTTGCCAGGGCCTAGGGTCATGGTAAGCCTGATCCGCCATCGCCAGTGTGGGCACTCCAGGGGGCTGCATAGCAGGAGGGTTTGGCCTCGTGTGTGCCTGATTCACAGAGAGATTTCTCCCGAGGTTTGGGTTGTGACTCACATGTGCCTGAATCATAGAATGCATTCCTGTAAGGTCACTACCTCCTAGGACCCCGGGCCAGGCCCAGGTGAAGGCCCTGTGGACAAGTGCCCCAGGAAGTGGGGGTTTTCTGGCCAAATGTCATGAGCTTTCTGCCCAAATCGATATCCATTTGCACAGAAAGTTTGTCAAAATGGGCTGGCGTTGGGCGACTATTCAGGCCACACCGGTGACCATGGTCTAGAGCGCTTTCTTGCTTGGTGTGTGTCATGGCCATCCGGAGTACGGGCCGGTCCCCTGCGGCTCCCCCTAGGTCTCCCGCAAAGGGGAACTTTCCATTGGCAGACTTGAGGGAGGGGTTCTGGCTGGGCATCAGCATCCGAATTTTAGGCCTCTTTTGGCGTGGATGGTGGAGGGTGACCTCGGAGGGGCATGCCTATGTCTCCACCTCTGAGGGTTTTCCTTATCTCCGAAGGGCACGGTTTCCTCCTGGGTGGCAGGCGGAGTCATTGGGAGTGTGTCAGGATTCCTCAACTGAGGCCTCAAGGGACAGGTTCTTGGGGAAGGAAGACTGAAAACACAATGAGCGTCAGGGCCAGGGCTAGGGGCATGGTAGGTCTGATTCGCCAGCGCCAGGATGGATACCCCAGGGGGCTGATTAATAGGAAGCATTGGCCTTGCGTGCACCTGACTCATAGAGGGTTTTCTCACAGCATTTGGGCTTCAACCCCTTGGGACCCCCACCAGGCCCAGGCAGCGGCCCTGCAGACATGCACCACAGGAAGCGAGTTTGCCAGTTTTTATTTCTGGCAAATTCTCCTGAGCTTTCTGCCCAAATTGATATTGAGCTTGGTAGAAAGCTAGTGAGGATTGGCCGGCGTTGTGTGGCGATTCAGGCTGCACTGGAGTCCGTGGTCTAGAGCAATTTTTTGCTTGGTGTTTGGGTGCATTCCGGGAACACAGGCTCGTCCCACATGCCTCTCCCAAGGTCCAACATGCTGGGGAGCTTTCTGGGGGCATAATTTAGGTAGAAGTTCTGGATGGGTGTCCGTCTATGTGTTTGAAGCAAGGTGGGCCATCCAAGGTGGCGGTTGGTCTCAGGGGGTCGTGCAGCTTAATCCTGCTCTGAGGGTTTTGTGCAGCTCCAGTAGCACGGTTTCCTCCTGAGTGGTATGCGGAGTCATGCCGTATGGTTCATGGTTCCCCAATCTGGAGGACTCGAGGGTCAGGCTCCTGGGGTTAGAAGCCTGAAAACCCAACTGAGGGTTAGGGACAGGGTCTATGGGCATGGCAGGCCCGATCTGCCAGTGCCACCGTGGGCACTGCTGGGGGCTAACAGGTGCCATTGACCTACATGCATCTCACTCGTAGAAGGCTTTCTCACAGGGTTCAGGTCATGAACACTTGGGACCTTGGGCCAGGCCCAGGCAGCAGCCCTTTAGACATGACCCATAGGAAGTGAGTTTGCCGTGGGTTCTCCGGCCAATTCTCTCAAGCTTTCTGCCCAAATCGATATGGGCAGAAAGCTCATGAGAATTGGCTGGTGGTAGGCTGTGACTCGGACTGCGCTATCGCCTGCGGTCTATAGCGCTTTCTCACTAGGTGTGTGTTGTGGCCATCCGGGAATATGGGCCGGACCCACAGGGCTTCCCCACGTGCCCCATGCAGGGAAGCTTTCCAGGGGGCTGAGTTAAGGGAGGGGGTATGGGTGGGCGTCAGCCTTCATGTTTGTGTCCTGGTGGGAGCAGAATGTGTGGGATGGCCACAGTGGTGTTATGCAGGTTTCTCCTGCTTTGAGGGTTTTGCATAGCTCCGAGCAGCACCATTTTCTCCTTGGTGGCAAGTGGAATCATGCAGTGTGGCTCAGAGGTTTCCAATCTGTAGGTCTCGAGGCCAGATCCCTAGGGACCAAAGCCTGAAAACCCAACTGAGGGTTTGGGCCAGGGCTAGGGGCATGGCAGGCCTGAAATTCCATCGCCAGGGTGGGCATCCCAGGTGGCTGAGTAGTCGGTGTCCTTGGTCTCACCTGCGCATGGTTCACAGAGGGATTTCTCACCGGATTCCATCCTTGACCACTCTGTGCCCGGGGCTAGGCCCAGTTGGCGGCCCCATGGACCTGTGCCACAGGAAGCAAGTTCACTGTGTGTTTTCTGGCCAATTCTCATGAGCTTTCTGTCCAAATCTTTATCAATTTGGGCAGAAAGTAGAAAGCTCGTGAAAATTGCCCAGCGTTGGGTGGCGATTCGGGCCTTGCTGGCGCCCGCGGTGTAGAGCACTTTCTCGCTAGGTGTGTATCATGGCTATCCAGAAAAGTGGGCCGGCGCCAAGCCATACCACCGATGACCCACGCACAACGTAGCTTTCCAGGGACAGAATCGAAGGAGGGATTCTCGCTGGGCGTCAGCTTCCGAGTTTGAAGCACAGCGTGGTGCCAAATGTGGGGGATGATCTCAGGGTGGGCATGCAGCTTTCTCCAGGTCTGAGGATTTTCTTCAGCTCAGCAGGTCACGGCATGGCAGGCAGAGTCATGTGGTATGGTTCAGAGGTCCCCAATCTGGAGGATTCGAGGGACAGGCCTCTGGGGACAGAAGCATGAAACCCAACCAAGGGTTAGGGTCAGGGCCTAGGAACACGGCAGGATGGACCCACCAGTGCCGGTGCGGGCATCCTAGGGGGCTGAGTAGCAGGAGACATGGACCACGCATGCGCCTGATTCTTAGAGGGCTTTCTCGCCATGTTGGCCTCTTGAGATGGAAGCCTGAAAATCCAAACTAGGGTTAGGATTAGGATTCATCCTAATTAATCCCTAATTGAGGGCTGGCATCGGGTGGAAGGGTCAGAGTCTGGCTTTGGGTCCACGGCATGTGCAAATGCTGGGGGTGGCCTTGGGGGGCATGCCCGTTTCTCCCGCTCTGAGGTTTTTGTGCAGCTCCAAAGGGCACTATTTCACCCTAGGAGGCCAGCGGAGTGGTGGTGGGAGTCTCAGGCATCCCGAGTCTGGTATGCTTGGGAGCCAGCCCTCGGCACTGAAGCCTGTACCTGTACCTAGGGTTAGGGTTAGGGCCTAGGGCCATGGCAGGTCCGATCTGCCAGTGCTGAGACGAGCTCCCCTCAGGGCTGAGTTGAGGGCATTTATCCAGCACCGCAGTAGAATCCCGCTTTATGGCCAGAGGGTTGCTGATGGTTGGGGTGGCTTTAGGGTGGCAGCTGGTTTCTCCCCTTCGGAGGGTTTGGTGCAGCTCCAAACAGCATAGTTTCCTACCACGTGGCTGGTGGAGTCCTGGAATTTCACTCAGGGCTCCTTCATCTGGGGGGCTTGGGAGCCTGATCTCTCAGAACGGAAGCCTGAAAACCCAAACTAGGGTTAGGGTTAGGGCCTAGGAGCATTACAGGCCCGATCTGTGGGTGCTGAGGCGGGCTCCCCTCAGGGCTTAGTTGAGGGCATGCATCCAGCGGCACGGCAGAATCCGGCTCTATGGCCAGCAGGGACTCCGATGGCGGTAGTGGCTTTAGAGGGGCATGCAGGTTTCTCCCTGGCTAAGGATTTGGCGCAGCTCCAAACACCATGGGTTCCTCTTGTATGGTTGGTGGTTTCTTGGAGTGTTTCTCAGGGGTCCTTTATCTGGGACTCTTGGGAGCCAGGGCCCTCGGAATGGAAGCCTGAAAATCCAAACTAGGGGTAGGGTTAGGGTCTAGGCACATTACAGGCTCTATCTACTGGAGCTGAGGTGGGCTCACCTCAAGCCCGATTTGAGGGCATTTGTCCAGCAGCATGGCAGAATCTGGCTTTATGGCCAAGGGGCCCCTGATGTTTGGGGTGGCTTTATGGGGGCATGAAGTTTTCTCACCCTCCGAGGGTTTTGTGTAGCGCCAAACACACTGTTTCATACTGCATTACCAGTTGAATGTTAAAATGTAGCTCAGGGGTCCATTATCTGGGGAGCTTTGGAGTCAGGCCCCTCAGAATGGAAGCCTGAAAACCCACTAGGGTGAGGGTTACGGCCTAGGGTTAGGGTACGGGTTACGGCCTAGGGTTAGGGTACGGGTTAGGGTACAGGTTAGGGCCTAGGGTTAGGGTTAGGGTACGGGTTAGGGTTAGGGTACGGGTTAAGGTTAGGGTACGGGTTAGGGTTAGGGTACGGGTAAGGGTACGGGTTAGGGTTAGGGTACGGGTTAGGGTTAGGGTACGGGTTAGGGTTAGGGTACGGGTTAGGGTTAGGGTATGGGTTAGGGTTAGGGTACGGGTTAGGGTTAGGGTACGGGTTAGGGTACGGGTTAGGGTATGGGTTAGGGTTAGGGTTTAGGGTTAGGGTTAGGGTTAGGGTTTAGGGTTAGGGTACGGCTTACAACCTAGGGTTAGGGTACGGGTTAGGGTACGGGTTAGGGCCTAGGGTTAGGGTTAGGGTTAGGGCATGGGTTAGGGTTAGGGGTTAGGGTTAGGGTAAGGGTTAGGGTTTAGTGTTAGGGTACGGGTTACGGCCTTGAGTTAGGGTACGGGTTAGGGCCTAGGGTTAGGGTTAGGGTTAGGGCATGGGTTAGGGTTAGGGTACGGGGTAGGTTAGGGGTTAGGGTTATGGTACGGGATAGGTATATGGTACGGGTTAGGGTTCGGGTTCGTGTTTGGGTTCAGGTTTACGATTTGAGGTTAGGGTTTGGGTTCGTGCTGAGGTTCGGTGTTAGGGTTATGGGTTAGGGTTCGGGTTCCGGTTCAGATTCGGCTTAGTATTAGGGTTCTGGTTCGGGTTAGGATTAGGCCCTGCATGGTGGCTTGGGGCTGGTCCATCTGTCCTCCAAGTGCTGACCTTCCTTGTCCTTGGCCCTCTGTCATCCTGGATCCTCTCTACGTCCTCTTTAAACTATTATGAATGTCCCCAGGAGTAGGGTGGCAGGAGTGGGGTTCAGGAGGGCCTGCCGTGATCCTGTGCCCCAGACAACACTGAGAAAGGAGCCCCAGGACATTGTGTCATGAGGACTGGGATGAGGATCCCCTCCACCTCCTTGGGCATGAACACTGTTCCATTCCCTGTTGTCTCACCACTGCTGTGCCCAATCCTACTGAAAACACATCCGTGGCCAACCGAGCCAGAGTTTCTGGGGGTGAGTCCCAGGCAGAGCCCTGCTAGGTGACAGGTGCACCTGTGGCCTGGGATGGGTGCCGCTCACGATTGTCTCAGACAGGGGTGCCTGTCCGCCTTCTCTCCAGGGGCCCTGCATCGGACCTCTGCTTCCTCACGTTCTCCCCAGGGCTGCTGGTCCCCAGACCAGACACCTGCCAGTCTGAGGGTGACCAGCACTGCCCCCCCAGGGTTTCCTTTGCCTGAGTCCTTCCCCGGGAGCTCCTGCATCTCCTGACACATACTCCCTGTGTGCCTCTCCTCCCCCTTGAACTTGCACATGTCTAGTCTCTGTCCCTGTGGGACCCAGTGACTTGGAGCATGGATTGGAGCAGACCCATGGGAGACCTTTCTCTGGCCTAGGGTTGTGAGCGATGCTTTTGCGCTCCACGGTGTGTCTTCCAGCTTTCTGCATTTCCCTGGTTTCTGTGCGGGCCACAGGAGGAAACAGCCGTGTCCTGTCTGGGGACCGACTGTGGTGTCCCAGCAGGAACAGGGGCCTTGGCCCCGAGATTGTGCCCAGAATTCCTAAAGGGGTCCCTAGGATGACATCTCCTCTGTAATCCATTGGGCACCTCAACAACCAAGAAAGGAAATTCTATGTCAAACAGAGAGAAGAAACAAAAACCAAACCTAACCATAAATCAAACCAAACCCCAAACAAGGGCCCTTTGAAAATTGGTGCAGACACAAAGGCACCTATTGAGGGATTCCACTTCCAGAAACCTCCAGAACATGGGCAGGGACAGCTTAGGGCTTGCCAGGGTCCCGGCTGGGGGGAACAATGGGCAGGAGGGCTTGGGCTCAGGGTCTCGTTTGGGGAAGGAGATAGCCTGCAACGATGTTCTGGGGCGTGGTGGCACAGCGTTGGGAATGCACTTCATGCTCATGACGTGTTCAAGGGAAAACAAGAACTTTTATTTAAAATAAATAATACATGGCATAGAGGAGATGGACGGCGACGAGAACGCTGACTCCATACAGGAGAGGAAGAACACAAGGGGAGGGGATGAGACATTCTGGGGGGATGTCGGGGTCAGGGGATGGAACTGACGGCATTTCTCTGGGGAGATCTCCCCGCAGAGTTGTGGGCTCTGGATGCGGGTCTGGGAGTCCTGCAGGAGAAGGTGTTGGGGCAGGGGTTGGCCTAGGGGCAGGGACAGGGTCAGCAGTAGTGGCCCGTGCAGGATCCAGAGCAGGAGCTGGGTCAGAGGCAGGAACAGGAGCACAGGCAAGGTCAGGGAAAGGAGCAGGAGCAAATGAGAGGGACTGGGTCTGGGGCGGGAACAGGGGCCTAGGCAGGGCCAGGGGAAGGGGCAGTGTTCCTGGCAGGGCCAGGGGAAGGGATGGCAGAAGTTGAAGGGGAAGACGCAGGGACAGGGCCTGGGTCTGGGGCAGGAACAGGGGCACAGGCAGGGAAAGTGGAGGCCTTCCTGGCAGGGTCAGGGACAGGGACAGGGGCAGGGGCAGGGGCAGGGGCAGGGGCAAGAACAGGGTTAGGACTTGGGTCTGGTGCAAGTGTATGGGCAGGTGCATGAGCAGGACCTGGGTCTGGGGCAGCAGCAGGGGCAGGTGCAGGGGCAGTGGCCATGTCAGGGAAAGGACAAGGGATAGGAGCAGGGGAAGGGGCACGAGCAGGAGCTGGGGCAAGTGCAGGGGAGACAGCCGGTGCAGGGTCAAGGGCAGGAGCTGGTTCTGGGGCAGGAACAGGGGCACAGGCAGGGGAAAGGGAGGCCGTCCTGGCAGGGGCACGGGAAGGGGCAAGGGAAAGGGCAGGAACAGGGTTAGGACCTGGTCTGGGGCAGGTGCAGGGGCAGGTGCCTGGACAGTGGCCCTGGCAGGGAAAGGACAAGGGATAGGGGCGGGGGAAGGGGCAGGGGCAGGAGCTGGGGCAAGGGCAGGGGTGATGGCCGGTGCGAGGTCAAGGGCAGGAGCTGGGTCTGGGGCAGGAACAGGGGCCCAGGGAGGGGTCCGGGAAGGGGAGGGACCAAGGGAGGATCTGGGACAAGGCCCAGAACAGGAGCACAGGCAGGAGCAGGGTAATTGGGAGTCGCTCTGGCAGGGGCAGGGGAAGTGGGAGCGGCAGGAGCAGGGGTGGGGGCAGGAGCAGGAGCCAGCTCTCCCTGGACAGCATCAGCATCTCCGTGGGCAGGCGCCCGGGCACCTGTGGGCTCCCGGTCTCCCGCCGAAGTGACTCCAGACACCATGTGCCCCTCCGGAGTGGCTGAAGTTGGGAGTGGGTCTAGCTCCTTGGCTGGAGAAGCTGGGAGAGGAGAGAAGGTCACCCACGGGCCTGCCTCTCCCTGTGGCTTTGCAGAGATAGAGCACAGCCCGGGGCCTCCCGGAGAAGCCGCAGCCACGAAGGAACCTTCCCGGGACGTCTCCCCGACTGCAGTCCAGCCCCTGGGTGCTCTGAGCCAAGTCGTGGCTCCTGGCCCCACACCAGCCTGTGGGGGCTTCTCCCTGTGGGGCCCAGCACGGACCCCTCCCCGCACAGCCACAGGCACCCTACGCCAGCCTTCTCACTCTCAGACTTGGCCTTCGAGGGCTCTGTGTCCAGGACCGCAATCCAGTGGAGTACCACGGCCAGTGGTCTGGGAGGTAGCGGGTGCCTTCCCAGGACCGGGAACTCCGGGGTCGGGGAGGAATGCGTGTCTTCCCGCCTCCTTCCTAGTTCATCCGTGGCCTGCCAAAGCAGAGACGGGGAGTGTGCAAGAGGCGTCAGAGCCCTGCCCAGCCATACCCACCGTGCTCCTGTCCAGTGCCCCTGCTTCTCCCAGATTCCACGCACCTGGGTCAGTGACCCGTCCCTGAAGGGTCTCAGGATCAACCCTGGGCAGAAGGGTGCAGCCCCCATACTCCATCCCACCTAGCCAGCCTTAACCTGGGGTGTGAACATGACCTGCCCACCAGGCATCTGACCCCTCATCAGCCTGCTCCTGCTCGGGGCATCTCCATCCCCGATGAGCTCTCAGTACACACACACACACACACACACACACACACACACACACACTCACGGGGAGGAGACCTAGGCCTACACGGGTCGGTCAGAAGGTGTGGGGCTGTCTGACTTGAGCCTCCCGGTGTCACCTTTTGATTCTTTTTGCCAAAGGGCCAGAGTCGTTGGGGAAGCCTGACACGACCTGCCCAGTGGGGGGACGTGTTTGGTGGGCGAGCTCTCTGCCTGCATTCTCTGGGCTTCGGTAGGCAGCAGCAGAACATGTCGCTTCCTTCAGGATCTGCCCAGAAATGAGCTGGGCAGGGGGGTTTTCTCTGGAATGTGGGTGCCTGGATACGTGGGTTCCAAGTCCGTTGGGCTCTGTCGTCAGGGAAGTGAGGTCACCACTGCCTGGGGGCTCCTTACCGGACTTCCTGCTCCCACCAGAGCTCCCTGAGGGCGCCCCTCCCGCAGCTGCTCAAGGCTCACCCTCCACCCCGTGCCCTGTCCATCCAGTGACCCCCACTCAGCCTCCCCACAGACCCTGGGAGGCTTGGGTGCAGCTGTTGTCCCCGCTGGGAGGGCTCAGAGCTGGGTTCAGACCGGGCACCTGCTCCTGCCCAGGTCTGTGAGCCCGCACACACCCTGTGGCTCTCAGGGCCTCCCCAGTCTCCCCGTCTGCACACTGGGGGTGTCCTGGCTTCTCCTTCTCGGGATGCCATCAGGGGTAGGACCCCTGCATACGTTCCATCCCCGCTCTCCCAGGAGGCTGGTGCACACACTTGGCCAGGCACGGGTGAGACAGGCGCTGGGCGGGGGCATGGAACACAGCCCAGAGGGCCCTGCATCTGCTCTGGGATCCAGGCAAAGCCACCGTCCTCCTGCCTGTGTCCCATCCCCCGTGGCAAGGTTGCAGTGCATGGCTTCTGACCTTGGTGACACAGGCTTCCCAGGGCTCCCATTAGGTTGAGGTCCAAGGGCCTCGTCTGCGCCCATGTGCTGGCCAGCCCCCACAGGGGACCCCGGGCATTCCCGAATCCGTCCTCCCAGGATGGATGGCCCGTGGGACTGAGAAGGGGACACAATGTGTGGCTGTCCTTTCCCAGCCGATGGAGGAAAGTCTGGGACTTCTCCTGGTTCCCTCTCTCCTGGGTTCAGTGTCTGTCTCTGTCTTTGTCTCTGTGCCTGCGTCTGTCTCTGTTCGTGGGTGTCTCCCAGGAGCAGGATCTGTCGGCTCCAGGGCTGAGGGGAGAAACCTCCAAAGTCTCCCTTGTCCCTGTTTCCCTCTCCTGGGCTGGTGCTCGGTTCCTTGCTAAGTAAGGCCTTCTCACCCCGAGCAGAGCTCTGACTCTGGAACCTCTTCCCAATGGGGACCCTGAGGCTGCAACAAGGAGGGTCCTGCCCTGGGTCCCCAGACCAGGGGTCCAATGCTCTGCCACATGCTTCAAGCCCACAAGGTCAGCCCCCCGAATCCCCAGGCTGTTTTCTGCTCAGAAGGACCTCAAGGGAGTCCAAAGCATTTTCCCAAGACTGGGAGCACAGTGGGTCAGAGATAGAGATTCAAGGTCAACAGGCTCTTCTACAAGCCTGAGGGAGACTAGGGACACCCTGTCTCTATGGCCCCACTGGTAGAAGAGAAAGGGGAGGCCTTCGGTGTTGTAGCCCTGTCCACACTGGGGGGTACCTCTTCCTACTTCCAGTAGTCCAGGGTGGTGATGGACACCAGGGCCCAGGACCCTGTCCCCACCCAGTGCCCTGGCAAAGACCCTGGGTCCCTTGGGGACCCCTTGACCATCAGCCTGTCCTGTCTCCCCTCCCCATGCTTTGGATCTCGGTCCTTGCCAGGAGTCCCGATGCTCCTGACCCCATGGCCCAGCTGTCTCCAACCTCTTTCTTCTTTCCCCCTTGTTACCCACCATTTTCCCAGGGTGTCTCCCCCTCTGACCCCTAGCTGGGCAGAGTGGGGTGTGTGTGCGTACACACACACAAACACACACACACACACACACATTTCACACACACACACACACACACACACGCACGCTCAAACACATATGCCTCTAGATGTCTGGGGATGCCCGAGGTCATGTCCCCCCATGGGATGGGGTGGGTAGCTCTCCCCAAGGATCTGAGGAGCTCTCACCCTCAAAGCAAACCTCCTGGGAGGGTCAGGAATTGCCTAGGCCTGGAGGGAAGCACTGCCCCTTGGACTCTGTACCCGATTTTTTTCCTGGGCCAGTCGCTGCCTCTCTTGAGCCCAGGTTCCCAACTGTTTCTGAGAGTAGGACATGGAAATGCTTGAACCTGGCTGTTCATCCAGGGGTAGGTGGAGGTGGAGGAAAGGTGCACCAGGCACACAGACCTCCATTCTGAGAGGGCCAGGTGTGCCCAGGAGACCTGCACACGGCACCTGTCCCATGACCCAGCCTTGTGGTGGATGCGGACCCACCATGGCGCTGTCCCCGACTGGTCCCCCATGTTCCCTCACCACTGCCAAGTCCTCTGTGGCCCCAAAGTCTGCTGAGCACCGGAACCGTGCCTATCCTGGGAAGCAAGGCTCAGTGTGCAAGGCCAGGCGGGTTGGACATCTGGTGATGCAAAGGTCATCGAGTACCCCCCACCCAGCTGGCCTAGAATTCAGAATCCATCCCAGGGTCCTGCTCAATGCGGGCTTGAGCCAGAGGACTTGGACTTGGAGACATCAGTGGAGGCCAAGTCAGGACAGGGAGATCTGTGGGCCCCTTCCACTTCTCTCTCCCTCTGCTGGGTCTTCCTGGTTGTTCCCTGGGACAGAGGTCCAGCCTGTCCTTGGATAGAGCCCTGGCTTGTGCAAGGCCAGATGGGTTGGACATCTGGGGATGGGAAAGTCACTGAATTCCCCCCACCAAGCTGGTCTGGAATTCAGACTCCATTACAGGGTCCAGCTGAATGCGGGGTTGAGCCAGAGGACTTGGCGACTTCAGTGGAGGCCAAGTCAGGGCATGGAGATCAGTCCGCCCCTTTCAGTTCTCCTCTCCTCCTTCTGCTTGTCTTCCCGGCTGTGCCCTGGGACAGAGCTCTAGCTTGTCCCTGGATTCAGCCCTGGCTAGAGTCAGAGGAGTGGGAAAGAGGGCAGGCAGGAGGGGGTCACCACCAGGATGCCCAAGTGTGAGGGTGTTGTTACTGTAATGAGGGGCCCTGTGGACACGCATGGATTTCAGCTCTTTTTAGACATGAGCTGTGGCCCCAGCACTCGGCCCCTGCCCCCTCCTTCACCTTCCATGAGGCCCGCATTTCCCCCAGCCCAGTCCTCATCTGCAGCCAGACCTCCCTCCAGCCCCAGGAAATCTGCTGCTCCAGGAGGCTTGAAACTCATTACAAGCTGGCGCCGCGCCAGCCCTATGGGGCCTGATTTTAGGTCCTGGAGTCCCACAGTGAGGAGAGGTTATGTGGCACAGGAGCAGGGAGAGGGCAGAATGGACTCTCCCTGGGGGCCATGGCTCCCTGGTCTGCACAGACCCTGTTGTGTGCTGGCCCCTAGGGCACCCATACTCCAGCTCCCAGGCAGGCTCTGGGAGGGAAACCAGAGTGTGGCTTGTGCTAGCTCAGACTGTCACTCTGTCCTATAGCTACAGCCTGTCCTGCCAGTTGGACTCCCTCTCCTAGTTGGTCAGCAACACCCTCAGAGCCAAGAACAGCCCATCATCCAGCTCAGGGGCCAGTGTGTGGCTGGGCAGGCAGGGGAGAGCTCGCCCTGGGCTCAGGAAATCCCTGGCTGGGCTAACGGTGGCTCGGGAGGGCTGGCCTTCCAGCCCCTCTGCTGAGCAGTCCTGTGACTGGAGTCATTTGCCTCCCCTCTCTGGGCCTCACTCTCTGCCTCTGTGCAATGCAGTGATCCCGAATGGTCAATCGCTCCCGTGGCAGAAACATATGGGATGCTGGTGATTGACCTGTTGTGGGCACAGAGTCTGGATTGCAGAGTGCTGCGGGGGATGGTGCACAGTGTTGCCAGTGAGCACCCCTACTCCCAAAGCCATTCAGCCCTTCCACGCAGCTGTCAGGCCCCTGAGAGACCACGTTCCTGACACCAGGTCCCTATGTGTGGCTCTTCCTCAGTAGTGAGACAGGATGGGACCCTGGAACACGGAGTCATCTCCTCACTCTGAGGGCAAGAGAGCAAGGAAGACTTCCCCTGGGGTCCCCCAAGGCCATGTAAGAGGGGAGGTGGCTGCCCCCAAGCAGTACATTGAAATTCTGCTTCTGTTAGAACCTGAGAACTGGGGTTTGGTTCTTTCACTTATTGGGCTGACAAGACACACACGCTCTCAATGACTCCTCCTTGAATGAAGAGCTCTCGCAGGGTCCTGGGCGTCCTGGACTTGGGAAGGGGGAGGGGCCAGTCCTCTCTCTGGCTCCTGAAGAAGACCCGTCATCTCAAAGACAGGATTGTTTCTAGTCATGATCCTGGGCCAGAATGGGAGACAGCCCCTTACAGCTCCTGACTCTGGGGCTGAGGGGGTCTTTCTCAGGTGCAGCAATGCCCACTGAACGTGGGGGTTTCAGGAAGAACATATGCCTGGACCAGGTCCTGCCCCAGGGTGGTGGCTGCCTTCTCCAGCTCTGGAGAAAGAGGGACATCCTCTGCTTCTCTGGGCGTGGGGTCCTCTGACCCATGAGCAGGCACTGGAAGGTTTCCAGTCTGACTCTGGAAGTGCACCAGTGGGTCAATCACTATCCACACATGAACACGGACAACATGCTAAAGAAGTGCCAGAGGTGATCCTGTGCCAATGGCCTTTGGTCGGCGGGGCTGGCAGCTTCAGTGCCCTCCAGCGGACCCCCTTTCCCTGGATGGGAATCCCCCTGGAGTCTCTGTCTTCAGCGTTCTCTTCCTGCTGGTTTCAGGACCAAGGGTGAGACTGTGGTGTGGCTTAGAAGCCTCCACCCTTGCCTCCCTCCTTTTGCACACATCATTGCTACCCAGGAAGCAGGGGCTGCTGCTCCCACACTGCCCCACACAAGGCTGATTTAAGGCACTCATTCCCTCCATGCCCAGCTGCTCTGGCTCTGTCACATACACAGTGGGCACAGCTTCCTTACTAGGCCAGGAGTCCCAGCAGAGCTCTCCTTTCGCAGGATCAAGGTTCATATTCTTTTTTTTTTTTAAATATTTTTATTTATTTGACAGAGAGAGATCACAAGTAGGCAGAGAGGCAGGCAGAGAGAGAGAGGAGGAAGCAGGCTCCCTGCTGAGCAGAGATCCCAATGTAGGGCTTGATCCCAGGGCCCTGAGATCATGACCCGAGCTGAAGGCAGAGGCTTTAACCCACTGAGCCACCCAGGCGCCCCCAAGGTTCATATTCTTAGCCAGAGAAGGAAGTCCCATCTGTCCTCTGCCAGAGAAGGTGAATTCCTGGGTCAGGTGGACCTCAGGTGCCTGAGGACAGGGGGTCTCCTGCAGTTCCCCTGGAGAGAAGGGTGACGGACACCCCTGTCTGGGAGAATGATGAGCAGCACCCTTCCTAGGCCACAGGTGCACCCGTCACCTGGCAGTGCTTATACTCCGACTCACCCCTGGAAGCTCTGGCACAGTTTTTCATAGATGTATTTTTTTTTAAAAGATTAATTTATTTATTTGACAGACAGATCACTAGTAGGTAGAGAGGCAGTTGGGGGGGTGGGGAGAAGTAGGCTTCCTGCTGAGCAGAGAGTCCGATATGGGGCTTGATCCCAGGACTCTGGGACCATGACCTGAGCTGAAGGCAGAGGCTTTAACCCACTGAGCCACCCACGTGCCCCTCATAGATGTATTTTCAACAGAGTTCAACACAGCAGTGGTGGAGATAGCAGCGGAGTAAACAATGCTAGTGCCTATGGAGGTGGATGGTGGCTCAGTTAAGCCACGGAGTCTTGATTTTGGCTCAGGATGTGGGATCGAGCCCAGTGTAGGGTGTGTGTTCAGTGTAGTTTGGGCTCATGATTCTCTCCTCCCCCTCCTGCCTCTCCCACCACTCTCATGCCCCACACTCTCTCTCCGAAATAAATGAGTAAAATATAAAAATGGCATCGTACAGAATGTACTTTTAAAAAATTATAAAGATTTGAACATTGATTTTGCCATTTTAAGCATTTTAAGTATAAAGTTGGCAGTATTAAGTGTGTTTACACTGCTGTGAAACAGATGTTGAGAATGTTTCATCTTATAATCTGAACATTACATCTTACAAATCTGAACTTCTGTTCCCATTGTTGTTTTTCACGTAGAAAGCACATTTATTTATTTATTATTCTGTTAGCCACATATAGTACATTAGATTTAAATGTAGTATTCAATGATTCATTAGTTGTGTATAACACCCAGAGCTCATCACAACACGTGCCCTTCTTAATACCCATCACCGTGGCACCCCATTCCCCTCCCTTCTGTAAGCCTCAGTTTGGTTTCCAGAATCCAGAGTCTCTCATGTTTGTCTCCCTATCTGATTTCTTCCCACTCAGTTTTCCCTCCTTCCCCTGTGGTCCTCCATGTTATTCCTTACGTTACTCGTATGAGTAAAACTGTATGATAGTTGTCTTTCTCTGGTTGACTTACTTCACTCCAGTTCTGTGACTTAATCCCCTCCAGTTCTACCCATGTTGATGCAAATGGTGGGTATTCATCCTTCCTGATGGCTGGGTGATATTCCATCGTATATATGGACCATATATTCTTTATCCGTTCGTCTGTTGAAGGGCATCTCGACTCCTTCCACAGTTTGGCCATTGTGGACATCGCTGCTATGAACATTGGGGTGCACATGTCCCTTCTTTTCACTACATCTGTATGTTTCAGGTAAATACCCAGTAGTGCAATTAGTCGGTTTTAGGGTAGCTCTATTTTTAATGTCTGAGATACCTCCATACTGTTTTCCAAGGAGCACTTTTTCATGTGTCTTTGGCCATTTGTATGTCTTCTTTGGAGAAGTGTCTGTTCATGTCTTCCGTCCATTTCTTGACTTCATTATTTGTTTTTTTGGGTGTTGAGTTTGATAAGTTCTTTATAGATTTTGGATACAAGCCCTTTATCTGTAATGCCATTTGCAAATATCTTCTCCCATTCCATGGGTTGTCTCTTAGTTTTGTTGACGGTTTCCTTTGTTGTGCAGAAGCTTTTCATCTTGATGTCCACCAAATTTATTTCTTTTTTTGTTTCTCTTGATAAGTCTTTTTCTTTTTAAGATTTTTATTTTTTATTAGACAGAGAAAGACACGGGGAGAGAGGGAACACAAGCAAGGGGAGTGGGAAAGGGAGAGGCAGGCCTCTTGCTGAACAGGGAATCTTATGTGGGGCTTGATCCCAGGAATCTGGGATCATGACCTGAGCTGAAGGCAGACGTTTAATGACCAAGCCACCCAGGTGCCCCTAGAGATGTGTTTTTAAAGAAGTTGCTGTGGCTGAGGTCAAAGAGGTTACTGCCTATGTTCTCCTCTAGGATTTTGATGGATTCCTGTCTCACATTGTGGTCTTTCATCCATTTTGATTTTATCTTTGTGTATGGTGTAAAAGAATGGTCCAGTTTCATTCTTCTGTATGTGGATGTCCAATTTTCCCAGCAAAGTTTATTTGAGAGATTGTTCTTTTTCCACTGGATATTCATTCCTGATTTGCCAAAGATGGGTTGACCATAGAAGTGAGGATCCATTTTTGGGTTCGCTACTCTGTACCATTGATTTATGTTCTGTTTTTGTGCCAATACCATGCTGTCTTGATGCTCACAGCTTTGTAATACAGCCTGACACCGGGCATCGTGATTTGATGATCCCAGATTTGGTTTTCTTTTTCAACCTTTCCCTTGTTATGTGGAGTCTTTTCTGGTTCCTGTTTGTTCCAGTTCTTTGAAAAATGCCAATGGTATTTTGCTAGGGATGACATTGAACGTGTAGATTGCCCTGGGCAGCATAGATATTTTGACAATGTTTATTCTTCCAACCCATGAACATGGAATATTTTTCCATCTCTTTGTGTCTTCCTCAATTACTTTTCTATAGTTTCTAGAGTATATAGCCTTTACCTCTTTGGTTAGGTTTATTCCTAGGTATCTTATGGTTTTTGGCGCTGTTGTAAATGGAATTGATTCCCTAATTTCTCCTTCTACAGTTACATTTTTAGTGTATAGAAAAGCAACTGATTTCTGTGCATTGATTTTGTATTCTGCCACATGACTGAAATGCTTTATAAGTTCTAGTAATATGGGGGTGGAGTCTTCTGGGTTTTCTACATATACTGTCATGTCATCTGTGAAGAGAGAGAGTTTGACTTTTTTTTCAGTTTGAATGCTTTCTATTTCTTGTTGTTTTATGATTGCTGATGCTAGGACTTCTAGTACTATGTTGAAAAATAGTGGCAAGAATGGGGCATCTTTGTTGTGTTCCTGAGCTTAAGGGAAAAGCTCTCAGCTTTTCCTCATTGAGAATGACATGTGCCATGGACTTTTCATAGGTGTTCTATCCCTACACTCTGAAGAGTTTTAATTGGGAATATATATTCCATCACAAATGGGCTCATCCTAGAAGGGTGTTTTGAAGGTCTAAGAAGCACTATCCACTCCATGGGTTAGACCAGAAAATGAAGTTCTTTCCACTTGAAGCATTACTATTTGGGTCTTAAAATTGTCTTGGAAATGTGGGAAACCATTGCATTTCCTGAAGCCCAAGCCTCAGAAGGTCTGAGAACAGTTGACCTTGTCAGGAGCCAGGCACAACTCCCCAGGAAGTGTTGGTGCAGGAAGGGAAGGGGCAAGGCTCTGAGGGTGGTCTGCAGCTAGAGGAATCCGGGGAAGGGGCCCTGTTTGTGGGGGCCCCGCCCCAAACTCCGCCAATGCCTGTGCGGCCCAGCCAGCTGCAGCCAGCTGTACAGGTGGGAAGGGCCTCCAGGACCCCCTGCAGTTACAGGGAGGCACCGGTATAAGTTCTGGTGCTTGGATGCAGGCAGGTGTAGCCACCAATGGGCTTGGGGCACCACCCTCCCTGACCAGTCACCATGTGGGGGTGGAGCTACCTCTCTGTGGGTGGGCCCCCAGCTGCCCCTGGATACAGCAGTGAGGCAGGAGAAAGTGAGATTGACTTGTGGGGGTTCCCTGGTGGGTGAGTACATGCTGTGGGCCGGGGTGGGGACCCGGGTGGTAGGTTGAGCTCCACGTGGGAAGTGGGGGTACTGGAAGGGGGCATGGAATGAGCTAATCCTGGGAACTCAGATGAGTTCTCCTTTTTCCCTTGAAAGTTCCTTCTGCCCTATATCCGTTAATTGGCCATACCCCCCAGATCCTTGAACTCTAGGACGCCCACTCACCCCTGGTTTTGTGGGATGAGTTGTGGACATTTCAGGTTTCCCAGTGTTCCCCTGGAAGACTGGGATGTCAGGATGGCACACAGTCCCCACGTCAGTGGGTTGCACCCCGGTCCCTGACACAGTGCAGGTAATGGACCTTGAGCAGCACCTCCAGCTCAGCAGGGTCCCCCTGTTCAGGCCAAGTGTGGCAGCACCAAGCCTCAGAGCCAACCCCCAACTTCAACATTGTGCGCTGTGTCCCTTGGAGATGGTGGTAAAGGCCCGCAAGGATCATGCAGGTGGGTCCTCCAGGTTCCTGTCTCCCGCCCCAGGCACAGGTGTAGATGCCCCAGAGGCATCTCCTAATTTTAGCATTGTTCCCAGTGTCCCTCATGGATGGTGGCAATAGGCTTTCAGGATTGTGCATAAGGGTCCTCCAGGTCCCTGTTCCCCCAGGCACAGGTGTGGTGGCAACAATCCTCAGAGTAGTCCCCCAACTTCAGCACTGTGCCTCATGCCCTGGGGTTGGTGGTCATAGCCGGTCAGGATCCTGCAGGAGTGTCCCCAGTTGGGGGCCTGGAAGCTGGATTAAAAATATATATGTATTAGACTGGTGACTAGAACAGGGTCACCCATTTAATTTTGGGAGTATCTTGGTCTCTTAGAAGAAACTGCCTTTCTAAATTTTAAAGAATGAAGAACATATTTAAGGGTAAACACAATGAAGGGATGGAACATGCCCATAAAGGTGAAAAAAAAATTTTTTTAATTTCTAAAAAAAGAGTTGATATAGTAAGTTGGTTGGGAGAATAAAGAAAAAGAAAGTGGAGAGAATTTGTTTGGGCTGGAGACTAGAACAGGCCTGGAGCTAGATTTAAGGTATATTTTGACCTATTAGAAGAAGTTGTACCCCAAATTTTTTTAGAAGAAAAAACCCTATGTGTAAAAAAAAAAAAAAGTTAGATACAATGAAGGATAAAATATGACTATAATAACAAAGGTTCAAAAAGATTATGATTGGGGCGCCTGGGTGGCTCAGTGGGTTAAATCCTCTGCCTTTGGCTCAGGTCATGATCCCAGGGTCCTGGGATCGAGTCCTGCATTGGGCTCTCTGCTTGGTAGGGAGCCTGCTTCCTCCTCTTTTTCTCTGCCTACTTGTGATCTCTATCTGTCAAATAAATAAATAAAATCTTTAAAAAAAAGATTATGATTATCTTTTTTAATGAAAGGTATTGTTAACATAAGCTAGTTAAAAAACGTTAAAAGAGGAAAGGGTAAAAGTTAAAAAAAAGCAGAAGAAAAAAATTAAAAAAGATTAATTAACTGCAAGACTAAAGAATCATGGGGAGAAAGCCATGAATTCCGTGCTTTGCTTTCTCCTCCTCTGGAATTCTGCTGTTCACCTAGGTAAGTGAACTTGGTCTTGGCTGGATTTTTTGTTGATCTTCTGGGGTGGGGCTGTTGTAGTGATTCTCAAGTGTCTTTGCCCGAGGCAGAATTGCACCGCCCTTAGCAGGGGCCATGCTAAGTCATTCGCTCAGGTTTGCTTTCAGGAGCTTTTGTTCCCTGAACGCTTTCCGTAGAGTTCCGGAGGACGGGGACGGAGATGGCGGCCTCCTAGTCTCCAGCCTGGAGGAGCCGAGAGCCCGGTGCCCCACTCCTCAGT
Organism: Mustela nivalis; assembly: GCF_964662115.1. Lineage (NCBI taxonomy): Eukaryota > Metazoa > Chordata > Mammalia > Carnivora > Mustelidae > Mustela > Mustela nivalis. The sequence goes on from NC_139025.1 coordinate 156,150,367, forward strand.
GCGCCCTCAGAGAAAAGCGCGCAATCACTCCCGTCTCTCTGTTCTCCAGCCATGCTCCGAGCTCACCCAGCCTGCGACCGGTTCAAGGTAACCCCGAGTTGAGAGCTCACTGTCCGCTCTGTCTCTGTAGCCGGCTTCCCTGCTCTAATACCTGCGAGCTCTGCAACACTCAGACACCCCGATCCTTCTGTGACCCCGCGGGACCTGGGGCCATGCTGACCCCGCTTGGGCTTCACCCCGGTTTAGCCTCTGGAGTGATGTCCCTCAGTGGAACAGACTTTTAAAAGTCCCGATTTTGTGCTCCGTTGTTCCGCCGCCGCTTGCCGGGAGCCGGCCCCTCCCCCCGCGGTCTATCTTCCTGTGTTTTGGATTTGCTTTTCCGCAGGTCCTTCCTTTCAGAAAGTGGTCGATTTTCTGTTTCTAGAATTGTTGCTTTTCTTCTCTTTGATCTCCTGTTGGGTTTGTAGGTGTTCGCAATGGTTTGACAAGGTATATAGCTGGTCTCCTGCTACCTGATATCGTCTCAGCCTGTTACTTCTCCGCCATTTTGCTCGTGTGTGTGTGTGTTTTTAAAAGATTTTACTTGACACAGAGGGAGAGACATCACAAGTAGGCAGAGCAGTAGGCAGAGAGAGGGGAAGCAGGTTCCCTGCTGAGCAGAGAGCCTGATGCGGGGCTCGATCCCAGGATGCTGAGATATGACCTAAGCTGAAGGCAGAGGCTTAACCCACTGGGACACCCAGGTGCCCCACACATGTAGTGTTTTATTCTATCCTTTTCCTTACTTCTCTGAAGGGAAAAGGAAGTGGTGACTGGAGCGTGGTTTCTGATTTGAAGAAATGGGAGATAAGAGATTTGAACGAGCAGTGTTCATGCTGACATGGTCCTCAGTGCACAGTGAACAAAGGTTTGAAGCTTGGACTTGGAAGTGTTGGTGTACAGGGAGGATGTTGTCTAAGTTTCCAGCACACAGAGTCACTTGGCTGGTCTTTCTACTCGGACCAGTTCCTGCCTTTATAAGGGCAGCTTGAAAGTGGCTTGAAACCCTAGGTCACTTGAGGAATGATCGGATGGGACACCTGGGTGGGCCAGTGTAGACAAACTCAGAGAATTCCAGAGCTAATGATGATTACATTTCTGAGGCTGGAGTTTGCTTCTCTGTGAGTAGCATTGAGCCGGGCTGGAAAGCAGTCTCTGGATCTTATGACTCATCGTGTGAGCAGGTCTGAGCCTGGAAGCATTGTCAGATCAGATATCTGGGAGATTGTGAGGCCATGGTGGTGGACCACCACTCTTGAGGGCAGGCCATCCTGCTCCAGGGACAGGGCTCTGCTTCCTGGCCAGCCCTACTGCTGCAGATGTACCATGAAAGCTACTTTCTCTTTGGTTGTCATGCCCTCGGCTCAGCAGGGTGGTTGGTGGGAAGCAGTCTGTGGCAATCTTATTGATCCTGCCCGGGTGCCCCTTGCTTTCTCAGATGAGGTGCAGCAGGTGTCCTCTGCTGGTGTCTATGAATTCAATGAGTAGAAGAACTTCTTCCAAAGCCACACCCCTGAGAAATCCTCCACTTTCCTGTGCTATGTGGAAGAGGCCAGTTTTCATTTGGAACTGAAATCTCAGCTCCTGCTATTAGGTTCCAAGGCCACACAGCACAGCAGTCTCCAGGAAACTCTAGTTCTGCTTGGGGCCTGATGTGCAAGACTGAAGCCAAACCTGGGCAGCCTGCTGCTGCTGCTGCTGCAGTTTCCTTCCTGAAAACTGTGCACCAAAGTCTGGTTTGTGACGACATCCCAGGAAAGAGGGATAGGTGCAGCGCTCTGCCTGACCACAGGGGGGCGCCGGACGTCCGTCACAGGTGGCTGGTGTAGGGAGGAGAGCTGTCTGTTTCCTAGGACGTGGACCAGAGGGAGATTGAGGCCCTGGGATGCTTTTCTGCTCAGTTTTCTCAGGTGAGCTGATCAGGCAAGGGGAGGAAGTGTGTGTGCTCACCTGTAATCGAGGAAGGTGTCTGGTTTCAGGTTTCATGTGCAAGTGGATTCCCCTTATGGCTCATTTCCCTGATGGTGTGGAGGGTGCATGAGGTGGACTCCTTGGCCCAGGCATCCTGACTGTGCAAGAGCTCTGGTCACCTTTTCCCCCAGGGCTCTGGAGGAGGAAATTGGAGTGAGTCAGAAGTGAAAGCATCCATGTAGGCCTCTGTTTCTCCCTTGCCAAGATGGACTGGTGACTGTGATAATTGCTCTGGAAATATAAAGCAGGAGGCATGGCCGGGGTGATGAAAGGGAGGTGGGGTGTTGGTTGATATTCACATGGGGGAAGGTGGTATTTCACTAGGAAGGTGATACTTGAATCAAGATCTAAAGAAGGTGACTGATATCACATCAAGAGCCTTCTAAATAGAAGGAAAAGCATATGCAAAAGCCCTGGGACAGGAGCATACCAGGTATGTCCAGGAGCAGCAAGAAAGCCCTGTGGCCACATGAGACAGCTTAGGACGTGACCTCCAGGAGGTGACAGTAGGGTGACAGAAAGCCATTACAGGGCTTTGACCCCATGGGACCTTGTTTCACTGGGCCATCCTGGCTACAGTGTTGAGAACACAACACACAGGGTTGAGGATAGACAAGGGAGGTCAATAATGAAGATTTTCTAGGAACTCAGGCAAGAGATAGGTTCTAGTGTGGACCAGACAGGTGGCCATGGAAGGAGTGGTTAATCCTATTTTGGGTACATTTTGAAGACGAAGTTCACAGGATTTGCTGATGGCCTGGATATTGGGAATGGGAGAAAGGAGGAATTGAGAGAACTCCCAGCTCTTGTTGGTTGCCCCAAGTGAGGGGAAGGAGGAGGTTTCTGGGAGTAGGAGGGAGTCTGTGTTCCACATGCCGAGGAAGGTGCCTTTCACAGTGGACCTGCCGATGTTCGTGTCTGGGAGAACTCTGAACTTCTACCCCATCAGCAACTTTCAAGTACAAGTCTCCCCCACTTTTTCAAAGTTCATAGTAAGACACTTGGCTCTTTTGAAAGATCTACGTTTTCACCCAGCTTCAGTAGCAGGAAGAAATCTGAAGAGGATTTCCTTCTTATGAGAAAAGTCAAAGAGTGGACATTGCGTTCAGCATCTCTTTTGTGGGGAACCGCTACAGAGGCAGCATGCACCCCAACCTGGGCACTGCTCTCTGTATCCAGCCACCAGTGCTTTGAATTGTGTCTGTGAATATCTGTTGTGCTTTATCTCCATTTATCTTGGGTATCCATTAGGAAGTTGTGTGCTGAGGCCGAAGAAAGGACAAAGAGAAGAAATTTTTAGAGTCCGATCATACTCACTAATTTTTCTGTACGTTTTAACGGTAATTCATTCTTTACACAATTTCTGCTGTGAAAGGTTTCCTAGGAAAAATGTACTTTCAAAGAACAGGGGAACCTGGACCCCTCCCGCAGGGTTAGCTTTAGTCTCCCAGTGACACAGAACGTTCCATGACTTGCAGATTTTATCATGCAAACATTGCGCAGGGTTAGCTTTAGTCTCCCAGTGACACAGAACGTTCCATGACCTGCAGATTTTATCACGCAAACATTGCGCCTCTGACCACCTCCATCTGTTTCCCGCCCCCAGCTTCCCTGAATCTGGAAACCACCAATTTGTTTCCAGTATGTATGTGTTCATTACGTTTTTGTGTCCATGTGGACTGGACATGAGAGCATCTGGTTTGTCGTTCTGTGTCTACGTTCCTTAGCATAATGCTCTCAAGGTTTGTTTCCATGTCTGGTTATTGTGAATGATGCTCCAGTGAACTTGGGAGTGCATCTCTATTTTTGAGGGAGTATTTTTTTGTTTTAAAAAAAATATTTGATAGAGCAGTTACTGGGTCTCATGGTAGTTGTGTTTATTATTTTCAGGAACCTCCCTACTGTTTTCCACTGTGGCTGCAGCAATGTACATTCCCACCAACAGCCCACTGGGTCCCCTCATCTACACATGCTTGACCACACCTGGTGTCTGTCTCTGGGACAATTGCTGTTCCAACAGCTGTGACAGCTGACTCCTGTTTTGACTTACAGTTCCCTGATGACGATTAGTGATGCTGAACAACTTTTTCTGTGTCTGTTGGCCACATGTATGTTATCATTGGAAAGTATCTAGTCACATATTCTTCCCATTTTTATTTAGTTTTTGTTTAGATTTGTATGTGTGTTTTGTGTCTTTTGGATATTAGCCTCTTCTCACACGTATGATTTACAGATGATTTTGTCACTGGCTGGGTTGCCTTTTAAGTTTTTGTTGGTTTCTTTTGCCGTGAAGAAGATTTCAGTTTGTTGTTGTTCCACTTGTTTATTTTTGCCTTTGTTGCCTTTGCTTTTGGTGTCTGATCTGAAGACTTTGCCAAAACCAATGTCAAGAAACTTACTACTGTGTTTTCTTCTTGGAGGTTTATGGATTCAGGTCTCATGTTCAAGTCATTCATCCGTTTAAAATTTCTGTGTGCGGTGTTGTGATCTGGTTACATTCTTCTGCATTTAGTGTCCAGTTTTCTCTGTATCATTCACTGAAGAGACAGTCTTCTCCGCATTGTACATTTTCTGCTCCTGTATAGTAAGTTAAGACCATATATGTGTGGGTTAGTTTCTGAGTTTTCTATTTTGTTCTATTCTATTCTATGTATTTGTGTTTATGCCAGTACCATACGGTTTTGATGATTATAACATTGTATTCTAGTTTGAAATCTGGGAGTGTGGCGACTGCAGCTTTCTATCCCGAGATTGCTTTGGGTATTTGGCATCTTTTGTGAATCCATTTGAATTTTAGAACTGTCTTCTATTTCTTTGAATAATGTCATTGGGATTCGGATAGGGATTTCATCACATCTCTAGATTGCTTTGGCTATGATGAACATGTTAATGTCCAGTTAATGAGCATGGCATATGCTTCTGTTTATTTGCATCATCTTCCATTTCTTTGACCCATGCATTTCTCCCCACCCCAATGCACACATGCACTTCATTTATTTTCCACCATGTGTTCAGTGTGCCAGGTCTTTCTTTTTTTTTTAAAAAGATTTTATTTATTTATTTGACAGAGAGAGATCACAAGTAGGCATAGAGGCAGGCAGAGAGAGAGAGAGAGAGGAGGAGGAAGCAGGCTCCCTGCTGAGCAGAGAGCCCGATGCAGGACTCCATCCCAGGACCCTGAGATCATGACCTGAGCTGAAGGCAGCGGCTTAACCCACTGAGCCACCCAGGTGCCCGTACCAGGTCTTTCTTATTCTTGCTTACTCTTATTCCTAGATATTTTTTCTCCATGTAATTGTAAATGGCATTGCTTTCTTAGTTTCTCTTTGTGAAAGTTTGTCTTCAGTATATAGAAACACAACAAGTTGGGGCACCTGGGTGGTTCCACTGTGAAGCATCTGCCTTCAGGTCAGGTCATGATTCTGGGGTCCTGGGATGGAGTCCCTAATCGGGCTCCCTGCTCAGTGGGGAGCCTGCATTTCTCTCTCCCTCTGTTGCTCCCCCTGCTTGTGCTCATGCTTCCTCTGGCAAATAAATAAATAAAATCTTTTAAAAGAAGACATGCAACAGGTCTCTGTATGTCAACTTTGTATCCTGCAGTTTTACTGAATTTGTTTTTTGTAATAGTTTTTTTGGTGGAATCATTAGGGATTTTTATACCCAGATGGTTGAGTTTTATCATAAATGCATATTTAATCTTGTGAGAAGTTCTTTCTGCATCTATTTTAACAATCATCTGATTTTATCTTTTATTTTGTTGAGGTGGTGTATCCCATTGGTGGATGTGCAGACGTCGAATCATCCTTGCATCACTGGAATCAATCCCACTGGACCATGTTGTTGGATTCTTCTGACGTATTTTTGAATTCAGTTTGCTGATTAATTTTTTGAGGATTTTGACATCTATGTTCATGAGGGATATTGGCATTTCCTTTTCTTGTATGTTTCTGGAATCCTTTTCTTGAACTGTTTTGGTAGCAGGATAATGCTTAGTTCCTAAAATGGGTTTGAACAGATGCCCTCCTCTCCTATTTTTTAAAGAGTTTGAGAAGGATTTGTATTAATTCTTCTACTGTCTGCTGAACACCTTAGTGAAACTTTTCAGTCTTGGACATCTGTTTCTTGGGAGATTTTTGATTATCAAATCAATCTTTTTTACTAGTGATCAGTCTGTTCAGATTTTTCCCTTTCTTGGTTCTGTCTTTCTAGGTTGTTGGGAGGGACTTACCGATTTCTTCTAGGCTGTCCAGTGTGTTGGCCTCTACTTGCTCATAGTACTCGGATGATCCTTTGTATTTTTGTGGTATTCATTGTCATGGATCATCTTTCATTCCTTTTTTTAAAGTTCGTCATTTTTTAAAATTTAAATTCAATTAGGCAAAGTTATAATACATCGTTAGTTTTTGATGTAATGTTCAATGATTCATTATTCATGATTCAATTAGTTCCATGATTCACAGAGTACAACAACCAGTGCTTTTCACCACACGTGCCCTCTTTCATGCCCATCACCCAGTTATCCCATCCCCCACCCACTTCCCTTTCTGCAACCCTCAATTTGTTTCCCAGAGTCCAGAGTCTCATATGGTTTTTCTCCTTCTCAGATATCTTCCCATTCAGGTTTCCCACCCTGTCCCTATGATCCTCTGTGTTATTCCTTATATTCCATATATGAGTAAAACCGTATGATAACTGTCTTTCTCTGCTTGACTTATTTCACTTAGCATAATCCCCTCCAGTTCCAGCCATGTCCATGCAAATGGTAAGTATTCATCGTTTCTGATGGCTGAGTAATATTCCATTATCTATATGAACCACATCTCCCTTAAAAAAAAAGATTTTATTTATTTATTTGACAGAGAGAGAGAGAGACAGAGATCACAAGTAGGCAGAGAGGCAGGCAGAGAGAGAGGGGGGAAGCAGGCTCCCCACTGAGCAGAGAGCCTATGCAGGGCTCGATCCCAGGAACCTGAGATCATGACCTGAGCCGAAGGCAGAGCCTTAACCCACTGAGTCACCCAGGCTCCCAGCTTTTATTTTCATTGATCTTTTGTCTTTTTAGTCTCCATTGAATTATTTCCACATTCCTTTTGTTATTTCCCTATTCCTACTGATTTGGGGATTTGCTTTTCTCCCTCCTCCTTTTTTCCCATGGATGTGTATTGGAGAGCCTTCTTTTGGATTGACAAGATCTGAATTTCTATGACTTTCCCCCTTAGAACTATTTTTATTGCATCCCATAAGTTTTTGTAGGTTCTCCTTTATGTCTCAGGGTACCTCTAAAGTTTCTTGATTTCTTCTTTGACAGTTGGTTGTTTAGTAGCATGTTGTTCAATCTCCCCATATTTTTGACAGTCCCATTTTCTTTTTGTGAATGATGGCCAGTTTCATATTATTGTGATTGGACAAGATCTGAACTAGAAGGTGAAGGGAGCATTCAGATTAAATATTTGTTTCCTGGTTTTTTTTTTCTTTTTTTTTTTTTTTGTCTGAGGGAAGAGCATGAGTTCTGTGGGGACAGAGGGAGGTTTTGTGAGACTGGAGTTGGGGTGGTGGTTAACCCTCATTAGAAGTACTGACTACCATGCAGGCTGTGCATCACTGTTCACAATTTAGTCCTGATGGACGTGTACTTCATTAGAAACATTTTATATGAGGTGCAGGGGTGCCCTTCTCTAACTGAAAGGTGCCATGTGAGTTCATGGCATGGCTCCAGGTCAGCAACCAGGATGTATGGTATTGTGGGGGATTAGAACTAGGCTTTCTGTTGAAAGTGACTGAAACAGGGCATGGTGAGCTTCATGACAATAGCTGAGGTCCTGACTGACCCACTGGGTGTTGGTGGTGGGTGGGGTAGCAGGACCTGTGGATCTGTCTCATCATGTCCTGTGGAATTCAGGGACACCCTCTTGTCTATTGAGTTGTGTGGAGTCAGGTAGACAGCAGTCCCTGGCCAGGCACAAGGGTCACACTAGAGTGCCACTAGAAGGACAGTGTGTGGGGAGAGCCACTATTTGACTTCCATGAAAGCTGACTGGGATCTGGGGACTGTGATTCCTACGAGCAACACGGGGAGAGGAGGGATGTGGTGGTGCATACTTCCTGGGGTTGTGGTCAGGACTAATCAGGAGCTCACGAGGTCAGTCATGCCTGGCCAGAAGGCACCCAGTCACTGTAGCTGTGGACACTGTGCCCATGGTACTTTTGTGCTGGCGGGCTCCCATGCTGTTGCCTCCTAATTTTCATCATCTTCATGGTCATGACCCTCTACTCTTGCCCTCTTGTCCATGACCTTCGGGGTATTGCTTTCCCACCATTTGGTCCTCCTCTTCTGCTCTGTGAAACCTGATGCCAGGGTAGCCTTCTAAAGAGGCAGCCCTTGTCAGTACCCTGATGGAACACTTCCATGGATCCCCTGTGAGGTGAGGATAATACATTGCCCTGAAAGGGGGCTGCAGGTCCCCAATCAAGAGAGCCATCTCACTTTTCAGCCTGGCCTGCCCGCCCCTCAGTCTTCCTCAGGGATGTTCTCCCCACTTCCTGAGCTTACAGCTCTGAAGTTAAAAAATGAATATTGTTTTCAATTTCTCATCAACCTGGTTCAACCATGCCACATCTTTTGAACCTGTTAGTGGGTTTTCAGCAGTCCTGTAGGGCTGTCTGCTCAAGGATGGGATGACCTCAGAGGGGAAGCCTTCCTTCTCAATTCCCTCAACATGTCCCTGAGCCCTGGAGCCAGCTGTCCCACTGATGGTTGCAGGACCTGAGCCAGCCCATCCTGAGACCAGGATGCGCCATCAGTGTAGACTTCTGTGGCCAGGAGTGGTGGGCAGCTGGCATGGACCAGTGCAGGGGCAGATACTTTCTTTTTATCACTCTTTACCCCCTCTTCTTCCCAGAGTTAGCTCAGAGCCGCCTCCAAGCCCCGTATCTCGAGAGGCCTTGATGTGTGCTCCTGCCTTCAGCTGGTGACCTTGGTGTTTCACATTGCTTCTGCCTCCTGTACCCGCACTCATGGCATTTACTCCATCAGGGGAGGGATTGTACCCTGGTCTGTACTTGGTTTTCTGTCGGAGGCAGGCCCCTGGCCAGGGCGGCCTCCGCCATTAATAGATGGCGCCTGGCTAGTTGCCAGGTTAGGATTGCCTCATGAGACTAAGCGGAATGCCCAAAGAGGAAGTAAACAGCATTGGTTGCTAGCGAAGTTGTTTGTTTAGGTGCACAGCCTGATTCGCTCCCTCCCGTACCCTGCTCACTGATTGGTCATGTAAGCGTATATAAGTGTGTAGACTTGCAGAAATAAAGAGAGAAGATGCATCCAAACTGGGGCTTCTTGTCATCCTTGCGGGCCGAGGGCGATAGTTTTCTTCCTGTCCTGCACTGAGCCCATCCATATTTGTATCTTCCATGTATGTGCTTGGAAGCAAACCCATCCACAGGGAAACTATTAGCCAAATGGATCCAGGTGAAGACCACCGAATTAGATATCCAGGATGTATAACAAACCTGCTCTGAAACCTGTCCCACACTCTGTGACTATCTCATACTAAACCAGTAACAGTATTCACTTTCTGGATATGAAGTGGCATCTTTCTCTACTTACACTCTTGAATGCATAGGTGCTAATACTGGACACAAAGGGACCATGGCTCCCTTGGGCTAGGGTTAACAGGCAAAGTAGAAGATTTCAACAGATGATCACATCAAAAAATGGGCAGAAGACATGAACAGACACTTCTCCAAAGAAGATATACAAATGGCTAACAGACACATTAGCCATCAGGGAGATTCAAATCAAAACCACTTTGAGATACCACTTTATACCAATTAGAATGGCCAAAATTAACAAGACAGTAAACAAGTATTGGAGAGGATGCGGAGAAAGGGGAACCCTCTTACACTGTTGGTGGGAATGCAAGTCTGTGCAGTCACTTTGGAAATAAGTGTTCAGATTCCTTAAGAAATTAAAAATAGAGCTACCCTGTGACCTTGCAATTGTACTAGTGGGTATTTACCCCAAAGATACAGATGTAGTGAACAGAAGGGCCATCCGTACCCCAATGTTCATAGCAACAATGGCCACAGTCGCCAATCTGTGGAAAAAGCCGAGATGCCCTTCAACAGATTGATGGATAAAGAAGATATGGTCCATACATACAATGGAATGTTATGCCTCCACCAGAAAGGACGAATACCCAACTTTTGTATCAACATGGATGGGACTGGAGGACATTAAGCTGAGTGAAATAAGTCAAAAAGAGAGAGTCGATTATGTGGTTTCACTTACTTGTGGAGGATAAGGAATAACATGGAGGCCCTTAGGAGAAGGAAAGGAAAAGTGAGGGAAATCGGAGGGGGAGATGAACCATGTGAGACTGTGGACTCTGAGAAACGAACTGAGGGTTTTGGAAGGCAAGTGGTGGGGGGTTAGGTGAGCCTGGTGATGGGTATTAAGGAGGGCACGTATTGCATGGAACACTGGGTGTGGTACATAAACAATGAATCTTGGAACACTGAAAAAAAAGTTAAAAATCGTATAAGAAATCATTGAAATTTGAACTCCAGACATAGAGCAAATAATTATTGTAGAGTAAATACTCCCAAATAGGGCTTAGGAACATTATGTAGCAACAGCTCTTTCAAATAGGTTACTGGAAGAAAAATCTTTTTAAAAAAATTATTTATTTTAACTCCAGTTGAGTTAACCCAGTGTTGTATTAGTTTCAGGTGTACAGTAGTGTGATTCAGTAATTCCATATATTACTCAGTGCTCATCAGGAGAAGTGTACTTTTTGTCCCCTTCCTCTGTTTCACTCATCCCTCCAGTCATCTCCCATCTGGTAACCATCAGTTTGTACTCTTGTACTCTATCTTTCTCCTTTATGTATGTTTGTTTCTTAAATTCTACACCAGAGGGACATCCTATGGTATTGTCTTTCTCTGACTGACTGATTTCACTTAGGATGATACTTTCTAGCTCCACCCATGTGGCTGCAAATGGCAAGATTTTATTCTTTTTATGGCTGAATAATAGTCTACTGTCTCTGTGTGTGTATGTGTGTACGCATCTATCATCTCATTTATTGCTTTATCAACAGACACTTGGGTTGCCTTCATATTACAAAATAATGTTGCAAGAAACATAGGGGTGCATGCATCCTTTTGAGGTACTGTTTTCATATTCATTGGGTAAATACCCAGTAGTGTGATTGCTGGATCCTAGGGTAGCTCTATTTTCCACATCTTGAGGAACCTCCATACTGTTTTCCAGAGTGGCCACACTAGGTTCATTCCCACCAACAGAGCATGAGAGTTCCCCTTTCTTCACATCCTTCCAACATCTGTTGTTTCTTGTGCTGTATGTGAGCCATTCTGACAGTATGAGGTGATATCTTATTGTACTTTTGGTTTGCATCTTCTTGATGATGGGTGGTGGTGAACATCTTTTCTGTCGGCCATCTGTATTCCTTGGAGACATGTCTGTTTGTATCTTCTGCCCATTTTTCAACTGGACAGTTTGGTTTTTTGGGTGTTGAGTAGTATCAGTTTTATATATTTTAGACAGTATCTCTTTATTGCATAGGATATCTTCTCCCTTTCATAGGTCATCTTATTATTACTTTTTCATTGTTTTACCACTGTGTGGAAACTTTTTATTTTCATATAGTCCCAAGAGTTTATTCTTGCTTTTGCTTCCTTTGCCTCAGGAGACAGTCTATAAAAATATTGCTATTCCATGTCAAGAAGTTACTGTCTGTGCTGTCTTGTAGGGTTTTTATGGTTTCAGGTCTCCCAATGAAGTCAAGAAACTGTTTTGAGTTTATTTGTCTGTATGGTGTCAGAAAGTGGTCCAATTTCATTCTTTTGTGCATAGATGTCCAGTTTCTCCAACACTATTTGTTACAGAGACTGTCCTTTCCCCTTTTGATATTCTTACCTGCTTTGTGGAAGATTAGTTGGCCTCATAATTGTGGGTTTATTCCCTTGGTCGTTGTATTTTTGTGCCAGTACCACACTGTTAGGATGACTACAGCTTTGTAGTATAAATTGAAATCTGGAATCATGACTCTTCCAGCTTTCTTTTTAGTCTCAACATTGTGTTAGCTATTCAGTATCTTTTGTGGTTCCATACAAATTTTTAGGGTGTTTATTTGAGCTCTCTCTGTTTAATTTAAATTTAATTAGCCAACTTATAGTACGTCATTCGTTTCTGATGTAGTGGTCAATAATATATCGGTTGTGTATAACCCCCGGTGCACATTGCATCCTAAGCTCTCCTTCATGCCCATCACCCAGTGATCTCCTCCAGCAACCCTCAGCTTGTCTCTGTAGTTAAGAGTCTCTCATGGTTTTCCTCCCTCTCTGATGACTTCCCATTCAGTTTTTCCTCCCTTCCCCTATGATCCTCTGTGCTGTTTCTTATAGTTCATATACGAGTGAAACCATATGATAATTGTCTTTCTCTGATAGACTTACTTCCCTCAGCATAATTCCGTCTAGTTCCATCCAGGTCGATGTGATGGTAAGTATTCATCCTCTCTGATGGCTGAATACTATTCCATTGTAGATATGAACCACATCTTCTTTATGCTTTCATCTGCCCGTGAACATCTGGGCTCTTTCTGTAGTTTGGCTATAGTGGATATTCCTGCTAGAAACCTTGGTGAGAAGGTGTAACCATTTTTCACTAAATCTGTATCTTCAGGGTAAATACCTAGTCGTGCAATTGCCAGTTCGTAGAGTAGCTCTATTTTTAACTTCTTCAGGAAACTCAATACTATTTTACAGAGTGGCTGCATGAGCTTGCATTCCCACCAAAAGTGCAAGAGGGCTACTCTTTCACTGCATTCTTGCCAACAGTTGTTGCTCCCTGTCTTGATAAATTCAAACATGCCGAATGTTGTAAGCTGGTATCTAATTGTGGTTTTGATGTGCGTTGTCCTCATGGCCACTGATGTTGAGCACTTTTTCGTGTGTCTGTCTGTCACTCGAGTGTCCTCTTTGTGGAAAGGTGTGTTCATGTATATACCCATGTTTTAAGCTGGGATGGGGGTAGGCCCAGTAGCATGAAAGGTGTGATCTGTTTAGGTACGGAGACCTTCATAAGCTCTGAATTGAGGTGTAGAGATAAGGAGAGTATGAGTCTCCATATTCTGGTCAGTATGGTATTAAAGTAGAAGTAAGCAGGGATCGGTTCAAGATTTCATTCAGATTTCTCCTGCTCTAAATCCTTTCTGGAGTTTAGAAAAGGTATGATTTTTGACCTTGCTGTGGGGTGAGTCCTCTGCTTCCCGCAGGTGTCCTATTCCCTGGGATTTAGAGCCAGACCAGTGGGAGTGGTTCTTGAAAAAGCCAACCCAAGGTTAAGGTTAGGGCCTAGTGGCATGGTGGGTCCGATCTTCCATCACTATGGTGAACTTCCAGGGGGCTGAATGGAGGGCATGGGTCAACAGGAGTGTCAGGCGTAGGGTTTGTGTCCAGGGGGCCGCTGAATGGGGGGTGGAGTCAAGGGGGCATGCAGATCACTCCTACTCTGAATCCGTTGCTGAGTTCGAAGTGGCGCGGTGTCCTTCTGGGCGTCCATGCTGAGGCCTCTGGCATGGCTCAGATGTTCTAGGCTTTGGGGATTTGGAGCCAGGACGCTGGGGAGGGAAGCCTTAGAATCCAAACTAGAGTCAGGGTTAGGGCCCAGGGGCATGGCAGGCCTGATTTGCCAGTGCTGAGGTGACACTCCCGAGGGCTTGAGTGGAAGGCAAGGGTTAGGCTGAGTATCAGGCTCTGTGTCCAGAGGAGGATGCTGAAGGTGTGGTGGGTTAAGTGGGCATACATATTTCCCCCTCTCTGAATCTTTTCTGGAACAACAAATGGCACGGATGCCTTTTGGGTGGCAGGAAGCATCCACTGGTATCGTTCCTGTGTATGCAGTCCCTTGGGAGTCAGGTGTCTGGGGACAGACCTTTAAGAACACCACAGACTGTTAGGGTCTGCTGGCACTGAGGGGAGCGCCCTAGGGGCTTGAGTTGAGGCCGTGGGTCAGGCTGAATGTCCGTTTCCACGTTCGTACTCAGGTTCCAGTGAAGGTGGGGGTGGCCTCTGGTGGGCATGTTGACTTCTGCCATGAAGTTTTCGCAGTTCCAAATGGCACGCTTAGCTTCTGGGTGGCGGGCGGATGCCACGGAATGACACAAGTGTCCTCAGTCTGGAGGGCTTGAGGGCCAGGACTCTGTGGGCACAAGCCTGAAAACCCAAGCTAGAGAAAGGGTTAGGGTGTAGGGGCACAAAAGTCAGATCTTCCTGCGCTGAGGCAAGGGTCCTGGGGTGCTGAGTTGAGGGTGTGAGTCAGGCTGAGGATCAGGCTCCAGGACTGTGTCCATGAGGCGGCTGAAGGTGGATGGTGGTCTCATGTGGTATGCGGAGTTCTCCCACTCTGAAGCCTTTATGGAGTTGCAAATGACACAGTTCTTTCTGGGTGGTGAGCAGAATCCTCTGGTATGCTTCAGGTCTCCCAATCTGCAGGGATTGGGGGCAGGCCTGTGGGGATGGAAGACTTAAAACTTAATATAGGGTCAGGGTTAGGGCCTAGGGCCCCGGCAGGCCTGATCTGTCATCACTGAGGCAAGATCCCTGGGGGGCCAAGTTGAGGTCAGGGTTCAAGCGGACTGTCAGGATGAGGCTTTTCTTCCGGGGGGGGGGGCGCTGAATGTGGGGGTGATCTCAGGGGGTCATGCACGAGTCTCCTACTTGCAGGGATTTGCAGAGCTCCAAACAGAACCGTTTCCTCCTGGGGAATGTGTGGAGTCCTGTGGTTTGGCTCAGGGTTCCCCAGTTTGGAGGGCTTGGGGGCCACGGCTCTGGTGATGGAGCCTAAAAACACAACCTAGGGTTAGGGTTAGGACCTAAGGACCTGGAAGGCCTGATCTGCCAGCGCTGAGATGACCTTTTCAGGGGGCTGAGTAGAGGGCAGGGGTTGCCAGTGTTCTGGGGTGATTCAGGCCAGCAAGTGCCTGTCGTTGAGAGTGCTTTCTCAGAAGGTTCAGGCCGTGACCCCTGGGACCACCAGCTAGGCCCAGTTGGCTCTCCTGAGGGCTCCTAGTGCCAGAAGCGAGTTTGTTGGGGGGTTTCTGGCCAATTCTCATGAGGTTTCTGTCCAAGTCCATATCGATTTGTGCAGAAAGATTAAGAGAATTGGCCGGCATTGTGCAGTGATTTGGGGTGTGCGTGCGTGGTGTTTGGAGCACTTTCTTGCCAAGGGCATGTTGCGACCATCTGGAACCAAGGGCCAGACCCACAGGGTTAGGGTTAGGGTTAGGGTTAGGGTTAGGGTTAGAGGTTAGTGTTAGGGTTTAGGGTCAGGGTTAGGGTTTAGGGTTAGGGTTAGGGTTAGGGTTAGGGTTAGTTTTAGGGTCAGGGTCAGTTTCACGGTCAGGGTCAGGCTTAGGGTCAGTGTCAGGGTTTAATTAGGTTTCAGTATAGGGTCAGGTCAGGGTTAGGGTTAGGGTTAGGTTCAGGGTCAGGGTTAGGGTCAGGGTTAGGGTTTGGGGTTAGGGTTAGGTTTAGTCTTAGGGTTGGGGTTAGGGTAGGGTTAGACAGTGTTAGGGTCAGGGTTAGGGCTAGTGTAGGGGTTAGGGTTAGGTTTAGAATCAGGGTTAGGTTTAGGGTCAGGATCCGTGTTAGGGTCCGGTTCAGGGTGAGGTTTAGGGTCAGCGTCATTGGTGTTACGGTCAGGGTTTGGGTCAGGCCCACCGTCAGGGTCAGGGTCAGTGTTAGGGTCAGGGTTTGTTTCTTGGTTAGGGTCAGGGTCAGCTTCAGGGTATGGTTAGGTTTAGGGTCAGGCTCACAGTCAGGGTCCTGGTCAGGGTTAGGTGTTAGTGTTAGGGTTACGGTTAGGGTTCGGGTTTGGGTTCAGGTTTACGATTTGAGGTTAGGGTTTGGGTTCGCGTTGAGGTTCGGTGTTAGGGTTATGGTTTAGGGTTCGGGTTCCGGTTCAGATTCGGCTTAGTATTAGTGTTCTGGTTCGGGTTAGGATTAGGCCCTGCATGGTGGCTCGGGGCTGGTCCATCTGTCCTCCCAGTGCTGACCTTCCTTCTCCTTGGCCCTCTGTCATCCTGGATCCTCTCTACGTCCTCCTTAAACTATTATGAATGTCCCCAGGAGCAGGGTGGCAGGAGTGGGGTCTCAGAGGGGCTGCCTCGATCCTGTGCCTCAGACAACACTGAGGAAGGAGCCCCAGGACATTGTGTCAGGAGGACGGGGATGAGGATCCCCTCCATCTCCTTGGGCATGAACACTGTTCTATTCCCTGCTGTCTCACCACTGCTGTGCCCAATCCTACTGAAAACACATCCGTGGCCAACCGAGCCAGAGTTTCTGGGTGTGAGTCCCAGGCTGAGCCCTCCTAGGTGATAGGTGGACCTGTGGCCTGGGATGGGTGCCGCTCACTGTTGTCTCAGACAGGGGTGCCTGTCCGCCTTCTCTCCAGGGGCCCTGCATCGGACCTCTGCTTCCTCACGTTCTCCCCAGGGCTGCTGGTCCCCAGACCAGACACCTGCCAGTCTGAGGGTGACCAGCACTGCCTCCCCAGGGTTTCCTTTGCCTGAGTCCTTCCCCGGGAGCTCCTGCATCTCCTGACACATACTCCCTGTGTGCCTCTCCTCCCCCTTGAACTTGCACGTGTCTAGTCTCTGTCCCTGTCTCTGTCCCTGTGGGACCCAGAGACTTGGAGCATGGAGTGGAGCAGACCCATGGGAGACCTTTCTCTGGCCTAGGGTTGTGAGCGATGCTTTTGCCCTCCGCGGTGTGTCTTCCAGCTTTCTGCATTTCCCTGGTTTCTGTTTGGGCCACAGGAGGAAACAGCCGTGTCCTGTCTGGGGACCGACTGTGGTGTCCCAGCAGGAACAGGGGCCTTGGCCCCGAGATTGTGCCCAGAATTCCTAAAGGGGTCCCTAGGATGACATCTCCTCTGTAATCCATTGGGCGTCTCAACATCCAAGAAGGGAAATTCTATGTCAAACAGAGAGAAGAAACAAAAACCAAACCTAACCCAACCCCAAACAAGGGCCCTTTGAAAATAGGTGCAGACACAAAGGCACCTATTGAGGGATTCCACTTCCAGAAACCTCCAGAACACGTGCAGGAACAGAAAGAGAAAGCAGCTTAGGGCTTGCGAGGGGCCAGGCTGGGGGGAACAATGGGCAGGAGGGCTTGGGCTCAGGGTCCCCTCCTTTGGGGAAGGAGATAGCCTGCAACGATGTTCTGGGGCGTGGTGGCACAGCGTTGGGAATGCATTTCATGCTCATGACGTGTTCAAGGGAAAACAAGAACTTTTATTTAAAATAAATAATACACGGCATAGAGGAGATGGACGGCGACGAGAACGGTGACTCCATACAGGAGAGGAAGAACACAAGGGGAGGGGATGAGACATTCTGGGGGGATGTCGGGGTCAGGGGATGGAACTGACGGCATTTTTCTGGGGAGATCTCCCCGCAGAGTTGTGGGCTCTGGGTGCGGGTCTGGGAGTCCCGCAGGAGAAGGTGTTGGGGCAGGGGTTGGGCTAGGGGCGGGGACAGGGTCAGCAGTAGTGGCCGGTGCAGGATCCAGAGCAGGAGCTGGGTCAGAGGCAGGAACAGGAGCCCAGGCAAGGGCAGGGAAAGGAGCAGGAGCAAAGGAGAGGGACTGGGTCTGGGGCGGGAACAGGGGCCTAGGCAGGGCCAGGGGAAGGGGCAGTGGTCCTGGCAGGGCCAGGGGAAGGGATGGCAGCAGTTGAAGGGGAAGACGCAGGGGCAGGGGCCGGGTCTGGAGCAGGAACAGGGGTCCAGGCGGGGAAAGTGGAGGCCTTATTGGCAGGGGCAGGGGCAGGGGCAGAGCCAGGGGCAAGACCAGGGGTAGGACCTGGGTCTGGGGCAGGTGCAGGGGCAGTGGCCCTGGCAGGGAAAGGAGAAAGGACAGGGGCAGGGGCAGGGGCAGGGACAGACGCAGGGGCAGGGGAAGGGGCAGGAGCAGGAACTGGGGCAAGTGCATTGGTGATGACTGGTTCAGGGTCAAGGGCAGGAGCTGGGTCTGGGGTGGGAGCATGGGTCTAGGCAGGGCCAGGGGAAGGGGCAGTGGTCCTGGCAGGGCCAGAGGAAGGAATGGCAGCAGTTGAAGGGGAAGGCGCAGGGACAGGGCCTGAGTCTGGGGCATGAAAAGGGGCGCAGGCAGGGAACGTGGAGGCCTTCCTGGCAGAGGCAGGGGCAGGGGCAGGGGCAGGGCCAGGGGCAAGACCAGGGGTAGGACCTGTGTCTGGGGCAGGTGCAGGGGCAGTGGCCCTGGCAGGGAAAAGAGAAAGGACAGGGGCAAGGGCAGGGGCAGACGCAGGGGCAGGGGAAGGGGCAGGAGCAGGAGCAGGAGCAAGAGCAGGAGCAGGAGCAGGAACGGAGGCAAGTGCAGGGTCAAGGGCAGGAGCTGGGTCTGGGGCAGGAACAGGGGCACTGGCAGGGAAAGAGGAGGCCTTCCTGGCAGGGGCAGGGGCAGCGTCAGGGTCAGGGTCAGGGGCAGGGGCAGGGGCAGGGGCAAGAACAGGGTTAGGATTTGGGTCTGCGGCAGGTGTAGGGGCAGGTGCAGGGGCAGGACCTGGGTCTGGGGCACGTGCCGGGGCAGGTGCAGGGGCAGTGGCCCTGTCAGGGAAAGGAGACGGGATAGGAGCAGGGGAATGGGCAGGGGCAGGAGCTGGGGCAAGGGCAGGGGTGATGGCCTGGGCCAGGTCAAGGGCAGGAGCTGGGTCTGGGGCGGGAACAGGGGCCTAGGCAGGGCCAGGGGAAGGGGCAGTGTTCGTGGCAGGGCCAGGGGAAGGGATGGCGGCAGTTGAAGGGGAAGACACAGGGACAGGGCCTGGGTCTGGGGCAGGAACAGGGAAAGTGGAGGCCTTCTGGGCAGGGGCAGGGGCAGGGGCGGGGGCAGGGGCAGACGCAGGCGCAAGGGCAGGGCCAGGGGCAAGATCAGGGGTAGGACCTGGGTCTGGGGCAGGTGCAGGGGCAGTGGCCCTGGCAGGGAAAAGAGAAAGGACAGGGGCAGGGGCAGACGCAGGGGCAGGGGAAGGGGCAGGAGCAGGAGAAGGAGCAAGAGCAGGAGCAGGAGCAGGAATGGAGGCAAGTGCCTTGGTGATGACTGGTGCAGGGTCAAGGGCAGGAGCTGGGTCTGGGGCAGGAACAGGGGCACTGGCAGGGAAAGAGGAGGCCTTCCTGGCAGGGTCAGGGGCAGGGTCAGGGTCAGGGTCAGGGTCAGGGGCAAGAACAGGGGCAGGGGCAGGGTCAGGGTTAGGATTTGGGTCTGCGGCAGGTGTAGGGGCAGGTGCAGGGGCAGGACCTGGGTCTGGGGCACGTGCCGGGGCAGGTGCAGGGGCAGTGGCCCTGTCAGCGAAAGGAGACGGGATAGGAGCAGGGGAATGGGCAGGGGCAGGAGCTGGGGCAAGGGCAGGGGTGATGGCCTGGGCCAGGTCAAGGGCAGGAGCTGGGTCTGGGGCGGGAACAGGGGCCTAGGCAGGGCCAGTGGAAGGGGCAGTGTTCGTGGCAGGGCCAGGGGAAGGGATGGCGGCAGTTGAAGGGGAAGACACAGGGACAGGGCCTGGGTCTGGGGCAGGAACAGGGAAAGTGGAGGCCTTCCGGGCAGGGGCAGGGGCAGGGGCAGACGCATGGGCAAGGGCAGGGCCAGGGGCAAGACCAGGGGTGGGACCTGGGTCTGGGGCAGGTGCAGGGGCAGTGGCCCTGGCAGGGAAAAGAGAAAGGACAGGGGCAAGGGCAGGGGCAGACGCAGGGGCAGGGGAAGGGGCAGGAGCAGGAGCAGGAGCAAGAGCAGGAGCAGGAGCAGGAATGGAGGCAAGTGCCTTGGTGATGACTGGTGCAGGGTCAAGGGCAGGAGCTGGGTCTGGGGCAGGAACAGGGGCACCGGCAGGGAAAGAGGAGGCCTTCCTGGCAGGGGCAGGGGCAGGAGCAGGGTCAGGGTCAAAGTCAGGGGCAGGGGCAGGGGCAAGAACAGGGTTAGGATTTGGGTCTGCGGCAGGTGTAGGGGCAGGTGCAGGGGCAGGACCTGGGTCTGGGGCACGTGCCGGGGCAGGTGCAGGGGCAGTGGCCCTGTCAGGGAAAGGAGACGGGATAGGAGCAGGGGAATGGGCAGGGGCAGGAGCTGGGGCAAGGGCAGGGGTGATGGCCTGGGCCAGGTCAAGGGCAGGAGCTGGGTCTGGGGTGGGAACAGGGGCCTAGGCAGGGCCAGGGGAAGGGGCAGTGTTCGTGGCAGGGCCAGGGGAAGGGATGGCGGCAGTTGAAGGGGAAGACACAGGGACAGGGCCTGGGTCTGGGGCAGGAACAGGGAAAGTGGAGGCCTTCCGGGCAGGGGCAGGGGCAGGGGCAGGGGCAGACGCATGGGCAAGGGCAGGGCCAGGGGCAAGACCAGGGGTAGGACCTGGGTCTGGGGCAGGTGCAGGGGCAGTGGCCCTGGCAGGGAAAAGAGAAAGGACAGGGGCAAGGGCAGGGGCAGACGCAGAGGCAGGGGAAGGGGCAGGAGCAGGAGAAGGAGCAAGAGCAGGAGCAGGAGCAGGAATGGAGGCAAGTGCCTTGGTGATGACTGGTGCAGGGTCAAGGGCAGGAGCTGGGTCTGGGGCAGGAACAGGGGCACTGGCAGGGAAAGAGGAGGCCTTCCTGGCAGGGGCAGGGGCAGGAGCAGGGTCAGGGTCAGGGGCAGGGGCAAGAACAGGGTTAGGATTTGGGTCTGCGGCAGGTGTAGGGGCAGGTGCAGGGGCAGGACCTGGGTCTGGGGCACGTGCCGGGGCAGGTGCAGGGGCAGTGGCCCTGTCAGGGAAAGGAGACGGGATAGGAGCAGGGGAATGGGCAGGGGCAGGAGCTGGGGCAAGGGCAGGGGTGATGGCCTGGGCCCGGTCAAGGGCAGGAGCTGGGTCTGGGTCGGGAACAGGGGCCTAGGCAGGGCCAGGGGAAGGGGCAGTGTTCGTGGCAGGGCCAGGGGAAGGGATGGCGGCAGTTGAAGGGGAAGACACAGGGACAGGGCCTGGGTCTGGGGCAGGAACAGGGAAAGTGGAGGCCTTCCGGGCAGGGGCAGGGGCGGGGGCAGGGGCAGACGCAGGCGCAAGGGCAGGGCCAGGGGCAAGACCAGGGGTAGGACCTGGGTCTGGGGCAGGTGCAGGGGCAGTGGCCCTGGCAGGGAAAAGAGAAAGGACAGGGGCAAGGGCAGGGGCAGACGCAGAGGCAGGGGAAGGGGCAGGAGCAGGAGAAGGAGCAAGAGCAGGAGCAGGAGCAGGAATGGAGGCAAGTGCCTTGGTGATGACTGGTGCAGGGTCAAGGGCAGGAGCTGGGTCTGGGGCAGGAACAGGGGCACTGGCAGGGAAAGAGGAGGCCTTCCTGGCAGGGGCAGGGGCAGCGTCAGGGTCAGGGTCAGGGTCAGGGTCAGGGGCAGGGGCAAGAACAGGGTTAGGATTTGGGTCTGCGGCAGGTGTAGGGGCAGGTGCAGGGGCAGGACCTGGGTCTGGGGCACGTGCCGGGGCAGGTGCAGGGGCAGTGGCCCTGTCAGGGAAAGGAGACGGGATAGGAGCAGGGGAATGGGCAGGGGCAGGAGCTGGGGCAAGGGCAGGGGTGATGGCCTGGGCCAGGTCAAGGGCAGGAGCTGGGTCTGGGGCGGGAACAGGGGCCTAGGCAGGGCCAGGGGAAGGGGCAGTGTTCGTGGCAGGGCCAGGGGAAGGGATGGCGGCAGTTGAAGGGGAAGACACAGGGACAGGGCCTGGGTCTGGGGCAGGAACAGGGAAAGTGGAGGCCTTCCTGGCAGGGGCAGGGGCAGGGGCAGACGCAGGGGCAGGGGCAGGGCCAGGGGCAAGACCAGGGGTAGGACCTGGGTCTGGGGCAGGTGCAGGGGCAGTGGCCCTGGCAGGGAAAAGAGAAAGGACAGGGGCAAGGGCAGGGGCAGACGCAGGGGCAGGGGAAGGGGCAGGAACAGGAGCAGGAACTGAGGCAAGTGCCTTGGTGATGACTGGTGCAGGGTCAAGGGCAGGAGCTGGGTCTGGGGCAGGAACAGGGGTACTGGCAGGGAAAGTGGAGGCCTTCCAGGCAGGGGCACGGGAAGGGGCAGGGGAAAGGGCAGGAACAGGGTTAGGACCTGTGTCTGGGGACGGTGCAGGGGCAGGTGCCTGGGCAGTGGCCCTGGCAGGGAAAGGCGAAGGGATAGGGGCGGGGGCAGGTGCAGGGGCAGGAGCTGGGGCAAGGGCAGGGGTGATGGCCTGGGCGAGGTCAAGGGCAGGAGCTGGGTCTGAGGCGGGAACAGGGGCCCAGGGAGGGGTCGGGGAAGGGGTGGGACCAAGGGAGGATCTGGGTCAAGGGCCAGAACAGGAGCACAGGCAGGGGCAGGGGAAGTGGGAGTCGCTCTGGCAGGGGCATGGGCAGGGGGAGCGGCAGCGGCAGGAGCAGGGGTGGGGGCAGGAGCAGGAGCCAGCTCTCCCCGGACAGCATCAGCATCTTCGTGGGCAGGCGCCCGGGCACCTGTGGGCTCCCGGTCTCCCGCCGAAGTACTCCAGACACCATGTGCCCCTCCGGAGTGGCTGAAGTTGGGAGTGGGTCTAGCTCGGCTGGAGAAGCTGGGAGAGGAGAGAAGGTCACCCGCGGGCCTGCCTCTCCCTGTGGCTTTGCAGAGACAGAGCCCAGCCCGGGGCCTCCCGCAGAAGCCGCAGCCACGAAGGAACCCTCCCCGGGACGTCTCCCCGACTGCAGTCCACCCCCTGGGTGCTCCGAGCCAAGTCGAGGCTCCTGGCCCCACACCGGCCTGTGGGGGCTT